>NW_026611982.1:0-316250 GCF_023638135.1 Falco biarmicus | reverse complement strand
AGGCAAGGACTGTGGTGACGCCGTCTGCTAGGCAAAGACCTGGAAGCAAGGCACCTGGATTATCACTGCTCAGAGGCTGATGAAGAAGTAAAGCCGCCTCTGGGAAGGGCTCGGTGGGGTAGGGTTGAGCCAGGGGAAATTGCCTCTTCCCCCTGGAGTTCAGCGAGAGCAGACCTGTGCCACACGAGAGCCTGTCCAAGTAAATACCGTGGCATCTACAGAGCCCATTGTTCCCTTGTCAGAGCCAGGCGTGTTTCTTCCCCAAACAGTATCACATTTAGAGCAGAGGATAATCGTTCCTTTCTACCCCAAACTCTTGGCTGGGGACACGTTGCAGTGCTATCAAACTAGCAGACCGCAACAAGGCTTTAGCGTTGGCCATATTCTACTGCCGGTGCTGTAGCACCTTCCTCCAGAGGCCAGACCACACTGCTCCTCCTCCAGCTGACACCCTCTCCCACAAGCCACAGGGCTATTTAACCCCTTAGCGGGAACCAGCTACACCTGCACATCGCCCATGTCAATCAACCCACTGCCTCTGAGGCAAGGCCACAGCTGCGTGTTATCAATGCTAATCAACCCACCGCCTTCATTCCTCTACAGGGAGAAGCTCACCAAGCACATTTCCACCACCCACAACTGGCTGCTAAACTGTCATTCGCACAGAGCAAGGTGTGGGAAAAAAAAAAAAAAAAAATTCCTCCAGGACACATCAAAGTAATTCCACTACTGTTCAGGCTCCCAAGGTACTTTCACCCGTTCAAGCCATCGCAAGGCCTGACGGCCCATTTCTCTCCTTGTACCACCACCACTCCAGAAAAGCAGAGGAAATGTGATGGAGACAGCACACTGGGTGAGCTACAGAGCCCCTGATACCATCTACTAAACACGAAGAGTGTGAGCATGGGAAGGACTAGAAAGGCACTCCACTTACCGTTTAGCTGCTTTCTTGCCAATGAGGTGTCGGTGGAATTGGTGCTCAGCCTTGATTATTGCGTAATCCGTCCCGTGGATCTAAAAAGAATTATATCTTTTATATCTATCTATATATGTATGGATGTACATTATTTTATATTATAATATATAGGGCCAGGTAGGACAGGCCACCGCTTCTGTCTCGTGCCCTAAGTAACTGCCTACTGCCAGTATTGGCACTGACTCACCAGCGGTCAGCTACAAGCACTTCTGCTCTTCAGCAGAGCACAAGCATTCCTCTGCTTTGAGAAGAGAGCATTGTGCTCATGAAACATTGAAAAGACTGACTTCTACGCCTCTCCAGCTATAACCAAGAGAATCCTTCCTTCTCCGCACCAAAAAAAATAATGCTGACTTTTCAAGGATGCTATGGATGAGTTTCATAACCAAGGGGTGTCATCCACCTGGCCACACAATTTGTCTCCTGCAAGTTCGATTAAGCATGCCAAGACATCCTATGGATGTGACAAACACCTCATCACCTCTGCTCTGTTGCCCCTTCTTCCCCCAGTTTCTTACTGGAACTAGTAACTCCAGCTCACCAGTTCCTTGAGCATGGCTTCAATCGGTTCCTGAGCCACATGCACATCTTCTGTAGGTCCTTCCAAAGTGATGTTATCCTGTGGCGAGCAGCCTCACAGTTTGCCCTCTTGCCTGTGATAACAATTGTCTCCGAGTTGCTGTTCTTTGCTGGGAGATCAATTATGGTGTTGCTTTCTTTACGGATCTGCCACAAAAGAAAAAAAAAAAAAAATCATCTCAGAAGCGTCCCATGTCAGAAGAAAAACCCTCGCAGGCTATATTGGACATCACCAATGGGCAGGAGAGAGCATCCAGTGGGATTTTGCTGCAGGCAGTGATCATCACGAGCACTTGAGTTAGGAGCAATATCTCACCTTCTTGATGTTGGCACCTCCTTTCCCTACGATGTTCTTGTGGAACTGTTTGCAGATGGGGACAGAAATAGAAAAGCTGTTTTCAACCTAAGGGAGAAAGGAAGGGAGAACTGAAGATTACACTGTCGTGGCAAGGGAGGCCCGACTTCAGGAACTCTGATAAACGAGCTTTTGAAAAGAGGCTTAGACCCAAGGAAGTTCTCTATACGAGGGACTTGTAAGACTAAACAAAGGCAAGGACGTTCCCCTATAGCCTTCCCATAACAGGTACTACCCCCTGCCTCCATTCAGCCAAAACAGCGTCGACAGCTCCCTCCTCTTGAGGTGTTTTAGCTCTACCCAAGCCAGTAGAGCTCTGCTTTGCCCCAGGGTTATCCAGGCACGGAGGAGGGAAGTGCAGGCAGAAGACCTCCTTACCAGGTCTGCCACCGTCTTTTGCATGTACTCGGTGCACTTCTCCACCTCGTTTTTGGGACCTCGGAGTTGGACGATGTCACTCTTGTGTGCAGGGTCTGGGAAGTTGATGATAACCTGCAGGAGCGGTCATTTAGAGTTAGCTCAAGCAAAAGCAAGAACCCTTGTGTCAGACACATGCAAAGGTTGGGGGGATCCTACACATGCCCTTTTCCCATTCAGAAAAGGGGAACCGTGTTAGCGGCCTCTGGCTAAAAGAACTATCTTCTCAGACACTTGCGCTACAGAGCCACTAAAGTTACGACTTCTGTGACGACAGGCCTACTACCCATGTAGGAAAGAACCCCTCTGGATTCCTCCTCTCCTACAAAGCCTTACCTCTGGGAATTGCTCCCGGATTTCCCAGACCCGCTCAGCCTTCTGCCCAGTGATGGTCCGGTGGAATTTCTGCTCAACGATTAGGTCCGCAGCGTGTTCATTTTCCTGACGGGAACAGAGGGCACACTGAGTGTTCAGCCGGAGAGCCATCTACTTTGACTTAGCGGTTTGCTGCCCGACGGTTTACTTGCCAGCACTGTCCCTCTTTTCTCCAGACCAAATTCACTCTGCGTTGACAGAGAAGGGCTACCCGAGGGAACAGGGGAAGACATTTGTGAAGAGGAACTTGCACTTGTCATGAGATCCAAGTGCTCCGTGGGCAAGGGGCACACACTCGCACCAGAAGGTTACAAGGGAACACGAGAGCCCAAACCCTGCAGTCTCCCAAACATCACGTCCTACCCACTCACCATACGGGAAGCGAGTTCCAGCAGCTCGCTCTTGGCCTGTGGGACCCCCTGTGGGTCTCCTTCCATTCTGATTGGGTTGCTCTTCTCGTTGTCCGGGGGAATGCGCACAGACACCTTGTACAGATCCTTCATCCTGTTCACTTCGAGGCAAGGACTGTGGTGACGCCGTCTGCTAGGCAAAGACCTGGAAGCAAGGCACCTGGATTATCACTGCTCAGAGGCTGATGAAGAAGTAAAGCCGCCTCTGGGAAGGGCTCGGTGGGGTAGGGTTGAGCCAGGGGAAATTGCCTCTTCCCCCTGGAGTTCAGCGAGAGCAGACCTGTGCCACACGAGAGCCTGTCCAAGTAAATACCGTGGCATCTACAGAGCCCATTGTTCCCTTGTCAGAGCCAGGCGTGTTTCTTCCCCAAACAGTATCACATTTAGAGCAGAGGATAATCGTTCCTTTCTACCCCAAACTCTTGGCTGGGGACACGTTGCAGTGCTATCAAACTAGCAGACCGCAACAAGGCTTTAGCGTTGGCCATATTCTACTGCCGGTGCTGTAGCACCTTCCTCCAGAGGCCAGACCACACTGCTCCTCCTCCAGCTGACACCCTCTCCCACAAGCCACAGGGCTATTTAACCCCTTAGCGGGAACCAGCTACACCTGCACATCGCCCATGTCAATCAACCCACTGCCTCTGAGGCAAGGCCACAGCTGCGTGTTATCAATGCTAATCAACCCACCGCCTTCATTCCTCTACAGGGACAAGCTCACCAAGCACATTTCCACCACCCACAACTGGCTGCTAAACTGTCATTCGCACAGAGCAACGTGTGGAAAAAAAAAAAAAAAAAAAAATTCCTCCAGGACACATCAAAGTAATTCCACTACTGTTCAGGCTCCCAAGGTACTTTCACCCGTTCAAGCCATCGCAAGGCCTGACGGCCCATTTCTCTCCTTGTACCACCACCACTCCAGAAAAGCAGAGGAAATGTGATGGAGACAGCACACTGGGTGAGCTACAGAGCCCCTGATACCATCTACTAAACACGAAGAGTGTGAGCATGGGAAGGACTAGAAAGGCACTCCACTTACCGTTTAGCTGCTTTCTTGCCAATGAGGTGTCGGTGGAATTGGTGCTCAGCCTTGATTATTGCGTAATCCGTCCCGTGGATCTAAAAAGAATTATATCTTTTATATCTATCTATATATGTATGGATGTACATTATTTTATATTATAATATATAGGGCCAGGTAGGACAGGCCACCGCTTCTGTCTCGTGCCCTAAGTAACTGCCTACTGCCAGTATTGGCACTGACTCACCAGCGGTCAGCTACAAGCACTTCTGCTCTTCAGCAGAGCACAAGCATTCCTCTGCTTTGAGAAGAGAGCATTGTGCTCATGAAACATTGAAAAGACTGACTTCTATGCCTCTCCAGCTATAACCAAGAGAATCCTTCCTTCTCCGCACCAAAAAAATTAATGCTGACTTTTCAAGGATGCTATGGATGAGGTTCATAACCAAGGGGTGTCATCCACCTGGCCACACAATTTGTCTCCTGCAAGTACGATTAAGCATGCCAAGACATCCTATGGATGTGACAAACACCTCATCACCTCTGCTCTGTTGCCCCTTCTTCCCCGAGTTCCTGTTCTCCTTCATAATACCTAGTTGTTCTCTCATTATGAATCCTCCCTTCCCCTTATCAGTGTCAATGGAATCATCGTTCCATGGACAATGAGTCGTCCCTTTCCCCCGCTTGGTCCGAGAGTATTACCTCTGTTCAGTGGCTTGATCCAGGGTGATAGTGCTCGTTCTAGGCGCTGTAAAAAGCGAAATCTATATCCTATGTCCTGATTTTGGGTATCTAACATTAATGCAAAACAGTAATCCTCACACAGTTTTTATTTCATTCTGTAGCGTCGGTGTCGGTATCGGCTGCCTGCGGTAAAGGTTCACGGAAAGGTCTTACATTCTTCGCTGGGATCCATCTAGGTCCTTTTTCTGTAGAGACACAAGCATAACCTTTTCCCCGTGTAACAAGAGGATATGGTCCCATAATTTTACCTGTTTCTGCATCTCGGACCGATACCGGGCCTTTAACCCGTGCCTCGACGGAGGTAGCTGCAGTGAAACGTCGACCTATCGGTGGGTCGTTATCTATTCAAGAACAATTCAAAAAATTAAAAACATACAACGCTTTCTGTAACCGTTCCTCGGGAATAGCCATGCCCATTCCCCCTTTTTGTTGTTGTCATAAACGTTTCAGAGACCGATGAGACCCTTCAATGAGAGATCGACCGGTGGGGGAATGAGCAATGCCGGTAATGTGAGTTCTACCCCATAGGGCAAAAGAGGTTTTTACAGTTGTTGAAACGTAAAGATAAAGACCGACAACGGTCCAGCTTAAGGGAATACCTAAAGCAGCAAAAGCACGCATTAAATGTCTACGAACAGCTCGTGCCTTTTCTCCTGTGTGACACGAGGCAACCAAGGCACCTGAAAATGTATCAATGGAAGAGTGGATATATTTAAGGCTACCAAATTCAGAATCATGCGTGACATCTGTTTGCCATAACGGTAGGCTTTGTAATCCTCTAGGATTAGCTCCTGCAGCAACTGATGGGAAAGAATGTTTTTGACAGTCGGGACAGACAGCAATAATACTTGATGCTTGTTGAGCAGCAAGGCCAAACTGTCGCTTAAGAGCTCCAGCGTTTCGATGGAAAAAAAGAGTGCCTTCGCTTAGCGTGTGCAATACGGTCTGGCAGTACTTGAACTGGTCACGGCAATAGGTCAGCTCGTCGATTGCCTTCTGCAAGAAAACCAGGTAGCGAGGTATGAGACCTAATATGCATAACAAAATAAGGCGCAGATCGAGAGTCCAAAAGGAAAATAAGTTCCTGTAACAGGGTAAAGGGTTGTGAATGCGAAACACTCCGCAGCACAGAAGCTTCAGCTCGTGGAACAATACCTGCAACATAAGCAGAATCAGTAACAAGGTGGAGTGGTACATTCCATTCTCGGAAAACACGAACAACTGCATTCAGTTCTCCTGTTTGAGGTGAACCGGAGACCGTCTCTATGTCCGAATCCCATTGCCTCCGTTGATCATCCCACCACAGAAGAACAGATTTATGCGATTGGCCCGATCCATCTGTAAACACAGTAAGCGCCGGTAAGGGTTGTTCGCTTCTTCTGGGTTTTAACATCAGACGAAAATCAACGTTAAACAGTTTGTGTGAAGGTGGATGGGAAGTTATTCGACCTGTATGTTCTCGCCCGGCACCTCCCCGGGACCTACAGCTTGACAAACTATTGCTGTACAATTCAACCACGAGAACCTCTAACACCTTTACCGCTCAAACCTAGCCTTCTCCTTAACATCTTATATATCCCATAGACACCACCTACCCAAAACCTCAGCACTAAAATCATATTAACCCAAACCCCCCATACACACACGCCCCTAAGACTATAGGCGCCCAAACAGCCAACGAAGCCAACGAAACCAACGAAACCACGTCCCCGTAGCTTACAATCCAAAGCGTGGCACTGAAGATGCCAAGATGGCGTCCAATATGAAAGCCGAGGACAAAAGACTTAGCCCTAACCTTACGGTTGGCTCCTGCTAGACCTAGACGTGCAAGTATCTGCGGCCCAGTGTAAATGCCCTAGGCCTCCTGCTAAGACCGAAGGAGCAGGCATCAGGCACACGCTACCAACTGCAGCCCAAGACGCCTTGCTCAGCCACACCCCCACGGGCACTCAGCAGTAATTAACAGTAAGCAAGAAGCGCAAGCTTGACTTAGTCACGGCAACCTTCAGGGTTGGTAAATCTCGTGCCAGCCGCCGCGGTCACACCAGAAACCCAAGCCAACAGTCACACGGCGTAGAGAGCGGACCAGAGCCTGTCAGAATAACTAGGAAACCGAAACACAACTAAGCTGTCGTAAGCCCGAGATACCCCTAAGGCCAACCTAAAGATGATCCTAGTAAACCTGACTGCGGCCAATGAAGAGACGGGACGCAGCTTGATGCAAGCAAATGTCAATGCGTTGTGCAGAAGCACGAGGTTTTATACGCTTGCAGAAGCTGCGCGTTTTAAACCAATTGCTTCTTGAGGCTAAGCCTTGCATACTAGGCAATCCCTGATTGGTGGTTAACTACCGGCACTTAACAGCAAGGTGTTACCTTTCCTTGGCGCCATCCGTCTCCCACTCCCCTGTGCTCTGTAACCATGCCCCATCATGTTGTTAATTGTTGTCTAGACAAGCTCGAGCACACTCCCCTCAGCTGACCGATTGCCACGCGTGGTCCTAGTTTCCAGCCCGCTCCTGCACCTCCCCCTTCCTGTTGCACAAAAGAACCTTTGAAAGCGAACGAGGAAAAACAAGGCCTAAGCAACAGAACAAATAAAAAACCAACCAGGACATATTATCACTGTCAAAATAACCCACTGCCTTTGTTCCGTACAATTCTACAATTTCCCCTTTTTGTTTTTGAACAGCTAGTACCAGGTTTGCCATGTTCCGCAGGGCCCTTGCAAACATGACAGCAACCAAGGTAATAGCAAACAAACAACACTGCCAATCGAGTGAATGGATGCCAGAAAAGGCTGAAATTTTCTCAGATTTTGATAACATGTTGCTGCAGTGGGGCGCCTAAAATCCACGCAGCACATACCATCAAAATCCTCACAGCCACGTCCTTGAACCAACAACAAAAAGCAGCGGCAATTTTGACTCACATGCTTAACTGCCTACCAAACAAGGTGATTGAACTCTTTAATGCTTTCCCTGCTGTTACTCTGCATAAGAGAAGAAGCGCTGCGACACGTTCCCATCCTAGCCTCCTACTACATTAGCATCTACAGAAAGACAATGCTCGACATGCAAAGTGTAAACAACATCACCTTCTTTTGGATTAACGTTATACGTAGGCGGAAGGGCACACCAAACAAGAACCGTTTCCGTCAAAAAGTTCGAAACATAGCATGCCTTCTCTGAACATACCTCTGGGGTCACCCCCTTCATTCCCTCCTTTTGATGCAAAGAGAGACACTTTACCCTAACAGAGAAGCCCCTGTTTACATCTCTGAGCCAGGACACAAGCCGCAGCTGTGCGCGCCACCAGGCTCAGGGCAGAAACCACTCCTGTAGTTACCTAACTATATATCTCGACAAGCGTGCAGACACCTATTAAACACTAAATAACCATGTTTATCGTTCCTGTTCTCCTTCATAATACCTAGTTGTTCTCTCATGATGAATCCTCCCTTCCCCTTATCAGTGTCAATGGAATCATCGTTCCATGGACAATGAGTCGTCCCGTTCCCCCGCTGGGACCGAGAGTATTACCTCTGTTCAGTGGCTTGATCCAGGGTGATAGTGCTCGTTCTAGGCGCTGTAAAAAGCGAAATCTATATCCTATGTCCTGATTTTGGGTATCTAACATGAATGCAAAACAGTAATCCTCACACAGTTTTTATTTCATTCTGTAGCGTCGGTGTCGGTATCGGCTGCCTGCGGTAAAGGTTCACGGAAAGGTCTTACATTCTTCGCTGGGATCCATCGAGGTCCTTTTTCTGTAGAGACACAAGCATAACCTTTTCCCCGTGTAACAAGAGGATATGGTCCCATAATTTTACCTGTTTCTGCATCTCGGACCGATACCGGGCCTTTAACCCGTGCCTCGACGGAGGTAGCTGCAGTGAAACGTCGACCTATCGGTGGGTCGTTATCTATTCAAGAACAATTCAAAAAATTAAAAACATACAACGCTTTCTGTAACCGTTCCTCGGGAATAGCCATGCCCATTCCCCCTTTTTGTTGTTGTCATAAACGTTTCAGAGACCGATGAGACCCTTCAATGAGAGATCGACCGGTGGGGGAATGAGCAATGCCGGTAATGTGAGTCCTACCCCATAGGGCAAAAGAGGTTTTTACAGTTGTTGAAACGTAAAGATAACGACCGATAACGGTCCAGCTTAAGGGAATACCTAAAGCAGCAAAAGCACGCATTAAATGTCTACGAACAGCTCGTGCCTTTTCTCCTGTGTGACACGAGGCAACCAAGGCACCTGAAAATGTATCAATGGAAGAGTGGATATATTTAAGGCTACCAAATTCAGAATCATGCGTGACATCTGTTTGCCATAACGGTAGGCTTTGTAATCCTCTAGGATTAACTCCTGCAGCAACTGATGGGAAAGAATGTTTTTGACAATCGGGACAGACAGCAATAATACTTGATGCTTGTTGAGCAGCAAGGCCAAACTGTCGCTTAAGAGCTCCAGCGTTTCGATGGAAAAAAAGAGTGCCTTCGCTTAGCTTGTGCAATACGGTCTGGCAGTACTTGAACTGGTCACGGCAATAGGTCAGCTCGTCGATTGCCTTCTGCAAGAAAACCAGGTAGCGAGGTATGAGACCTAATATGCATAACAAAATAAGGCGCAGATCGAGAGTCCAAAAGGAAAATAAGTTCCTGTAACAGGGTAAAGGGTTGTGAATGCGAAACACTCCGCAGCACAGAAGCTTCAGCTCGTGGAACAATACCTGCAACATAAGCAGAATCAGTAACAAGGTGGAGTGGTACATTCCATTCTCGGAAAACACGAACAACTGCATTCAGTTCTCCTGTTTGAGGTGAACCGGAGACCGTCTCTGTGTCCGAATCCCATTGTCTCCGTTGAAAACCTTAGGAAGACAGGAATTGAACCTGCACAGAAGAGATCAAAGCGCTCCATACTCCCCTTATATTACTTCCCAGTAGGGTCAGCTAAACAAAAGCTATCGGGCCCATACCCCGAAAATGATGGTTTAACCTCTTCCTCTACTAAATGAGCCCCGTCACAAAACTAACGTTCTCCTTAAGCCTTCTACTAGGAACAACCATCACAATTTCAAGCAACCACTGACTGCTAGCCTGGCCTGGACTAGAAATCAACACCCTTGCCATTATCCCCTTCCTTTCAAAATCACACCACCCTCGAGCTATGGAAGCTGCAATCAAATACTTTCTCGTCCAAGCAACCGCCTCCGCATTAATCCTCTTCTCAAGCGCAATCAACGCACAGTTCACCGGACAATGAGACATTCCGCGACTAAGCCACCCAACAGCCTCCCTACTACTAACTACAGCAGTCGCAATAAAACTAGGCCTAGTACCCTTTCACTTCTGATGTCCAGAGGTCATACAAGGCTCACCTATAACCACTGCCCTACTCGTCTCTACATGAATAAAACTCCCCCCACTCACTCTTCTTTTCTTAACTGCCCCCTCACTGAACCCACTCCTACTGACAACCGTGGCCATTGCATCCGCAGCCATCCGAGGGCGAACAGGACTTAACCAAACACAAATCCGAAAAGTCCTAGCTTTCTCATCGATCGCCCACCTAGGCTGAATAACCATCATCCTCATATACAACCCCAAGCTAACATTAATAACCTTCTACCCATACTCCTTAAGAACCGCCTCCATTTTCTTAGCCCTCAACACAACCAACTCCTCAAAACTATCCACAATAATAACCTCCTGAACAAAAATACCATCACTAAACGCATCCTTGACGCTAGCACTACTATCCCTAGCCGGCCTGCCCCCACTCCCTGGCTTTTTACCAAAATGACTCATTATCCAGGAACTAACTAAGCAAGAGATATCAACCGCAGCCATAATTATTTCAATACTCTCCCTACTAGGTTTATTTTTCTACCTACGCCTTGCATATTGCTCCACACTCCCACCAAACTCTACAAGCTTCATAAAACAATGATACAATAACAAATCCACAGGCACACCAATTGCTACCTTAATTTCTCTGTCAGTCCTCCTTCTCCCCCCTTCTCCCGCAATCCTGACCGTTACCTAAGAAACTTAGGATCCCCTGCCTACCAAACCGAAGGCCTTCAAAGCCTTAACTAAGAGTTAAATCCTCTTAGTTTCTGCCCACACCACTAAGGCCCGCAGGACACTAAACCTGCACCATCTAAATGCAACGCAGATACTCTAATTCAGCTAGGGCCTCCACGATAAGCCTAGACAGACGGGCCTCGATCCCATAAACTTCTAATTAACAGCTAGACGCTCAAACCAACGAGCTTCTGTCTACCAGACTCCGGCACACTCTCAGCGTACATCAATGAGTTTGCAACTCAACATGAACTTCACCACAGAGTCGATAAGAAGAGGAATTCAACCTCTGTAAAAAGGACTACAGCCTAACGCCTAAACACTCAGCCACCTGACCCGTGACCTTCATCAACCGATGACTAGTTTCAACAAACCACAATGACATCGGCACCCTATACCTACTCTTCGGAGCATGGGCAGGCATAGCCGAGTACCGCCCTCAGCCTCCTTATTCGAGCAGAACTTGGCCAACCAGGAACTCTCCTAGGAGACGACCAAATCTACAATGTCATCATCACCGCCCATGCCTTCGTAAGAATCTTCTTCACAGTTATAGCCATTATAATCGAAGGGTTTGGAAACTGACTAGTCCCCCTTATAATTGGAGCCCCAGACATAGCATTCCCCCGCATAAACAACATCAGTTTCTGAACTACTTCCTCCGTCCTTCCTACTGCTCCTAGCGTCCTCCACAGTAGAAGCTGGAGTCGGAACAGGATGAACCATATACCCGCCCCTAGCAGGCAACCTAGCCCATGCTGGCGCCTCAGTAGACCTAGCCATCTTCTCCCTACACCTCGCAGGTGTGTCTTCCATCTTAGGGGCCATCAACTTTAACACAACAGCCATTAACATAACCCCCCCTGCCTTATCGCAACATCCAACTCCCCTATTCGTATGATCCATACTCCTAGTGCCCTCACTTCCAGTCCTGGCCGCCGGCATCACCATACTACTGACCGACCGAAACCTAAACACTACATTCTTTGACCCCGCTGGAGGGGGAGACCCCATTCTCTACCAGCACCTGTTCTGATTCTTTGGCCACCAGGAAGTTTACATCTTAATCCTTCACGGCTTTGGAATCATCTCACATGTTGTAACGTATTACGCAGGCAAAAAAGAACCATTCGGCTACATAGGAATAGTCTGAGCTATACTATCGATTGGATTCCTGGGCTTTGTCATATGAGCCCACCACATATTCACTGTCGGAATAGACGTAGACAGCCGATCATACTTCATCTCCGCCACTATAATCATCGCCATCCCAACCGGCATTCAGGTATTCAGCTGACTAGCCACACCACACGGAGGCACCATCAAATGAGATCCACCGATACTGTGAGCCTTGGGCTTCATCTTCCTCTTCACACTTGCCAATGAGGTGTCGGTGGAATTGGTGGTCAGCCTTGATTACTGCGTAATCCATCCCGTGGATCTAAAAAGAATTTTATATATATATAATATTGTACGCACCTACATACATATATATATTATATAGGGCCAGGTAGGACAGGCCACCGCTTCTGTCTCGTGCCCTAAGTAACTGCCTACTGCCAGTATTGGCACTGACTCACCAGCGGTCAGCTACAAGCACTTCTGCTCTTCAGCAGAGCACAAGCATTCCTCTGCTTTGAGAAGAGAGCATTGTGCTCATGAAACATTGAAAAGACTCACTTCTACGCCTCTCCAGCTATAACCAAGGGAATCCTTCCTTCTCCGCACCAAAAAAATTAATGCTGACTTTTCAAGGATGCTATGGATGAGGTTCATAACCAAGGGGTGTCATCCACCTGGCCACACAATTTGTCTCCTGCAAGTACGATTAAGCATGCCAAGACATCCTATGGATGTGACAAACACCTCATCACCTCTGCTCTGTTGCCCCTTCTTCCCCCAGTTTCTTACTGGAACTAGTAACTCCAGCTCACCAGTTCCTTGAGCATGGCTTCAATCGGTTCCTGAGCCACATGCACATCTTCTGTAGGTCCTTCCAAAGTGATGTTATCCTGTGGCGAGCAGCCTCACAGTTTGCCCTCTTGCCTGTGATAACAATTGTCTCCGAGTTGCTGTTCTTTGCTGGGAGATCAATTATGGTGTTGCTTTCTTTACGGATCTGCCATAAAGAAAAAAAAAAAAAAAATCATCTCAGAAGCGTCCCATGTCAGAAGAAAAAGCCTCGCAGGCTATATTGGACATCACCAATGGGCAGGAGAGAGCATCCAGTGGGATTTTGCTGCAGGCAGTGATCATCACGAGCACTTGAGTTAGGAGCAATATCTCACCTTCTTGATGTTGGCACCTCCTTTCCCTACGATGTTCTTGTGGAACTGTTTGCAGATGGGGACAGAAATAGAAAAGCTGTTTTCAACCTAAGGGAGAAAGGAAGGGAGAACTGAAGATTACACTGTCGTGGCAAGGGAGGCCCGACTTCAGGAACTCTGATAAACGAGCTTTTGAAAAGAGGCTTAGACCCAAGGAAGTTCTCTATACGAGGGACTTGTAAGACTAAACAAAGGCAAGGACGTTCCCCTATAGCCTTCCCATAACAGGTACTACCCCCTGCCTCCATTCAGCCAAAACAGCGTCGACAGCTCCCTCCTCTTGAGGTGTTTTAGCTCTACCCAAGCCAGTAGAGCTCTGCTTTGCCCCAGGGTTATCCAGGCACGGAGGAGGGAAGTGCAGGCAGAAGACCTCCTTACCAGGTCTGCCACCGTCTTTTGCATGTACTCGGTGCACTTCTCCACCTCGTTTTTGGGACCTCGGAGTTGGACGATGTCACTCTTGTGTGCAGGGTCTGGGAAGTTGATGATAACCTGCAGGAGCGGTCATTTAGAGTTAGCTCAAGCAAAAGCAAGAACCCTTGTGTCAGACACATGCAAAGGTTGGGGGGATCCTACACATGCCCTTTTCCCATTCAGAAAAGGGGAACCGTGTTAGCGGCCTCTGGCTAAAAGAACTATCTTCTCAGACACTTGCGCTACAGAGCCACTAAAGTTACGACTTCTGTGACGACAGGCCTACTACCCATGTAGGAAAGAACCCCTCTGGATTCCTCCTCTCCTACAAAGCCTTACCTCTGGGAATTGCTCCCGGATTTCCCAGACCCGCTCAGCCTTCTGCCCAGTGATGGTCCGGTGGAATTTCTGCTCAACGATTAGGTCCGCAGCGTGTTCATTTTCCTGACGGGAACAGAGGGCACACTGAGTGTTCAGCCGGAGAGCCGTCTACTTTGACTTAGCGGTTTGCTGCCCGACGGTTTACTTGCCAGCACTGTCCCTCTTTTCTCCAGACCAAATTCACTCTGCGTTGACAGAGAAGGGCTACCCGAGGGAACAGGGGAAGACATTTGTGAAGAGGAACTTGCACTTGTCATGAGATCCAAGTGCTCCGTGGGCAAGGGGCACACACTCGCACCAGAAGGTTACAAGGGAACACGAGAGCCCAAACCCTGCAGTCTCCCAAACATCACGTCCTACCCACTCACCATACGGGAAGCGAGTTCCAGCAGCTCGCTCTTGGCCTGTGGGACCCCCTGTGGGTCTCCTTCCATTCTGATCGGGTTGCTCTTCTCGTTGTCCGGGGGAATGCGCACAGACACCTTGTACAGATCCTTCATCCTGTTCACTTCGAGGCAAGGACTGTGGTGACGCCGTCTGCTAGGCAAAGACCTGGAAGCAAGGCACCTGGATTATCACTGCTCAGAGGCTGATGAAGAAGTAAAGCCGCCTCTGGGAAGGGCTCGGTGGGGTAGGGTTGAGCCAGGGGAAATTGCCTCTTCCCCCTGGAGTTCAGCGAGAGCAGACCTGTGCCACACGAGAGCCTGTCCAAGTAAATACCGTGGCATCTACAGAGCCCATTGTTCCCTTGTCAGAGCCAGGCGTGTTTCTTCCCCAAACAGTATCACATTTAGAGCAGAGGATAATCGTTCCTTTCTACCCCAAACTCTTGGCTGGGGACACGTTGCAGTGCTATCAAACTAGCAGACCGCAACAAGGCTTTAGCGTTGGCCATATTCTACTGCCGGTGCTGTAGCACCTTCCTCCAGAGGCCAGACCACACTGCTCCTCCTCCAGCTGACACCCTCTCCCACAAGCCACAGGGCTATTTAACCCCTTAGCGGGAACCAGCTACACCTGCACATCGCCCATGTCAATCAACCCACTGCCTCTGAGGCAAGGCCACAGCTGCGTGTTATCAATGCTAATCAACCCACCGCCTTCATTCCTCTACAGGGACAAGCTCACCAAGCACATTTCCACCACCCACAACTGGCTGCTAAAATGTCATTCGCACAGAGCAACGTGTGGGAAAAAAAATAAAAAAAATTCCTCCAGGACACATCAAAGTAATTCCACTACTGTTCAGGCTCCCAAGGTACTTTCACCCGTTCAAGCCATCGCAAGGCCTGACGGCCCATTTCTCTCCTTGTACCACCACCACTCCAGAAAAGCAGAGGAAATGTGATGGAGACAGCACACTGGGTGAGCTACAGAGCCCCTGATACCATCTACTAAACACGAAGAGTGTGAGCATGGGAAGGACTAGAAAGGCACTCCACTTACCGTTTAGCTGCTTTCTTGCCAATGAGGTGTCGGTGGAATTGGTGGTCAGCCTTGATTATTGCGTAATCCGTCCCGTGGATCTAAAAAGAATTATATCTTTTATATCTATCTATATATGTATGGATGTACATTATTTTATATTATAATATATAGGGCCAGGTAGGACAGGCCACCGCTTCTGTCTCGTGCCCTAAGTAACTGCCTACTGCCACTATTGGCACTGACTCACCAGCGGTCAGCTACAAGCACTTCTGCTCTTCAGCAGAGCACAAGCATTCCTCTGCTTTGAGAAGAGAGCATTGTGCTCATGAAACATTGAAAAGACTTACTTCTACGCCTCTCCAGCTATAACCAAGAGAATCCTTCCTTCTCCGCACCAAAAAAATAATGCTGACTTTTCAAGGATGCTATGGATGAGGTTCATAACCAAGGGGTGTCATCCACCTGGCCACACAATTTGTCTCCTGCAAGTACGATTAAGCATGCCAAGACATCCTATGGATGTGACAAACACCTCATCACCTCTGCTCTGTTGCCCCTTCTTCCCCCAGTTTCTTACTGGAACTAGTAACTCCAGCTCACCAGTTCCTTGAGCATGGCTTCAATCTGTTCCTGAGCCACATGCACATCTTCTGTAGGTCCTTCCAAAGTGATGTTATCCTGTGGCGAGCAGCCTCACAGTTTGCCCTCTTGCCTGTGATAACAATTGTCTCCGAGTTGCTGTTCTTTGCTGGGAGATCAATTATGGTGTTGCTTTCTTTACGGATCTGCCACAAAGGGAAAAAAAAAAAAAATCATCTCAGAAGCGTCCCATGTCAGAAGAAAAAGCCTCGCAGGCTATATTGGACATCACCAATGGGCAGGAGAGAGCATCCAGTGGGATTTTGCTGCAGGCAGTGATCATCACGAGCACTTGAGTTAGGAGCAATATCTCACCTTCTTGATGTTGGCACCTCCTTTCCCTACGATGTTCTTGTGGAACTGTTTGCAGATGGGGACAGAAATAGAAAAGCTGTTTTCAACCTAAGGGAGAAAGGAAGGGAGAACTGAAGATTACACTGTCGTGGCAAGGGAGGCCCGACTTCAGGAACTCTGATAAACGAGCTTTTGAAAAGAGGCTTAGACCCAAGGAAGTTCTCTATACGAGGGACTTGTAAGACTAAACAAAGGCAAGGACGTTCCCCTATAGCCTTCCCATAACAGGTACTACCCCCTGCCTCCATTCAGCCAAAACAGCGTCGACAGCTCCCTCCTCTTGAGGTGTTTTAGCTCTACCCAAGCCAGTAGAGCTCTGCTTTGCCCCAGGGTTATCCAGGCACGGAGGAGGGAAGTGCAGGCAGAAGACCTCCTTACCAGGTCTGCCACCGTCTTTTGCATGTACTCGGTGCACTTCTCCACCTCGTTTTTTGGACCTCGGAGTTGGACGATGTCACTCTTGTGTGCAGGGTCTGGGAAGTTGATGATAACCTGCAGGAGCGGTCATTTAGAGTTAGCTCAAGCAAAAGCAAGAACCCTTGTGTCAGACACATGCAAAGGTTGGGGGGATCCTACACATGCCCTTTTCCCATTCAGAAACGGGGAACCGTGTTAGCGGCCTCTGGCTAAAAGAACTATCTTCTCAGACACTTGCGCTACAGAGCCACTAAAGTTACGACTTCTGTGACGACAGGCCTACTACCCATGTAGGAAAGAACCCCTCTGGATTCCTCCTCTCCTACAAAGCCTTACCTCTGGGAATTGCTCCCGGATTTCCCAGACCCGCTCAGCCTTCTGCCCAGTGATGGTCCGGTGGAATTTCTGCTCAACGATTAGGTCCGCAGCGTGTTCATTTTCCTGACGGGAACAGAGGGCACACTGAGTGTTCAGCCGGAGAGCCGTCTACTTTGACTTAGCGGTTTGCTGCCCGACGGTTTACTTGCCAGCACTGTCCCTCTTTTCTCCAGACCAAATTCACTCTGCGTTGACAGAGAAGGGCTACCCGAGGGAACAGGGGAAGACATTTGTGAAGAGGAACTTGCACTTGTCATGAGATCCAAGTGCTCCGTGGGCAAGGGGCACACACTCGCACCAGAAGGTTACAAGGGAACACGAGAGCCCAAACCCTGCAGTCTCCCAAACATCACGTCCTACCCACTCACCATACGGGAAGCGAGTTCCAGCAGCTCGCTCTTGGCCTGTGGGACCCCCTGTGGGTCTCCTTCCATTCTGATCGGGTTGCTCTTCTCGTTGTCCGGGGGAATGCGCACAGACACCTTGTACAGATCCTTCATCCTGTTCACTTCGAGGCAAGGACTGTGGTGACGCCGTCTGCTAGGCAAAGACCTGGAAGCAAGGCACCTGGATTATCACTGCTCAGAGGCTGATGAAGAAGTAAAGCCGCCTCTGGGAAGGGCTCGGTGGGGTAGGGTTGAGCCAGGGGAAATTGCCTCTTCCCCCTGGAGTTCAGCGAGAGCAGACCTGTGCCACACGAGAGCCTGTCCAAGTAAATACCGTGGCATCTACAGAGCCCATTGTTCCCTTGTCAGAGCCAGGCGTGTTTCTTCCCCAAACAGTATCACATTTAGAGCAGAGGATAATCGTTCCTTTCTACCCCAAACTCTTGGCTGGGGACACGTTGCAGTGCTATCAAACTAGCAGACCGCAACAAGGCTTTAGCGTTGGCCATATTCTACTGCCGGTGCTGTAGCACCTTCCTCCAGAGGCCAGACCACACTGCTCCTCCTCCAGCTGACACCCTCTCCCACAAGCCACAGGGCTATTTAACCCCTTAGCGGGAACCAGCTACACCTGCACATCGCCCATGTCAATCAAGCCACTGCCTCTGAGGCAAGGCCACAGCTGCGTGTTATCAATGCTAATCAACCCACCGCCTTCATTCCTCTACAGGGACAAGCTCACCAAGCACATTTCCACCACCCACAACTGGCTGCTAAACTGTCATTCGCACAGAGCAACGTGTGGAAAAAAAAAAAAAAAAAAATTCCTCCAGGACACATCAAAGTAATTCCACTACTGTTCAGGCTCCCAAGGTACTTTCACCCGTTCAAGCCATCGCAAGGCCTGACGGCCCATTTCTCTCCTTGTACCACCACCACTCCAGAAAAGCAGAGGAAATGTGATGGAGACAGCACACTGGGTGAGCTACAGAGCCCCTGATACCATCTACTAAACACGAAGAGTGTGAGCATGGGAAGGACTAGAAAGGCACTCCACTTACCGTTTAGCTGCTTTCTTGCCAATGAGGTGTCGGTGGAATTGGTGGTCAGCCTTGATTATTGCGTAATCCGTCCCGTGGATCTAAAAAGAATTATATTTTTTATATCTATCTATATATGTATGGATGTACATTATTTTATATTATAATATATAGGGCCAGGTAGGACAGGCCACCGCTTCTGTCTCGTGCCCTAAGTAACTGCCTACTGCCACTATTGGCACTGACTCACCAGCGGTCAGCTACAAGCACTTCTGCTCTTCAGCAGAGCACAAGCATTCCTCTGCTTTGAGAAGAGAGCATTGTGCTCATGAAACATTGAAAAGACTTACTTCTACGCCTCTCCAGCTATAACCAAGAGAATCCTTCCTTCTCCGCACCAAAAAAATAATGCTGACTTTTCAAGGATGCTATGGATGAGGTTCATAACCAAGGGGTGTCATCCACCTGGCCACACAATTTGTCTCCTGCAAGTACGATTAAGCATGCCAAGACATCCTATGGATGTGACAAACACCTCATCACCTCTGCTCTGTTGCCCCTTCTTCCCCCAGTTTCTTACTGGAACTAGTAACTCCAGCTCACCAGTTCCTTGAGCATGGCTTCAATCTGTTCCTGAGCCACATGCACATCTTCTGTAGGTCCTTCCAAAGTGATGTTATCCTGTGGCGAGCAGCCTCACAGTTTGCCCTCTTGCCTGTGATAACAATTGTCTCCGAGTTGCTGTTCTTTGCTGGGAGATCAATTATGGTGTTGCTTTCTTTACGGATCTGCCACAAAGGGAAAAAAAAAAAAAATCATCTCAGAAGCGTCCCATGTCAGAAGAAAAAGCCTCGCAGGCTATATTGGACATCACCAATGGGCAGGAGAGAGCATCCAGTGGGATTTTGCTGCAGGCAGTGATCATCACGAGCACTTGAGTTAGGAGCAATATCTCACCTTCTTGATGTTGGCACCTCCTTTCCCTACGATGTTCTTGTGGAACTGTTTGCAGATGGGGACAGAAATAGAAAAGCTGTTTTCAACCTAAGGGAGAAAGGAAGGGAGAACTGAAGATTACACTGTCGTGGCAAGGGAGGCCCGACTTCAGGAACTCTGATAAACGAGCTTTTGAAAAGAGGCTTAGACCCAAGGAAGTTCTCTATACGAGGGACTTGTAAGACTAAACAAAGGCAAGGACGTTCCCCTATAGCCTTCCCATAACAGGTACTACCCCCTGCCTCCATTCAGCCAAAACAGCGTCGACAGCTCCCTCCTCTTGAGGTGTTTTAGCTCTACCCAAGCCAGTAGAGCTCTGCTTTGCCCCAGGGTTATCCAGGCACGGAGGAGGGAAGTGCAGGCAGAAGACCTCCTTACCAGGTCTGCCACCGTCTTTTGCATGTACTCGGTGCACTTCTCCACCTCGTTTTTGGGACCTCGGAGTTGGACGATGTCACTCTTGTGTGCAGGGTCTGGGAAGTTGATGATAACCTGCAGGAGCGGTCATTTAGAGTTAGCTCAAGCAAAAGCAAGAACCCTTGTGTCAGACACATGCAAAGGTTGGGGGGATCCTACACATGCCCTTTTCCCATTCAGAAACGGGGAACCGTGTTAGCGGCCTCTGGCTAAAAGAACTATCTTCTCAGACACTTGCGCTACAGAGCCACTAAAGTTACGACTTCTGTGACGACAGGCCTACTACCCATGTAGGAAAGAACCCCTCTGGATTCCTCCTCTCCTACAAAGCCTTACCTCTGGGAATTGCTCCCGGATTTCCCAGACCCGCTCAGCCTTCTGCCCAGTGATGGTCCGGTGGAATTTCTGCTCAACGATTAGGTCCGCAGCGTGTTCATTTTCCTGACGGGAACAGAGGGCACACTGAGTGTTCAGCCGGAGAGCCGTCTACTTTGACTTAGCGGTTTGCTGCCCGACGGTTTACTTGCCAGCACTGTCCCTCTTTTCTCCAGACCAAATTCACTCTGCGTTGACAGAGAAGGGCTACCCGAGGGAACAGGGGAAGACATTTGTGAAGAGGAACTTGCACTTGTCATGAGATCCAAGTGCTCCGTGGGCAAGGGGCACACACTCGCACCAGAAGGTTACAAGGGAACACGAGAGCCCAAACCCTGCAGTCTCCCAAACATCACGTCCTACCCACTCACCATACGGGAAGCGAGTTCCAGCAGCTCGCTCTTGGCCTGTGGGACCCCCTGTGGGTCTCCTTCCATTCTGATCGGGTTGCTCTTCTCGTTGTCCGGGGGAATGCGCACAGACACCTTGTACAGATCCTTCATCCTGTTCACTTCGAGGCAAGGACTGTGGTGACGCCGTCTGCTAGGCAAAGACCTGGAAGCAAGGCACCTGGATTATCACTGCTCAGAGGCTGATGAAGAAGTAAAGCCGCCTCTGGGAAGGGCTCGGTGGGGTAGGGTTGAGCCAGGGGAAATTGCCTCTTCCCCCTGGAGTTCAGCGAGAGCAGACCTGTGCCACACGAGAGCCTGTCCAAGTAAATACCGTGGCATCTACAGAGCCCATTGTTCCCTTGTCAGAGCCAGGCGTGTTTCTTCCCCAAACAGTATCACATTTAGAGCAGAGGATAATCGTTCCTTTCTACCCCAAACTCTTGGCTGGGGACACGTTGCAGTGCTATCAAACTAGCAGACCGCAACAAGGCTTTAGCGTTGGCCATATTCTACTGCCGGTGCTGTAGCACCTTCCTCCAGAGGCCAGACCACACTGCTCCTCCTCCAGCTGACACCCTCTCCCACAAGCCACAGGGCTATTTAACCCCTTAGCGGGAACCAGCTACACCTGCACATCGCCCATGTCAATCAAGCCACTGCCTCTGAGGCAAGGCCACAGCTGCGTGTTATCAATGCTAATCAACCCACCGCCTTCATTCCTCTACAGGGAGAAGCTCACCAAGCACATTTCCACCACCCACAACTGGCTGCTAAAATGTCATTCGCACAGAGCAACGTGTGGAAAAAAAAAAAAAAAAAAATTCCTCCAGGACACATCAAAGTAATTCCACTACTGTTCAGGCTCCCAAGGTACTTTCACCCGTTCAAGCCATCGCAAGGCCTGACGGCCCATTTCTCTCCTTGTACCACCACCACTCCTGAAAAGCAGAGGAAATGTGATGGAGACAGCACACTGGGTGAGCTACAGAGCCCCTGATACCATCTACTAAACACGAAGAGTGTGAGCATGGGAAGGACTAGAAAGGCACTCCACTTACCGTTTAGCTGCTTTCTTGCCAATGAGGTGTCGGTGGAATTGGTGGTCAGCCTTGATTATTGCGTAATCCGTCCCGTGGATCTAAAAAGAATTATATTTTTTATATCTATCTATATATGTATGGATGTACATTATTTTATATTATAATATATAGGGCCAGGTAGGACAGGCCACCGCTTCTGTCTCGTGCCCTAAGTAACTGCCTACTGCCACTATTGGCACTGACTCACCAGCGGTCAGCTACAAGCACTTCTGCTCTTCAGCAGAGCACAAGCATTCCTCTGCTTTGAGAAGAGAGCATTGTGCTCATGAAACATTGAAAAGACTGACTTCTATGCCTCTCCAGCTATAACCAAGAGAATCCTTCCTTCTCCGCACCAAAAAAATTAATGCTGACTTTTCAAGGATGCTATGGATGAGGTTCATAACCAAGGGGTGTCATCCACCTGGCCACACAATTTGTCTCCTGCAAGTACGATTAAGCATGCCAAGACATCCTATGGATGTGACAAACACCTCATCACCTCTGCTCTGTTGCCCCTTCGTCCCCCAGTTTCTTACTGGAACTAGTAACTCCAGCTCACCAGTTCCTTGAGCATGGCTTCAATCGGTTCCTGAGCCACATGCACATCTTCTGTAGGTCCTTCCAAAGTGATGTTATCCTGTGGCGAGCAGCCTCACAGTTTGCCCTCTTGCCTGTGCTAACAATTGTCTCCGAGTTGCTGTTCTTTGCTGGGAGATCAATTATGGTGTTGCTTTCTTTACGGATCTGCCACAAAGGAAAAAAAAATAAAAAATCATCTCAGAAGCGTCCCATGTCAGAAGAAAAAGCCTCGCAGGCTATATTGGACATCACCAATGGGCAGGAGAGAGCATCCAGTGGGATTTTGCTGCAGGCAGTGATCATCACGAGCACTTGAGTTAGGAGCAATATCTCACCTTCTTGATGTTGGCACCTCCTTTCCCCACGATGTTCTTGTGGAACTGTTTGCAGATGGGGACAGAAATAGAAAAGCTGTTTTCAACCTAAGGGAGAAAGGAAGGGAGAACTGAAGATTACACTGTCGTGGCAAGGGAGGCCCGACTTCAGGAACTCTGATAAACGAGCTTTTGAAAAGAGGCTTAGACCCAAGGAAGTTCTCTATACGAGGGACTTGTAAGACTAAACAAAGGCAAGGACGTTCCCCTATAGCCTTCCCATAACAGGTACTACCCCCTGCCTCCATTCAGCCAAAACAGCGTCGACAGCTCCCTCCTCTTGAGGTGTTTTAGCTCTACCCAAGCCAGTAGAGCTCTGCTTTGCCCCAGGGTTATCCAGGCACGGAGGAGGGAAGTGCAGGCAGAAGACCTCCTTACCAGGTCTGCCACCGTCTTTTGCATGTACTCGGTGCACTTCTCCACCTCGTTTTTGGGACCTCGGAGTTGGACGATGTCACTCTTGTGTGCAGGGTCTGGGAAGTTGATGATAACCTGCAGGAGCGGTCATTTAGAGTTAGCTCAAGCAAAAGCAAGAACCCTTGTGTCAGACACATGCAAAGGTTGGGGGGATCCTACACGTGCCCTTTTCCCATTCAGAAAAGGGGAACCGTGTTAGCGGCCTCTGGCTAAAAGAACTATCTTCTCAGACACTTGCGCTACAGAGCCACTAAAGTTACGACTTCTGTGACGACAGGCCTACTACCCATGTAGGAAAGAACCCCTCTGGATTCCTCCTCTCCTACAAAGCCTTACCTCTGGGAATTGCTCCCGGATTTCCCAGACCCGCTCAGCCTTCTGCCCAGTGATGGTCCGGTGGAATTTCTGCTCAACGATTAGGTCCGCAGCGTGTTCATTTTCCTGACGGGAACAGAGGGCACACTGAGTGTTCAGCTGGAGAGCCATCTACTTTGACTTAGCGGTTTGCTGCCCGACAGTTTACTTGCCAGCACTGTCCCTCTTTTCTCCAGACCAAATTCACTCTGCGTTGACAGAGAAGGGCTACCCGAGGGAACAGGGGAAGACATTTGTGAAGAGGAACTTGCACTTGTCATGAGATCCAAGTGCTCCGTGGGCAAGGGGCACACACTCGCACCAGAAGGTTACAAGGGAACACGAGAGCCCAAACCCTGCAGTCTCCCAAACATCACGTCCTACCCACTCACCATACGGGAAGCGAGTTCCAGCAGCTCGCTCTTGGCCTGTGGGACCCCCTGTGGGTCTCCTTCCATTCTGATCGGGTTGCTCTTCTCGTTGTCCGGGGGAATGCGCACAGACACCTTGTACAGATCCTTCATCCTGTTCACTTCGAGGCAAGGACTGTGGTGACGCCGTCTGCTAGGCAAAGACCTGGAAGCAAGGCACCTGGATTATCACTGCTCAGAGGCTGATGAAGAAGTAAAGCCGCCTCTGGGAAGGGCTCGGTGGGGTAGGGTTGAGCCAGGGGAAATTGCCTCTTCCCCCTGGAGTTCAGCGAGAGCAGACCTGTGCCACACGAGAGCCTGTCCAAGTAAATACCGTGGCATCTACAGAGCCCATTGTTCCCTTGTCAGAGCCAGGCGTGTTTCTTCCCCAAACAGTATCACTTTTAGAGCAGAGGATAATCGTTCCTTTCTACCCCAAACTCTTGGCTGGGGACACGTTGCAGTGCTATCAAACTAGCAGACCGCAACAAGGCTTTAGCGTTGGCCATATTCTACTGCCGGTGCTGTAGCACCTTCCTCCAGAGGCCAGACCACACTGCTCCTCCTCCAGCTGACACCCTCTCCCACAAGCCACAGGGCTATTTAACCCCTTAGCGGGAACCAGCTACACCTGCACATCGCCCATGTCAATCAACCCACTGCCGCTGAGGCAAGGCCACAGCTGCGTGTTATCAATGCTAATCAACCCACCGCCTTCATTCCTCTACAGGGAGAAGCTCACCAAGCACATTTCCACCACCCACAACTGGCTGCTAAAATGTCATTCACACAGAGCAACGTGTGGAAAAAAAAAAAAAAAAAAATTCCTCCAGGACACATCAAAGTAATTCCACTACTGTTCAGGCTCCCAAGGTACTTTCACCCGTTCAAGCCATCGCAAGGCCTGACGGCCCATTTCTCTCCTTGTACCACCACCACTCCAGAAAAGCAGAGGAAATGTGATGGAGACAGCACACTGGGTGAGCTACAGAGCCCCTGATACCATCTACTAAACACGAAGAGTGTGAGCATGGGAAGGACTAGAAAGGCACTCCACTTACCGTTTAGCTGCTTTCTTGCCAATGAGGTGTCGGTGGAATTGGTGGTCAGCCTTGATTATTGCGTAATCCGTCCCGTGGATCTAAAAAGAATTATATCTTTTATATCTATCTATATATGTATGGATGTACATTATTTTATATTATAATATATAGGGCCAGGTAGGACAGGCCACCGCTTCTGTCTCGTGCCCTAAGTAACTGCCTACTGCCAGTATTGGCACTGACTCACCAGCGGTCAGCTACAAGCACTTCTGCTCTTCAGCAGAGCACAAGCATTCCTCTGCTTTGAGAAGAGAGCATTGTGCTCATGAAACATTGAAAAGACTGACTTCTATGCCTCTCCAGCTATAACCAAGGGAATCCTTCCTTCTCCGCACCAAAAAAAATAATGCTGACTTTTCAAGGATGCTATGGATGAGGTTCATAACCAAGGGGTGTCATCCACCTGGCCACACAATTTGTCTCCTGCAAGTACGATTAAGCATGCCAAGACATCCTATGGATGTGACAAACACCTCATCACCTCTGCTCTGTTGCCCCTTCTTCCCCCAGTTTCTTACTGGAACTAGTAACTCCAGCTCACCAGTTCCTTGAGCATGGCTTCAATCTGTTCCTGAGCCACATGCACATCTTCTGTAGGTCCTTCCAAAGTGATGTTATCCTGTGGCGAGCAGCCTCACAGTTTGCCCTCTTGCCTGTGATAACAATTGTCTCCGAGTTGCTGTTCTTTGCTGGGAGATCAATTATGGTGTTGCTTTCTTTACGGATCTGCCACAAAGGGAAAAAAAAAAAAAATCATCTCAGAAGCGTCCCATGTCAGAAGAAAAAGCCTCGCAGGCTATATTGGACATCACCAATGGGCAGGAGAGAGCATCCAGTGGGATTTTGCTGCAGGCAGTGATCATCACGAGCACTTGAGTTAGGAGCAATATCTCACCTTCTTGATGTTGGCACCTCCTTTCCCTACGATGTTCTTGTGGAACTGTTTGCAGATGGGGACAGAAATAGAAAAGCTGTTTTCAACCTAAGGGAGAAAGGAAGGGAGAACTGAAGATTACACTGTCGTGGCAAGGGAGGCCCGACTTCAGGAACTCTGATAAACGAGCTTTTGAAAAGAGGCTTAGACCCAAGGAAGTTCTCTATACGAGGGACTTGTAAGACTAAACAAAGGCAAGGACGTTCCCCTATAGCCTTCCCATAACAGGTACTACCCCCTGCCTCCATTCAGCCAAAACAGCGTCGACAGCTCCCTCCTCTTGAGGTGTTTTAGCTCTACCCAAGCCAGTAGAGCTCTGCTTTGCCCCAGGGTTATCCAGGCACGGAGGAGGGAAGTGCAGGCAGAAGACCTCCTTACCAGGTCTGCCACCGTCTTTTGCATGTACTCGGTGCACTTCTCCACCTCGTTTTTGGGACCTCGGAGTTGGACGATGTCACTCTTGTGTGCAGGGTCTGGGAAGTTGATGATAACCTGCAGGAGCGGTCATTTAGAGTTAGCTCAAGCAAAAGCAAGAACCCTTGTGTCAGACACATGCAAAGGTTGGGGGGATCCTACACATGCCCTTTTCCCATTCAGAAAAGGGGAACCGTGTTAGCGGCCTCTGGCTAAAAGAACTATCTTCTCAGACACTTGCGCTACAGAGCCACTAAAGTTACGACTTCTGTGACGACAGGCCTACTACCCATGTAGGAAAGAACCCCTCTGGATTCCTCCTCTCCTACAAAGCCTTACCTCTGGGAATTGCTCCCGGATTTCCCAGACCCGCTCAGCCTTCTGCCCAGTGATGGTCCGGTGGAATTTCTGCTCAACGATTAGGTCCGCAGCGTGTTCATTTTCCTGACGGGAACAGAGGGCACACTGAGTGTTCAGCCGGAGAGCCGTCTACTTTGACTTAGCGGTTTGCTGCCCGACGGTTTACTTGCCAGCACTGTCCCTCTTTTCTCCAGACCAAATTCACTCTGCGTTGACAGAGAAGGGCTACCCGAGGGAACAGGGGAAGACATTTGTGAAGAGGAACTTGCACTTGTCATGAGATCCAAGTGCTCCGTGGGCAAGGGGCACACACTCGCACCAGAAGGTTACAAGGGAACACGAGAGCCCAAACCCTGCAGTCTCCCAAACATCACGTCCTACCCACTCACCATACGGGAAGCGAGTTCCAGCAGCTCGCTCTTGGCCTGTGGGACCCCCTGTGGGTCTCCTTCCATTCTGATCGGGTTGCTCTTCTCGTTGTCCGGGGGAATGCGCACAGACACCTTGTACAGATCCTTCATCCTGTTCACTTCGAGGCAAGGACTGTGGTGACGCCGTCTGCTAGGCAAAGACCTGGAAGCAAGGCACCTGGATTATCACTGCTCAGAGGCTGATGAAGAAGTAAAGCCGCCTCTGGGAAGGGCTCGGTGGGGTAGGGTTGAGCCAGGGGAAATTGCCTCTTCCCCCTGGAGTTCAGCGAGAGCAGACCTGTGCCACACGAGAGCCTGTCCAAGTAAATACCGTGGCATCTACAGAGCCCATTGTTCCCTTGTCAGAGCCAGGCGTGTTTCTTCCCCAAACAGTATCACATTTAGAGCAGAGGATAATCGTTCCTTTCTACCCCAAACTCTTGGCTGGGGACACGTTGCAGTGCTATCAAACTAGCAGACCGCAACAAGGCTTTAGCGTTGGCCATATTCTACTGCCGGTGCTGTAGCACCTTCCTCCAGAGGCCAGACCACACTGCTCCTCCTCCAGCTGACACCCTCTCCCACAAGCCACAGGGCTATTTAACCCCTTAGCGGGAACCAGCTACACCTGCACATCGCCCATGTCAATCAACCCACTGCCTCTGAGGCAAGGCCACAGCTGCGTGTTATCAATGCTAATCAACCCACCACCTTCATTCCTCTACAGGGAGAAGCTCACCAAGCACATTTCCACCACCCACAACTGGCTGCTAAAATGTCATTCACACAGAGCAACGTGTGGAAAAAAAAAAAAAAAAAAATTCCTCCAGGACACATCAAAGTAATTCCACTACTGTTCAGGCTCCCAAGGTACTTTCACCCGTTCAAGCCATCGCAAGGCCTGACGGCCCATTTCTCTCCTTGTACCACCACCACTCCAGAAAAGCAGAGGAAATGTGATGGAGACAGCACACTGGGTGAGCTACAGAGCCCCTGATACCATCTACTAAACACGAAGAGTGTGAGCATGGGAAGGACTAGAAAGGCACTCCACTTACCGTTTAGCTGCTTTCTTGCCAATGAGGTGTCGGTGGAATTGGTGGTCAGCCTTGATTATTGCGTAATCCGTCCCGTGGATCTAAAAAGAATTATATCTTTTATATCTATCTATATATGTATGGATGTACATTATTTTATATTATAATATATAGGGCCAGGTAGGACAGGCCACCGCTTCTGTCTCGTGCCCTAAGTAACTGCCTACTGCCACTATTGGCACTGACTCACCAGCGGTCAGCTACAAGCACTTCTGCTCTTCAGCAGAGCACAAGCATTCCTCTGCTTTGAGAAGAGAGCATTGTGCTCATGAAACATTGAAAAGACTGACTTCTATGCCTCTCCAGCTATAACCAAGAGAATCCTTCCTTCTCCGCACCAAAAAAATTAATGCTGACTTTTCAAGGATGCTATGGATGAGTTTCATAACCAAGGGGTGTCATCCACCTGGCCACACAATTTGTCTCCTGCAAGTACGATTAAGCATGCCAAGACATCCTATGGATGTGACAAACACCTCATCACCTCTGCTCTGTTGCCCCTTCTTCCCCCAGTTCCTGTTCTCCTTCATAATACCTAGATGTTCTCTCATTATGAATCCTCCCTTCCCCTTATCAGTGTCAATGGAATCATCGTTCCATGGACAATGAGTCGTCCCGTTCCCCCGCTTGGTCCGAGAGTATTACCTCTGTTCAGTGGCTTGATCCAGGGTGATAGTGCTCGTTCTAGGCGCTGTAAAAAGCGAAATCTATATCCTATGTCCTGATTTTGGGTATCTAACATTAATGCAAAACAGTAATCCTCACACAGTTTTTATTTCATTCTGTAGCGTCGGTGTCGGTATCGGCTGCCTGCGGTAAAGGTTCACGGAAAGGTCTTACATTCTTCGCTGGGATCCATCGAGGTCCTTTTTCTGTAGAGACACAAGCATAACCTTTTCCCCGTGTAACAAGAGGATATGGTCCCATAATTTTACCTGTTTCTGCATCTCGGACCGATACCGGGCCTTTAACCCGTGCCTCGACGGAGGTAGCTGCAGTGAAACGTCGACCTATCGGTGGGTCGTTATCTATTCAAGAACAATTCAAAAAATTAAAAACATACAACGCTTTCTGTAACCGTTCCTCGGGAATAGCCATGCCCATTCCCCCTTTTCGTTGTTGTCATAAACGTTTCAGAGACCGATGAGACCCTTCAATGAGAGATCGACCGGTGGGGGAATGAGCAATGCCGGTAATGTGAGTTCTACCCCATAGGGCAAAAGAGGTTTTTACAGTTGTTGAAACGTAAAGATAAAGACCGACAACGGTCCAGCTTAAGGGAATACCTAAAGCAGCAAAAGCACGCATTAAATGTCTACGAACAGCTCGTGCCTTTTCTCCTGTGTGACACGAGGCAACCAAGGCACCTGAAAATGTATCAATGGAAGAGTGGATATATTTAAGGCTACCAAATTCAGAATCATGCGTGACATCTGTTTGCCATAACGGTAGGCTTTGTAATCCTCTAGGATTAACTCCTGCAGCAACTGATGGGAAAGAATGTTTTTGACAATCGGGACAGACAGCAATAATACTTGATGCTTGTTGAGCAGCAAGGCCAAACTGTCGCTTAAGAGCTCCAGCGTTTCGATGGAAAAAAAGAGTGCCTTCGCTTAGCTTGTGCAATACGGTCTGGCAGTACTTGAACTGGTCACGGCAATAGGTCAGCTCGTCGATTGCCTTCTGCAAGAAAACCAGGTAGCGAGGTATGAGACCTAATATGCATAACAAAATAAGGCGCAGATCGAGAGTCCAAAAGGAAAATAAGTTCCTGTAACAGGGTAAAGGGTTGTGAATGCGAAACACTCCGCAGCACAGAAGCTTCAGCTCGTGGAACAATACCTGCAACATAAGCAGAATCAGTAACAAGGTGGAGTGGTACATTCCATTCTCGGAAAACACGAACAACTGCATTCAGTTCTCCTGTTTGAGGTGAACCGGAGACCGTCTCTATGTCCGAATCCCATTGTCTCCGTTGAAAACCTTAGGAAGACAGGAATTGAACCTGCACAGAAGAGATCAAAGCGCTCCATACTCCCCTTACATTACTTCCCAGTAGGGTCAGCTAAACAAAAGCTATCGGGCCCATACCCCGAAAATGATGGTTTAACCTCTTCCTCTACTAAATGAGCCCCGTCACAAAACTAACGTTCTCCTTAAGCCTTCTACTAGGAACAACCATCACAATTTCAAGCAACCACTGACTGCTAGCCTGGCCTGGACTAGAAATCAACACCCTTGCCATTATCCCCTTCCTTTCAAAATCACACCACCCTCGAGCTATGGAAGCTGCAATCAAATACTTTCTCGTCCAAGCAACCGCCTCCGCATTAATCCTCTTCTCAAGCACAATCAACGCACAGTTCACCGGACAATGAGACATTCCGCGACTAAGCCACCCAACAGCCTCCCTACTACTAACTACAGCAGTCGCAATAAAACTAGGCCTAGTACCCTTTCACTCCTGATGTCCAGAGGTCATACAAGGCTCACCTATAACCACTGCCCTACTCGTCTCTACATGAATAAAACTCCCCCCACTCACTCTTCTTTTCTTAACTGCCCCCTCACTGAACCCACTCCTACTGACAACCGTGGCCATTGCATCCGCAGCCATCCGAGGGCGAACAGGACTTAACCAAACACAAATCCGAAAAGTCCTAGCTTTCTCATCGATCGCCCACCTAGGCTGAATAACCATCATCCTCATATACAACCCCAAGCTAACATTAATAACCTTCTACCCATACTCCTTAAGAACCGCCTCCATTTTCTTAGCCCTCAACACAACCAACTCCTCAAAACTATCCACAATAATAACCTCCTGAACAAAAATACCATCACTAAACGCATCCTTGACGCTAGCACTACTATCCCTAGCCGGCCTGCCCCCACTCCCTGGCTTTTTACCAAAATGACTCATTATCCAGGAACTAACTAAGCAAGAGATATCAACCGCAGCCATAATTATTTCAATACTCTCCCTACAAGGTTTATTTTTCTACCTACGCCTTGCATATTGCTCCACACTCCCACCAAACACTACAAGCTTCATAAAACAATGATACAATAACAAATCCACAGGCACACCAATTGCTACCTTAATTTCTCTGTCAGTCCTCCTTCTCCCCCCTTCTCCCACAATCCTGACCGTTACCTAAGAAACTTAGGATCCCCTGCCTACCAAACCGAAGGCCTTCAAAGCCTTAACTAAGAGTTAAATCCTCTTAGTTTCTGCCCACACCACTAAGGCCCGCAGGACACTAAACCTGCACCATCTAAATGCAACGCAGATACTCTAATTCAGCTAGGGCCTCCACGATAAGCCTAGACAGACGGGCCTCGATCCCATAAACTTCTAATTAACAGCTAGACGCTCAAACCAACGAGCTTCTGTCTACCAGACTCCGGCACACTCTCAGCGTACATCAATGAGTTTGCAACTCAACATGAACTTCACCACAGAGTCGATAAGAAGAGGAATTCAACCTCTGTAAAAAGGACTACAGCCTAACGCCTAAACACTCAGCCACCTGACCCGTGACCTTCATCAACCGATGACTAGTTTCAACAAACCACAATGACATCGGCACCCTATACCTACTCTTCGGAGCATGGGCAGGCATAGCCGAGTACCGCCCTCAGCCTCCTTATTCGAGCAGAACTTGGCCAACCAGGAACTCTCCTAGGAGACGACCAAATCTACAATGTCATCATCACCGCCCATGCCTTCGTAAGAATCTTCTTCACAGTTATAGCTATTATAATCGAAGGGTTTGGAAACTGACTAGTCCCCCTTATAATTGGAGCCCCAGACATAGCATTCCCCCGCATAAACAACATCGGTTTCTGAACTACTTCCTCCGTCCTTCCTACTGCTCCTAGCGTCCTCCACAGTAGAAGCTGGAGTCGGAACAGGATGAACCATATACCCGCCCCTAGCAGGCAACCTAGCCCATGCTGGCGCCTCAGTAGACCTAGCCATCTTCTCCCTACACCTCGCAGGTGTGTCTTCCATCTTAGGGGCCATCAACTTTAACACAACAGCCATTAACATAACCCCCCCTGCCTTATCGCAACATCCAACTCCCCTATTCGTATGATCCGTACTCCTATTGCCCTCACTTCCAGTCCTGGCCGCCGGCATCACCATACTACTGACCGACCGAAACCTAAACACTACATTCTGTGACCCCGCTGGAGGGGGAGACCCCATTCTCTACCAGCACCTGTTCTGATTCTTTGGCCACCAGGAAGTTTACATCTTAATCCTTCACGGCTTTGGAATCATCTCACATGTTGTAACGTATTACGCAGGCAAAAAAGAACCATTCGGCTACATAGGAATAGTCTGAGCTATACTATCGATTGGATTCCTGGGCTTTGTCGTATGAGCCCACCACATATTCACTGTCGGAATAGACGTAGACAGCCGATCATACTTCATCTCCGCCACTATAATCATCGCCATCCCAACCGGCATTCAGGTATTCAGCTGACTAGCCACACTACACGGAGGCACCATCAAATGAGGTCCACCGATACTGTGAGCCTTGGGCTTCATCTTCCTCTTCACACTTGCCAATGAGGTGTCGGTGGAACTGGTGGTCAGCCTTGATTACTGCGTAATCCATCCCGTGGATCTAAAAAGAATTTTATATATATATAATATTGTACGCACATACATACATATATATATATTATATAGGGCCAGGAAGGACAGGCCACCGCTTCTGTCTCGTGCCCTAAGTAACTGCCTACTGCCAGTATTGGCACTGACTCGCCAGCGGTCAGCTACAAGCACTTCTGCTCTTCAGCAGAGCACAAGCATTCCTCTGCTTTGAGAAGAGAGCATTGTGCTCATGAAACATTGAAAACACTTACTTCTACGCCTCTCCAGCTATAACCAAGAGAATCCTTCCTTCTCCGCACCAAAAAAATTAATGCTGACTTTTCAAGGATGCTATGGATGAGGTTCATAACCAAGGGGTGTCATCCACCTGGCCACACAATTTGTCTCCTGCAAGTACGATTAAGCATGCCAAGACATCCTATGGATGTGACAAACACCTCATCACCTCTGCTCTGTTGCCCCTTCTTCCCCCAGTTTCTTACTGGAACTAGTAACTCCAGCTCACCAGTTCCTTGAGCATGGCTTCAATCGGTTCCTGAGCCACATGCACATCTTCTGTAGGTCCTTCCAAAGTGATGTTATCCTGTGGCGAGCAGCCTCACAGTTTGCCCTCTTGCCTGTGATAACAATTGTCTCCGAGTTGCTGTTCTTTGCTGGGAGATCAATTATGGTGTTGCTTTCTTTACGGATCTGCCATAAAGAAAAAAAAAAAAAAAATCATCTCAGAAGCGTCCCATGTCAGAAGAAAAAGCCTCGCAGGCTATATTGGACATCACCAATGGGCAGGAGAGAGCATCCAGTGGGATTTTGCTGCAGGCAGTGATCATCACGAGCACTTGAGTTAGGAGCAATATCTCACCTTCTTGATGTTGGCACCTCCTTTCCCCACGATGTTCTTGTGGAACTGTTTGCAGATGGGGACAGAAATAGAAAAGCTGTTTTCAACCTAAGGGAGAAAGGAAGGGAGAACTGAAGATTACACTGTCGTGGCAAGGGAGGCCCGACTTCAGGAACTCTGATAAACGAGCTTTTGAAAAGAGGCTTAGACCCAAGGAAGTTCTCTATACGAGGGACTTGTAAGACTAAACAAAGGCAAGGACGTTCCCCTATAGCCTTCCCATAACAGGTACTACCCCCTGCCTCCATTCAGCCAAAACAGCGTCGACAGCTCCCTCCTCTTGAGGTGTTTTAGCTCTACCCAAGCCAGTAGAGCTCTGCTTTGCCCCAGGGTTATCCAGGCACGGAGGAGGGAAGTGCAGGCAGAAGACCTCCTTACCAGGTCTGCCACCGTCTTTTGCATGTACTCGGTGCACTTCTCCACCTCGTTTTTGGGACCTCGGAGTTGGACGATGTCACTCTTGTGTGCAGGGTCTGGGAAGTTGATGATAACCTGCAGGAGCGGTCATTTAGAGTTAGCTCAAGCAAAAGCAAGAACCCTTGTGTCAGACACATGCAAAGGTTGGGGGGATCCTACACGTGCCCTTTTCCCATTCAGAAAAGGGGAACCGTGTTAGCGGCCTCTGGCTAAAAGAACTATCTTCTCAGACACTTGCGCTACAGAGCCACTAAAGTTACGACTTCTGTGACGACAGGCCTACTACCCATGTAGGAAAGAACCCCTCTGGATTCCTCCTCTCCTACAAAGCCTTACCTCTGGGAATTGCTCCCGGATTTCCCAGATCCGCTCAGCCTTCTGCCCAGTGATGGTCCGGTGGAATTTCTGCTCAACGATTAGGTCCGCAGCGTGTTCATTTTCCTGACGGGAACAGAGGGCACACTGAGTGTTCAGCCGGAGAGCCATCTACTTTGACTTAGCGGTTTGCTGCCCGACGGTTTACTTGCCAGCACTGTCCCTCTTTTCTCCAGACCAAATTCACTCTGCGTTGACAGAGAAGGGCTACCCGAGGGAACAGGGGAAGACATTTGTGAAGAGGAACTTGCACTTGTCATGAGATCCAAGTGCTCCGTGGGCAAGGGGCACACACTCGCACCAGAAGGTTACAAGGGAACACGAGAGCCCAAACCCTGCAGTCTCCCAAACATCACGTCCTACCCACTCACCATACGGGAAGCGAGTTCCAGCAGCTCGTTCTTGGCCTGTGGGACCCCCTGTGGGTCTCCTTCCATTCTGATCGGGTTGCTCTTCTCGTTGTCCGGGGGAATGCGCACAGACACCTTGTACAGATCCTTCATCCTGTTCACTTCGAGGCAAGGACTGTGGTGACGCCGTCTGCTAGGCAAAGACCTGGAAGCAAGGCACCTGGATTATCACTGCTCAGAGGCTGATGAAGAAGTAAAGCCGCCTCTGGGAAGGGCTCGGTGGGGTAGGGTTGAGCCAGGGGAAATTGCCTCTTCCCCCTGGAGTTCAGCGAGAGCAGACCTGTGCCACACGAGAGCCTGTCCAAGTAAATACCGTGGCATCTACAGAGCCCATTGTTCCCTTGTCAGAGCCAGGCGTGTTTCTTCCCCAAACAGTATCACATTTAGAGCAGAGGATAATCGTTCCTTTCTACCCCAAACTCTTGGCTGGGGACACGTTGCAGTGCTATCAAACTAGCAGACCGCAACAAGGCTTTAGCGTTGGCCATATTCTACTGCCGGTGCTGTAGCACCTTCCTCCAGAGGCCAGACCACACTGCTCCTCCTCCAGCTGACACCCTCTCCCACAAGCCACAGGGCTATTTAACCCCTTAGCGGGAACCAGCTACACCTGCACATCGCCCATGTCAATCAACCCACTGCCTCTGAGGCAAGGCCACAGCTGCGTGTTATCAATGCTAATCAACCCACCGCCTTCATTCCTCTACAGGGACAAGCTCACCAAGCACATTTCCACCACCCACAACTGGCTGCTAAACTGTCATTCACACAGAGCAACGTGTGGAAAAAAAAAAAAAAAAAAATTCCTCCAGGACACATCAAAGTAATTCCACTACTGTTCAGGCTCCCAAGGTACTTTCACCCGTTCAAGCCATCGCAAGGCCTGACGGCCCATTTCTCTCCTTGTACCACCACCACTCCAGAAAAGCAGAGGAAATGTGATGGAGACAGCACACTGGGTGAGCTACAGAGCCCCTGATACCATCTACTAAACACGAAGAGTGTGAGCATGGGAAGGACTAGAAAGGCACTCCACTTACCGTTTAGCTGCTTTCTTGCCAATGAGGTGTCGGTGGAATTGGTGGTCAGCCTTGATTATTGCGTAATCCGTCCCGTGGATCTAAAAAGAATTATATCTTTTATATCTATCTATATATGTATGGATGTACATTATTTTATATTATAATATATAGGGCCAGGTAGGACAGGCCACCGCTTCTGTCTCGTGCCCTAAGTAACTGCCTACTGCCACTATTGGCACTGACTCACCAGCGGTCAGCTACAAGCACTTCTGCTCTTCAGCAGAGCACAAGCATTCCTCTGCTTTGAGAAGAGAGCATTGTGCTCATGAAACATTGAAAAGACTGACTTCTACGCCTCTCCAGCTATAACCAAGAGAATCCTTCCTTCTCCGCACCAAAAAAATTAATGCTGACTTTTCAAGGATGCTATGGATGAGGTTCATAACCAAGGGGTGTCATCCACCTGGCCACACAATTTGTCTCCTGCAAGTTCGATTAAGCATGCCAAGACATCCTATGGATGTGACAAACACCTCATCACCTCTGCTCTGTTGCCCCTTCTTCCCCCAGTTCCTGTTCTCCTTCGTAATACCTAGTTGTTCTCTCATTATGAATCCTCCCTTCCCCTTATCAGTGTCAATGGAATCATCGTTCCATGGACAATGAGTCGTCCCGTTCCCCCGCTTGGTCCGAGAGTATTACCTCTGTTCAGTGGCTTGATCCAGGGTGATAGTGCTCGTTCTAGGCGCTGTAAAAAGCGAAATCTATATCCTATGTCCTGATTTTGGGTATCTAACATGAATGCAAAACAGTAATCCTCACACAGTTTTTATTTCATTCTGTAGCGTCGGTGTCGGTATCGGCTGCCTGCGGTAAAGGTTCACGGAAAGGTCTTACATTCTTCGCTGGGATCCATCGAGGTCCTTTTTCTGTAGAGACACAAGCATAACCTTTTCCCCGTGTAACAAGAGGATATGGTCCCATAATTTTACCTGTTTCTGCATCTCGGACCGATACCGGGCCTTTAACCCGTGCCTCGACGGAGGTAGCTGCAGTGAAACGTCGACCTATCGGTGGGTCGTTATCTATTCAAGAACAATTCAAAAAATTAAAAACATACAACGCTTTCTGTAACCGTTCCTCGGGAACAGCCATGCCCATTCCCCCTTTTTGTTGTTGTCATAAACGTTTCAGAGACCGATGAGACCCTTCAATGAGAGATCGACCGGTGGGGGAATGAGCAATGCCGGTAATGTGAGTTCTACCCCATAGGGCAAAAGAGGTTTTTACAGTTGTTGAAACGTAAAGATAAAGACCGACAACGGTCCAGCTTAAGGGAATACCTAAAGCAGCAAAAGCACGCATTAAATGTCTACGAACAGCTCGTGCCTTTTCTCCTGTGTGACACGAGGCAACCAAGGCACCTGAAAATGTATCAATGGAAGAGTGGATATATTTAAGGCTACCAAATTCAGAATCATGCGTGACATCTGTTTGCCATAACGGTAGGCTTTGTAATCCTCTAGGATTAACTCCTGCAGCAACTGATGGGAAAGAATGTTTTTGACAATCGGGACAGACAGCAATAATACTTGATGCTTGTTGAGCAGCAAGGCCAAACTGTCGCTTAAGAGCTCCAGCGTTTCGATGGAAAAAAAGAGTGCCTTCGCTTAGCTTGTGCAATACGGTCTGGCAGTACTTGAACTGGTCACGGCAATAGGTCAGCTCGTCGATTGCCTTCTGCAAGAAAACCAGGTAGCGAGGTATGAGACCTAATATGCATAACAAAATAAGGCGCAGATCGAGAGTCCAAAAGGAAAATAAGTTCCTGTAACAGGGTAAAGGGTTGTGAATGCGAAACACTCCGCAGCACAGAAGCTTCAGCTCGTGGAACAATACCTGCAACATAAGCAGAATCAGTAACAAGGTGGAGTGGTACATTCCATTCTCGGAAAACACGAACAACTGCATTCAGTTCTCCTGTTTGAGGTGAACCGGAGACCGTCTCTATGTCCGAATCCCATTGTCTCCGTTGAAAACCTTAGGAAGACAGGAATTGAACCTGCACAGAAGAGATCAAAGCGCTCCATACTCCCCTTATATTACTTCCCAGTAGGGTCAGCTAAACAAAAGCTATCGGGCCCATACCCCGAAAATGATGGTTTAACCTCTTCCTCTACTAAATGAGCCCCGTCACAAAACTAACGTTCTCCTTAAGCCTTCTACTAGGAACAACCATCACAATTTCAAGCAACCACTGACTGCTAGCCTGGCCTGGACTAGAAATCAACACCCTTGCCATTATCCCCTTCCTTTCAAAATCACACCACCCTCGAGCTATGGAAGCTGCAATCAAATACTTTCTCGTCCAAGCAACCGCCTCCGCATTAATCCTCTTCTCAAGCACAATCAACGCACAGTTCACCGGACAATGAGACATTCCGCGACTAAGCCACCCAACAGCCTCCCTACTACTAACTACAGCAGTCGCAATAAAACTAGGCCTAGTACCCTTTCACTCCTGATGTCCAGAGGTCATACAAGGCTCACCTATAACCACTGCCCTACTCGTCTCTACATGAATAAAACTCCCCCCACTCACTCTTCTTTTCTTAACTGCCCCCTCACTGAACCCACTCCTACTGACAACCGTGGCCATTGCATCCGCAGCCATCCGAGGGCGAACAGGACTTAACCAAACACAAATCCGAAAAGTCCTAGCTTTCTCATCGATCGCCCACCTAGGCTGAATAACCATCATCCTCATATACAACCCCAAGCTAACATTAATAACCTTCTACCCATACTCCTTAAGAACCGCCTCCATTTTCTTAGCCCTCAACACAACCAACTCCTCAAAACTATCCACAATAATAACCTCCTGAACAAAAATACCATCACTAAACGCATCCTTGACGCTAGCACTACTATCCCTAGCCGGCCTGCCCCCACTCCCTGGCTTTTTACCAAAATGACTCATTATCCAGGAACTAACTAAGCAAGAGATATCAACCGCAGCCATAATTATTTCAATACTCTCCCTACTAGGTTTATTTTTCTACCTACGCCTTGCATATTGCTCCACACTCCCACCAAACTCTACAAGCTTCATAAAACAATGATACAATAACAAATCCACAGGCACACCAATTGCTACCTTAATTTCTCTGTCAGTCCTCCTTCTCCCCCCTTCTCCCGCAATCCTGACCGTTACCTAAGAAACTTAGGATCCCCTGCCTACCAAACCGACGGCCTTCAAAGCCTTAACTAAGAGTTAAATCCTCTTAGTTTCTGCCCACACCACTAAGGCCCGCAGGACACTAAACCTGCACCATCTAAATGCAACGCAGATACTCTAATTCAGCTAGGGCCTCCACGATAAGCCTAGACAGACGGGCCTCGATCCCATAAACTTCTAATTAACAGCTAGACGCTCAAACCAACGAGCTTCTGTCTACCAGACTCCGGCACACTCTCAGCGTACATCAATGAGTTTGCAACTCAACATGAACTTCACCACAGAGTCGATAAGAAGAGGAATTCAACCTCTGTAAAAAGGACTACAGCCTAACGCCTAAACACTCAGCCACCTGACCCGTGACCTTCATCAACCGATGACTAGTTTCAACAAACCACAATGACATCGGCACCCTATACCTACTCTTCGGAGCATGGGCAGGCATAGCCGAGTACCGCCCTCAGCCTCCTTATTCGAGCAGAACTTGGCCAACCAGGAACTCTCCTAGGAGACGACCAAATCTACAATGTCATCATCACCGCCCATGCCTTCGTAAGAATCTTCTTCACAGTTATAGCCATTATAATCGAAGGGTTTGGAAACTGACTAGTCCCCCTTATAACTGGAGCCCCAGACATAGCATTCCCCCGCATAAACAACATCGGTTTCTGAACTACTTCCTCCGTCCTTCCTACTGCTCCTAGCGTCCTCCACAGTAGAAGCTGGAGTCGGAACAGGATGAACCATATACCCTACAATACCCTAGTCCATAGTTTCTCACACTGTCTGACCTTTACATTGGGCTTAACATAAATCTTAATAAACAATACCCTAGCCCATAGTTTCTCACAATCCCCCCTTTTTCTTTTTATCCTATTATTGTTTATTAGACGCTACTTTCATTCTCGGCACTGCGAACAAACCTTTTTCCACAATCCCAACATTTATCATAACACTCACAAGGTAATACCTCACAATTACAATAGGCATAGTTCTCACGTGGCATAATGCATTCGCAACAATCTTCATCCTCATTAATCGATACACTCTTATACTTTGCCCCAGCCCTCGTAGTTAAAATAAGCAATTGAGCTATGTCAAACCGTTCTTTAATAAAATGTAAAATATAGCGTAATATACAAGGCCCAAATATCAGTCCTAGAATCAACATAATAAGTGGTCCTGCTAAAGCAGACAACAAAGTGGTTAGCCAAGGTGAGATATTAAACCAGTTTTCATACCATGACCTGCCCGCCTCAAGACTCTTTTTACGTTGTTCCAACCTTTTCCGGAGTTCAGACATGGCATCCAGGACTACTCCCGTATGGTCAGCAAAAGAACAACGTTCCTCTTTGAGAGCTACACATAACCCTCCTTCTTTTAAGAACAATAGATCTAATCCTCTTCTATTTTGCAGCACTACTTCTGATAAAGACTTCACTGAAGCGGCTAAATTTTTAATAGATTGTTCTATTCTTGTTAAATCCTCATTTACAGCCATCTGCAAACTTTGTAATTCCTGACCTTTTACTAGGGAGGCTATGCCTGTACCTGCTCCAACTCCGCCCGCTATCAGCAGTGTAGCTAGGGTTACCACTGTAATTGGCTCTCGTTTTTGCCTATTCAGGTCTCCTTCAAAGTGGCGTAACACCTCCTCAGAGGTGTGATAGATCAGACGAGGAACAATAATCACCTGTACGCAAAACTGAGATTGATTAAACACGTTTAGGGATAGGCAAGGCGTTACTCCGAAGTCTGAACAAACCCATTTAGCTCCTGGTGTCGGGATAGCCCATTTGTCATTTTGATTCTTGTGTTTCTTTATGTTAGCTTTAGTGATTGTTTGATTACACAAGGGCTGATATTGTTCGGGCACTGTACCTATACATTTTCCTTGACCTGTTAGCAATTGAATAGTAATTCCTTGCGTATGGTTCCTCTGGTCATCCCATGGGCATTCTTGTGGGTTTGAACCACTAGACCATTGAATCCTATCTGGTATTCCGATTGCCTCAAAATATGGGGGTCTAACATTGTAACATAACCAGCACTCCTTAGTTAAATTTGGTTTGCTTTCATTAAGGGTATGATAAGAGGCTTGCATTAAATCCCATAAGGGGTCTTTAGACTCTGACACTCCTGAATCCCTAACTAAAGAGAACTCAGTCACCGTGTCATTAGTTGTTTTATCTGTTACTGATAGGGAGTTTGGACGAGTGGTTGTAACACTTGTGGGGACAATCTTTTTCTTAGGGAAAGTGGGTGAATTCAATACTTTATTCGGCCCAACAGGGAGTGAATCATATGGTATTTTAATTTTTCTTATGAGAAAGTGCCCTCCCCAATCCTTAGGAATTCCTGCATAGACACGTATTCCCCATGTTCGTCCTACTAACATGTTCGTCTTCTAGGGGATGCAATACTTGAAATTTGATGTGGGTACAGACTTTTTTGTTACGTGGAGCTACATAATCCACGTCGCGCAGACCTGTAAGATCTACACCCGTTTGTTCAGGTACACATCCGTTAGGAGTCCAGGTTGCTTTTATATATTTATCAGGAGCCTTTACTGTCCAGCCCGAGGCTATTGTCTCACATCCCCAATAACCACAATAATAGTGTCCGGGATAATTACAGTAAGGCTGTCCAGAGGCCGGGCATAAATAAAATGGAGGTCCTTTTTCACAAGGTATTGGTACTAAATTACAAAGTTTCACTACACATTCAGGTGGCCCTGGGTTGCTAAAAGTGGCTATTGTTTTCGTTCCTTCCCAAGATATTAGTTCCCACTTAAACGGTTCATGTGGGTTTCCCCCTTTTGCTTGGGTTATTATCAATAGCACAATTAATGGTATACCAGGAAAAAGGGTGTTTGTTAATTTTGTTAATTTAAGTATATTCTTACCAGTCCTGGGGAAGTTCGGCCATGGCTGCTTTTGCATCCCATTTTTCTGGCTCTTTTCTCCACGGTTTGTTTCTCCTCTGCCTCGCCCGTCGACTCGGTTGCTTCGAGCCACGGGGTGTACCATCTTCTCGGCAGCAAGGGAATTCTTCAGGAGAATAGCTGTTGCGGGCTTTTTGCCTGTTTACATAGGCTTCCTACTTCGCAGCTTTAATTAATGGGGCCGAGCAAGACACGGTTAGTACTTCCCTCCTGCACTTTATAGCCAAGATTTCAGCTACAAAGGGGACTGGTTCGGTGGAGTGGTAACAATAATATTGAGGGTTTATTCCTTTGGCAAAAATTTCCCACCACTCATGGGATTCTCGAATAATTTCTTGTTTAGACTCTAATTGTTTTAATTTCCACTCCGTAAGAGTTCTTTGAATTTTCCAACACTGTGTGCAAACTCCTATTGGAGGGTATCCATATTCACAGTGTGTCCACCATTTATTCTGGCATACCTTACACCTGAAACAAGCAAATGGATAACAATTGCAGTTCAGATTATTACATCTAATTCATATATCTAGAGTGCATACATTATTTGCATCAGCCTATCTTCTTATACTTGATATTGTGTGGTTGCATAAGTTTAGCAATTTCCTTCAACACACTTTGTACGCTTCCATATATAATAGATAAAAAAAGAAATAATTATAGCAAATATAAACAACAATACACACTTTATACCAAAAGGTAATGCGGCAAAATAATCAAATAAAGTCTCTATCATTACGTTATCTTTTCAGGGTTATCTTGGTGTCACCTGGAGTACTGATTACTTTCCAGTGGGGTCTCGTCACTGGGCCTTTAATGCGACTAGCATGAGTCCATCCACGCTCAGCAGTCCGGACAGCCGTTTCTGTTGTAAGCAGAACAAGATAAGGTCCCTCCCAATTGGGTTTTAGGGTTTCTTCTTTCCACGTTTTAACCAATACCCAGTCCCCAGGTTTAAGAGTATGAATGTTTAAGTCCAACGGTGGTCGTTGTACAATCAGTCCATGTTCCCAAAGCTTGTTACGATGTTCTGCTAATCGTGAAACGTATTCATTAATCACACGGTCTCGAATTAAAACATTTGTTTGTGGACTTTCAATTCTATAGGACATTCCATACACCATTTCAAACGCTGATATTCCTACATCTGCTCGGGGTCTGGTTCTGAGAATGAATAGCGCCATGGGTAGGCACTTAATCCATGATAATTTGGTTTCTATCCTTAATTTAGTCAAAATAGTTTTGATTTCTCCATTCATCCTTTCAACTTTTCCCCAACTTTGTGGATGCCATGGCGTATGGTATTCCCACTTAATACCCAAGCTTTCTGTTAGATCTCTAACAATTTTTGACACAAAGTGTGTTCCTCTGTCCGAGTCGATTACTTCAGGTACTCCATATCGAGGTATAATGTGTTCAAGTAACACTTTAGTAACTTGGTTAGCAGTTGCCTTGGAGGTAGGAAAAGCCTCAACATAATGTGTTAAATGATCCACCATTACTAATAAAGATTTGTAACGCCCTACCCTGGGTAGCTCAGTAAAATCCACTTGTATGTGTGAGAAAGGTCTGTATGCTGGGGAACGTCCTCCAAGAGGCTTTTGTCTCATGTTGTTTCGATTAACCTTTTGACAGGTCTCGCAGGCTGCCGTGACTGTCTTTGCTATGTTATATACGCCTATACAGGCAAACTGTTGATTGAAATGATCAACTAACGCCTGGGTTCCCCAGTGTGTTTTACTATGTATTTTTGAAAATATTTCAAGTGCTATGCCCTTCGGCAAAACTTCTCTCCCATCTGGCAATATGTACTTACCATCCTGTTCCTTAGCTCCCATTTGTTCTCGTTTTTCCTTTTCTGCAGACTCAAACCTCAAATTTTTACTAACAGGTATTTGTTGTATAGTTAAAATCGTACTATAATTGCCTGCCACTCGTTTTGCTTCTGTATCAGCTGCATTATTTCCCCTAACTTGGTAACTCGTACCTCGCTGGTGTCCCTTTATATGTACAACTGCTATTTTATTCGGCATTTTTAATGCCTCCAGAACTCGCCGAATTAATTCCGGGTGTATCAGTTCTTTTCCCTGTGAGTTAACGAATCCTCTGTCTCCCCATATTTTCCCAAAAGTGTGCACTACTCCGAACGCATAGCGTGAGTCTGTATATATAGTTCCATCCTTTCCCTTCAGTGACACTAATGCTTTCCACAATGCATACAGCTCACAGGCTTGAGCCGACCAGCTGGCACTCAGGGGGCCCGATTCTATTGTCTTAAATTCTCTTTTTTCCAACTTAACGATGGCATATCCGGACAATCGTTTACCTTCCACTATTCGTGATGACCCATCTGTAAATAATACTTCTCCACATTGTAGTTCTTCTTCTTCTAAGTCTGGCCTAATGCGTGTCTGCTGTTCAATTGTTTGAAAACAATTGTGCAATAGTTCATTACCTTCTCCTGGGTACAAAAATTCAGCGGGGTTAACTGCTCCAATAGTTTTCAAAGATAGTTTAGGGGATTCTATAAGTATTCCCTCATACTTTAATAATCGGCTATCTGTAAGCCATTTTTCTGCTTTTTGTTGTAACACTCCCCTGATATTATGAGGCGCATATAAGACAACTTCTCCATTAAAGGTAATGCGATTCGTTTCCTCAAGTAATAAGGCAGCAGCAACAATGATTTGTAAACAACTCGGCCAACCCCTGCTCACAGGGTCCAACAGCTTTGATAAGTATGCCACCGGTTTCTTTTGTCCGGCCCATTCCTGAGTTAATACTCCGAATGCCGTTCCTTCATATATGTTAACAAATAAATGGAATGGCCGCTTTAAATCTGGGAGGCTTAAAACCGGTGCTTGGCTTAGCTCCCTTTTGAGACTGGCAAACTGCTCTTGATCCTGAGGGGTCCACTTGGGCATTTTGTCTTTAGACAGTTGTTCATATAAGAATTTAACTTTAAAGCTGTAGTTCTCTATCCGTTGCCTACAATACCCAAATGGCCCTAATGCCTGCCGAATTTGCCTCTTAGTGGCAGGCATAGGTAATTCCAGAATTCCTTTAATGCGCTCTGGATCCAATATCTTCTTGCCGTTAAACAAATAATGCCCCAAATATTTCACTTTTTCCTCCACAAATTGTAACTTTTCTTGTGATACCCGTAGTCCCTTTTGTGCAAGAAAGTTTAGGAGCCGAATGCTTTCTTTTCTTACATCCTCCTTATTATTCCCTGCTATGAGCAGATCATCTACATACTGTAACAGCACGTTTCCCGTTTGTACCTGGTATTCTTTTAAGAGCTCTTCCAGGGCCTGTCCAAACAGATTAGGGGACTCAGTGAACCCTTGGGGGAGCACGGTCCATCTCAATTGCTGTTTACGGCCTGTCTCTATGTCTTCCCATTCAAAGGCAAAATAATCACGGCATTCTTCTGCCAGTGGACAGGCCCAAAAGGCATCCTTTAAATCAGCCACACTATACCAGGAGTTATGGGGTCCTAGCTTGCTTAGCAGTGTGTATGGATTTGCTACTACAGGGAACCGGGCGATAGTTCTTTTGTTTATTTCCCTTAGATCATGTACGAGCCGATATTTCCCATTTGGTTTCTTCACAGGCAGAATGGGGGTGTTAAAGGGTGACATACAAGGCTCTAAGATTCCTTGTGCTAACAATCGATCGATTTCTGGTTTTAATCCCCTCCGTCCTTCTAGGGATATGGGATATTGCCTTACCCTCACAGGTATGTGGGGTTCGGAAATTTGGATTTTAATCGGTGGGATTTCCAGTCTACTAATTGTGTCCGGAGAGTACCAGACACCGGGGTTAATTTGTTTTTGATCATCCACGGTCAAAGGATAAGCAGACACTGTTAGCTCTTGATTTTTCACTTTAATTTCTAATTGCAATTCAACAATTAAATCTCGTCCTAACAGATTAAATTCTGCTTCAGGGACGAGCAAGAGTTCACCCATTCCAAATTTATTTTCAGTTTCGAATACCACATTTTTGATTTTGCTTACTTTAAAGGGTTCTCCTTTTGCCCCAATTACTTGTACTTTTTCAGGGGAAACTTTACATCCCTCAGGTATTTGCTTAATAGTTGATTTCTCAGCCCCAGTGTCTACTAAAAAGGTGAACTCTTGTTTATGGGGACCTATTTTTAATTTTATCAAGGGCTCATGATGACTCCGGTCCCCTAAGATATAGAGCCCCTGACTCTCCTAATCCGTTTTCAATATTTCCTCATCCCTGATCCTTTCTCTGCAATTCTGTTTTATATGTCCCCTTTTTCCACAGTAAAAACAACATCTCTGTTCCTTCTTCACTACTACGTTCCCTTGTTTCGTTCCAGCAGATCTGTGTTCACCAGTTTGCCCTTTGCGATCCTCTCTGACTGCTGCTACCATCATTTTTACTTGTCGCTTGCTGCTCTCTTCTTCCCGCCTTACGTAGACTTTCTGAGCTTCCCTCAATAATTCATCCAAGCCTCTATTCTGCCAGTCTTCTAACTTTTCAATCTTCTTTCTGATATCTTCCCATGATTTTGCCACAAACTGAGTTTTGAGGAGCGCTTGCCCTAAAGGGTCGTCTGGATTTACCCCAGAGTACAGCTGAAGGGCTTTCCTCAGTCGTTCCAGCCACTCAGTAGGGCTTTCATCTTTCTTTTGCATTTCATAAAATGCTTTATTGATATTCTGGCCACGGGGTACTGCTTCCCTAATCCCCTGGATTACTATAGTTCTCAGGTCCTGCATATGAGTTCTATGCACTGGATCCTGATTATCCCAATGAGGTCTTTGGAGTGGCCATTTAATATCTGCTTGGGGTCCCTGGGCATGCTGAGCATCCCACAGTCTCATTCCTGCTCGTCTAATCATATCTCTTTCCTCGGTAGTAAATAATTGACCAAGGATAGATTGCATCTCATCCCAAGTATAAAGGTTTGGTCCCAAAAATGGATTTAATCTTTCTGCCACTCCGAGTGGGTCTTCAATTAAGTTTCCCATCTCGGTTCTTTTAAAATCTCGTAGGTCAGCCGAGTTTAGGGGTACGGAAATATATCCGATCACAGGTTGAGGTCCCCCCATGGGTATTTCCCTTAGGGGGTACATTTGAGCTGCCCCTTTCTGACTTCTAGTTATGCGTCTAGGAAGAGGGGGAGACCCTTGTTCCGACTCTGGTGGGGGAGTGGGCGCTCTGGGGACCTCTGCGGGAGCAGGAGGAGGAATGTAAGGAGGGGGGGTTAGAAGGGTTTCGTCCAACTCTTCCTGCTTTTTCTTTTGTTTAGTTTTCATTTCATTCAGTGGGTAAAGTCTAGCTCCCGGTCTTTCTAGCCACACTTCCGCATATCGACTCTCCTCCGGGTTAAGGGGTTTTTTATTATTAACCCAGAGGTTTAATTGCTGTCTTACCCAATCTTCTTCTGACCCATAGACTGGCCAAAAGACATTTTTAGAAATCTTCTTCCCTCCCCATATCTTAGTACAATATTCTATCATCTTCTGCTTATCTTTCCCTAGGGTTCCAAGGAAATATCTCCAATTGTCTAAGATATATGCCAGAGGGGTGTTCTTAGGTACAGTGGGTACCCTTCCCATGGGAGTCGAAGGCTTGCTGCCCTTCGCCCCCATCTTCTGGAATATCCACAAACATACACTCACTCGCTCCCCTTGTTCCTGGCCCAGTCCCTCGCGGGAGATGGGAAACGCAGTACTTAAGAGTCCGCACTCGCTTGGTTCAGTATATCGAACCTCTCACTCGTTATATCCCAGGAAACCCAATCCCGCCCGAACGGCAAACCCGCAAACAAATTCGCAATATACTTACGCGTCCTGCGTCTTCGTCCGGACTCCCGTGCACAGAATTTTTATGGGATTTTACCGGTTTCTCCTTTGCTCATTATTCTAGAATTTAGGTTCGTCGGTAAGGTTGGAGTAAGCTGTTGGTCGCGGGGGCCGCGAAATGTCGCGGGGCGCCTCCCCGGAGGACCAAAGCCCACCGTTCCTTATCCGAGTCACGGCACCAGAAATTGTTATAAATTGAGACCACAACGGATCATAATCCAATTAAAATTTTATTAATTATAGCAAGTAGAATATGAGCAAAAACAGCGCTGGACGACAGGGGAGTCTGCGCTCCGCCCACTGCCGTCCTGAGCACTTCAAACAGTCCCTTTTTATACATCTTTACTCCCGTGTTCATGAGGTAGTGGAGGTACTCTGCGCATGCTTCAGTTGTTGTTAAGGGGTCGTTTTCTGCCTTCTGGTGGTCGTTGAGGCCGAAGTAAGAAGTCTTCCTCCTTTGTCCCATAGTTGACCCCTCACTCATATGTCCTTATATGGGGTAGTTTGTCCTGTTTCTGTCGGTTCCTGGACATCTGGTGGTTATCTTATCTTGCACAAGCGGTATCTTGTGGCTGTTTATATCTTTTGCTGTCTGACCTTTACATTGGGCCTAACATAAATCTTTATAAACAATACCCTAGTCCATAGTTTCTCACACTGTCTGACCTTTACATTGGGCTTAACATAAATCTTAATAAACAATACCCTAGTCCATAGTTTCTCACATTCCCCAAACAGTATCACATTTAGAGCAGAGGATAATCGTTCCTTTCTACCCCAAACTCTTGGCTGGGGACACGTTGCAGTGCTATCAAACTAGCAGACCGCAACAAGGCTTTAGCGTTGGCCATATTCTACTGCCGGTGCTGTAGCACCTTCCTCCAGAGGCCAGACCACACTGCTCCTCCTCCAGCTGACACCCTCTCCCACAAGCCACAGGGCTATTTAACCCCTTAGCGGGAACCAGCTACACCTGCACATCGCCCATGTCAATCAACCCACAGCCTCTGAGGCAAGGCCACAGCTGCGTGTTATCAATGCTAATCAACCCACCGCCTTCATTCCTCTACAGGGAGAAGCTCACCAAGCACATTTCCACCACCCACAACTGGCTGCTAAAATGTCATTCGCACAGAGCAACGTGTGGAAAAAAAAAAAAAAAAAAATTCCTCCAGGACACATCAAAGTAATTCCACTACTGTTCAGGCTCCCAAGGTACTTTCACCCGTTCAAGCCATCGCAAGGCCTGACGGCCCATTTCTCTCCTTGTACCACCACCACTCCAGAAAAGCAGAGGAAATGTGATGGAGACAGCACACTGGGTGAGCTACAGAGCCCCTGATACCATCTACTAAACACGAAGAGTGTGAGCATGGGAAGGACTAGAAAGGCACTCCACTTACCGTTTAGCTGCTTTCTTGCCAATGAGGTGTCGGTGGAATTGGTGGTCAGCCTTGATTATTGCGTAATCCGTCCCGTGGATCTAAAAAGAATTATATCTTTTATATCTATCTATATATGTATGGATGTACATTATTTTATATTATAATATATAGGGCCAGGTAGGACAGGCCACCGCTTCTGTCTCGTGCCCTAAGTAACTGCCTACTGCCAGTATTGGCACTGACTCACCAGCGGTCAGCTACAAGCACTTCTGCTCTTCAGCAGAGCACAAGCATTCCTCTGCTTTGAGAAGAGAGCATTGTGCTCATGAAACATTGAAAAGACTTACTTCTACGCCTCTCCAGCTATAACCAAGAGAATCCTTCCTTCTCCGCACCAAAAAAAATAATGCTGACTTTTCAAGGATGCCATGGATGAGGTTCATAACCAAGGGGTGTCATCCACCTGGCCACACAATTTGTCTCCTGCAAGTACGATTAAGCATGCCAAGACATCCTATGGATGTGACAAACACCTCATCACCTCTGCTCTGTTGCCCCTTCGTCCCCCAGTTTCTTACTGGAACTAGTAACTCCAGCTCACCAGTTCCTTGAGCATGGCTTCAATCGGTTCCTGAGCCACATGCACATCTTCTGTAGGTCCTTCCAAAGTGATGTTATCCTGTGGCGAGCAGCCTCACAGTTTGCCCTCTTGCCTGTGATAACAATTGTCTCCGAGTTGCTGTTCTTTGCTGGGAGATCAATTTTGGTGTTGCTTTCTTTACGGATCTGCCACAAAGGGAAAAAAAAAAAAAATCATCTCAGAAGCGTCCCATGTCAGAAGAAAAACCCTCGCAGGCTATATTGGACATCACCAATGGGCAGGAGAGAGCATCCAGTGGGATTTTGCTGCAGGCAGTGATCATCACGAGCACTTGAGTTAGGAGCAGTATCTCACCTTCTTGATGTTGGCACCTCCTTTCCCTACGATGTTCTTGTGGAACTGTTTGCAGATGGGGACAGAAATAGAAAAGCTGTTTTCAACCTAAGGGAGAAAGGAAGGGAGAACTGAAGATTACACTGTCGTGGCAAGGGAGGCCCGACTTCAGGAACTCTGATAAACGAGCTTTTGAAAAGAGGCTTAGACCCAAGGAAGTTCTCTATACGAGGGACTTGTAAGACTAAACAAAGGCAAGGACGTTCCCCTATAGCCTTCCCATAACAGGTACTACCCCCTGCCTCCATTCAGCCAAAACAGCGTCGACAGCTCCCTCCTCTTGAGGTGTTTTAGCTCTACCCAAGCCAGTAGAGCTCTGCTTTGCCCCAGGGTTATCCAGGCACGGAGGAGGGAAGTGCAGGCAGAAGACCTCCTTACCAGGTCTGCCACCGTCTTTTGCATGTACTCGGTGCACTTCTCCACCTCGTTTTTGGGACCTCGGAGTTGGACGATGTCACTCTTGTGTGCAGGGTCTGGGAAGTTGATGATAACCTGCAGGAGCGGTCATTTAGAGTTAGCTCAAGCAAAAGCAAGAACCCTTGTGTCAGACACATGCAAAGGTTGGGGGGATCCTACACATGCCCTTTTCCCATTCAGAAAAGGGGAACCGTGTTAGCGGCCTCTGGCTAAAAGAACTATCTTCTCAGACACTTGCGCTACAGAGCCACTAAAGTTACGACTTCTGTGACGACAGGCCTACTACCCATGTAGGAAAGAACCCCTCTGGATTCCTCCTCTCCTACAAAGCCTTACCTCTGGGAATTGCTCCCGGATTTCCCAGACCCGCTCAGCCTTCTGCCCAGTGATGGTCCGGTGGAATTTCTGCTCAACGATTAGGTCCGCAGCGTGTTCATTTTCCTGACGGGAACAGAGGGCACACTGAGTGTTCAGCCGGAGAGCCGTCTACTTTGACTTAGCGGTTTGCTGCCCGACGGTTTACTTGCCAGCACTGTCCCTCTTTTCTCCAGACCAAATTCACTCTGCGTTGACAGAGAAGGGCTACCCGAGGGAACAGGGGAAGACATTTGTGAAGAGGAACTTGCACTTGTCATGAGATCCAAGTGCTCCGTGGGCAAGGGGCACACACTCGCACCAGAAGGTTACAAGGGAACACGAGAGCCCAAACCCTGCAGTCTCCCAAACATCACGTCCTACCCACTCACCATACGGGAAGCGAGTTCCAGCAGCTCGCTCTTGGCCTGTGGGACCCCCTGTGGGTCTCCTTCCATTCTGATCGGGTTGCTCTTCTCGTTGTCCGGGGGAATGCGCACAGACACCTTGTACAGATCCTTCATCCTGTTCACTTCGAGGCAAGGACTGTGGTGACGCCGTCTGCTAGGCAAAGACCTGGAAGCAAGGCACCTGGATTATCACTGCTCAGAGGCTGATGAAGAAGTAAAGCCGCCTCTGGGAAGGGCTCGGTGGGGTAGGGTTGAGCCAGGGGAAATTGCCTCTTCCCCCTGGAGTTCAGCGAGAGCAGACCTGTGCCACACGAGAGCCTGTCCAAGTAAATACCGTGGCATCTACAGAGCCCATTGTTCCCTTGTCAGAGCCAGGCGTGTTTCTTCCCCAAACAGTATCACATTTAGAGCAGAGGATAATCGTTCCTTTCTACCCCAAACTCTTGGCTGGGGACACGTTGCAGTGCTATCAAACTAGCAGACCGCAACAAGGCTTTAGCGTTGGCCATATTCTACTGCCGGTGCTGTAGCACCTTCCTCCAGAGGCCAGACCACACTGCTCCTCCTCCAGCTGACACCCTCTCCCACAAGCCACAGGGCTATTTAACCCCTTAGCGGGAACCAGCTACACCTGCACATCGCCCATGTCAATCAACCCACTGCCTCTGAGGCAAGGCCACAGCTGCGTGTTATCAATGCTAATCAACCCACCGCCTTCATTCCTCTACAGGGAGAAGCTCACCAAGCACATTTCCACCACCCACAACTGGCTGCTAAACTGTCATTCGCACAGAGCAACGTGTGGAAAAAAAAAAAAAAAAAAATTCCTCCAGGACACATCAAAGTAATTCCACTACTGTTCAGGCTCCCAAGGTACTTTCACCCGTTCAAGCCATCGCAAGGCCTGACGGCCCATTTCTCTCCTTGTACCACCACCACTCCAGAAAAGCAGAGGAAATGTGATGGAGACAGCACACTGGGTGAGCTACAGAGCCCCTGATACCATCTACTAAACACGAAGAGTGTGAGCATGGGAAGGACTAGAAAGGCACTCCACTTACCGTTTAGCTGCTTTCTTGCCAATGAGGTGTCGGTGGAATTGGTGCTCAGCCTTGATTATTGCGTAATCCGTCCCGTGGATCTAAAAAGAATTATATCTTTTATATCTATCTATATATGTATGGATGTACATTATTTTATATTATAATATATAGGGCCAGGTAGGACAGGCCACCGCTTCTGTCTCGTGCCCTAAGTAACTGCCTACTGCCACTATTGGCACTGACTCACCAGCGGTCAGCTACAAGCACTTCTGCTCTTCAGCAGAGCACAAGCATTCCTCTGCTTTGAGAAGAGAGCATTGTGCTCATGAAACATTGAAAAGACTCACTTCTATGCCTCTCCAGCTATAACCAAGAGAATCCTTCCTTCTCCGCACCAAAAAAATTAATGCTGACTTTTCAAGGATGCTATGGATGAGGTTCATAACCAAGGGGTGTCATCCACCTGGCCACACAATTTGTCTCCTGCAAGTTCGATTAAGCATGCCAAGACATCCTATGGATGTGACAAACACCTCATCACCTCTGCTCTGTTGCCCCTTCTTCCCCGAGTTCCTGTTCTCCTTCATAATACCTAGTTGTTCTCTCATTATGAATCCTCCCTTCCCCTTATCAGTGTCAATGGAATCATCGTTCCATGGACAATGAGTCGTCCCGTTCCCCCGCTTGGTCCGAGAGTATTACCTCTGTTCAGTGGCTTGATCCAGGGTGATAGTGCTCGTTCTAGGCGCTGTAAAAAGCGAAATCTATATCCTATGTCCTGATTTTGGGTATCTAACATTAATGCAAAACAGTAATCCTCACACAGTTTTTATTTCATTCTGTAGCGTCGGTGTCGGTATCGGCTGCCTGCGGTAAAGGTTCACGGAAAGGTCTTACATTCTTCGCTGGGATCCATCGAGGTCCTTTTTCTGTAGAGACACAAGCATAACCTTTTCCCCGTGTAACAAGAGGATATGGTCCCATAATTTTACCTGTTTCTGCATCTCGGACCGATACCGGGCCTTTAACCCGTGCCTCGACGGAGGTAGCTGCAGTGAAACGTCGACCTATCGGTGGGTCGTTATCTATTCAAGAACAATTCAAAAAATTAAAAACATACAACGCTTTCTGTAACCGTTCCTCGGGAATAGCCATGCCCATTCCCCCTTTTTGTTGTTGTCATAAACGTTTCAGAGACCGATGAGACCCTTCAATGAGAGATCGACCGGTGGGGGAATGAGCAATGCCGGTAATGTGAGTTCTACCCCATAGGGCAAAAGAGGTTTTTACAGTTGTTGAAACGTAAAGATAAAGACCGACAACGGTCCAGCTTAAGGGAATACCTAAAGCAGCAAAAGCACGCATTAAATGTCTACGAACAGCTCGTGCCTTTTCTCCTGTGTGACACGAGGCAACCAAGGCACCTGAAAATGTATCAATGGAAGAGTGGATATATTTAAGGCTACCAAATTCAGAATCATGCGTGACATCTGTTTGCCATAACGGTAGGCTTTGTAATCCTCTAGGATTAACTCCTGCAGCAACTGATGGGAAAGAATGTTTTTGACAATCGGGACAGACAGCAATAATACTTGATGCTTGTTGAGCAGCAAGGCCAAACTGTCGCTTAAGAGCTCCAGCGTTTCGATGGAAAAAAAGAGTGCCTTCGCTTAGCTTGTGCAATACGGTCTGGCAGTACTTGAACTGGTCACGGCAATAGGTCAGCTCGTCGATTGCCTTCTGCAAGAAAACCAGGTAGCGAGGTATGAGACCTAATATGCATAACAAAATAAGGCGCAGATCGAGAGTCCAAAAGGAAAATAAGTTCCTGTAACAGGGTAAAGGGTTGTGAATGCGAAACACTCCGCAGCACAGAAGCTTCAGCTCGTGGAACAATACCTGCAACATAAGCAGAATCAGTAACAAGGTGGAGTGGTACATTCCATTCTCGGAAAACACGAACAACTGCATTCAGTTCTCCTGTTTGAGGTGAACCGGAGACCGTCTCTATGTCCGAATCCCATTGTCTCCGTTGAAAACCTTAGGAAGACAGGAATTGAACCTGCACAGAAGAGATCAAAGCGCTCCATACTCCCCTTATATTACTTCCCAGTAGGGTCAGCTAAACAAAAGCTATCGGGCCCATACCCCGAAAATGATGGTTTAACCTCTTCCTCTACTAAATGAGCCCCGTCACAAAACTAACGTTCTCCTTAAGCCTTCTACTAGGAACAACCATCACAATTTCAAGCAACCACTGACTGCTAGCCTGGCCTGGACTAGAAATCAACACCCTTGCCATTATCCCCTTCCTTTCAAAATCACACCACCCTCGAGCTATGGAAGCTGCAATCAAATACTTTCTCGTCCAAGCAACCGCCTCCGCATTAATCCTCTTCTCAAGCACAATCAACGCACAGTTCACCGGACAATGAGACATTCCGCGACTAAGCCACCCAACAGCCTCCCTACTACTAACTACAGCAGTCGCAATAAAACTAGGCCTAGTACCCTTTCACTTCTGATGTCCAGAGGTCATACAAGGCTCACCTATAACCACTGCCCTACTCGTCTCTACATGAATAAAACTCCCCCCACTCACTCTTCTTTTCTTAACTGCCCCCTCACTGAACCCACTCCTACTGACAACCGTGGCCATTGCATCCGCAGCCATCGGAGGGCGAACAGGACTTAACCAAACACAAATCCGAAAAGTCCTAGCTTTCTCATCGATCGCCCACCTAGGCTGAATAACCATCATCCTCATATACAACCCCAAGCTAACATTAATAACCTTCTACCTATACTCCTTAAGAACCGCCTCCATTTTCTTAGCCCTCAACACAACCAACTCCTCAAAACTATCCACAATAATAACCTCCTGAACAAAAATACCATCGCTAAACGCATCCTTGACGCTAGCACTACTATCCCTAGCCGGCCTGCCCCCACTCCCTGGCTTTTTACCAAAATGACTCATTATCCAGGAACTAACTAAGCAAGAGATATCAACCGCAGCCATAATTATTTCAATACTCTCCCTACAAGGTTTATTTTTCTACCTACGCCTTGCATATTGCTCCACACTCCCACCAAACACTACAAGCTTCATAAAACAATGATACAATAACAAATCCACAGGCACACCAATTGCTACCTTAATTTCTCTGTCAGTCCTCCTTCTCCCCCCTTCTCCCGCAATCCTGACCGTTACCTAAGAAACTTAGGATCCCCTGCCTACCAAACCGAAGGCCTTCAAAGCCTTAACTAAGAGTTAAATCCTCTTAGTTTCTGCCCACACCACTAAGGCCCGCAGGACACTAAACCTGCACCATCTAAATGCAACGCAGATACTCTAATTCAGCTAGGGCCTCCACGATAAGCCTAGACAGACGGGCCTCGATCCCATAAACTTCTAATTAACAGCTAGACGCTCAAACCAACGAGCTTCTGTCTACCAGACTCCGGCACACTCTCAGCGTACATCAATGAGTTTGCAACTCAACATGAACTTCACCACAGAGTCGATAAGAAGAGGAATTCAACCTCTGTAAAAAGGACTACAGCCTAACGCCTAAACACTCAGCCACCTGACCCGTGACCTTCATCAACCGATGACTAGTTTCAACAAACCACAATGACATCGGCACCCTATACCTACTCTTCGGAGCATGGGCAGGCATAGCCGAGTACCGCCCTCAGCCTCCTTATTCGAGCAGAACTTGGCCAACCAGGAACTCTCCTAGGAGACGACCAAATCTACAATGTCATCATCACCGCCCATGCCTTCGTAAGAATCTTCTTCACAGTTATAGCCATTATAATCGAAGGGTTTGGAAACTGACTAGTCCCCCTTATAATTGGAGCCCCAGACATAGCATTCCCCCGCATAAACAACATCAGTTTCTGAACTACTTCCTCCGTCCTTCCTACTGCTCCTAGCGTCCTCCACAGTAGAAGCTGGAGTCGGAACAGGATGAACCATATACCCGCCCCTAGCAGGCAACCTAGCCCATGCTGGCGCCTCAGTAGACCTAGCCATCTTCTCCCTACACCTCGCAGGTGTGTCTTCCATCTTAGGGGCCATCAACTTTAACACAACAGCCATTAACATAACCCCCCCTGCCTTATCGCAACATCCAACTCCCCTATTCGTATGATCCATACTCCTAGTGCCCTCACTTCCAGTCCTGGCCGCCGGCATCACCATACTACTGACCGACCGAAACCTAAACACTACATTCTTTGACCCCGCTGGAGGGGGAGACCCCATTCTCTACCAGCACCTGTTCTGATTCTTTGGCCACCAGGAAGTTTACATCTTAATCCTTCACGGCTTTGGAATCATCTCACATGTTGTAACGTATTACGCAGGCAAAAAAGAACCATTCGGCTACATAGGAATAGTCTGAGCTATACTATCGATTGGATTCCTGGGCTTTGTCATATGAGCCCACCACATATTCACTGTCGGAATAGACGTAGACAGCCGATCATACTTCATCTCCGCCACTATAATCATCGCCATCCCAACCGGCATTCAGGTATTCAGCTGACTAGCCACACCACACGGAGGCACCATCAAATGAGATCCACCGATACTGTGAGCCTTGGGCTTCATCTTCCTCTTCACACTTGCCAATAAGGTGTCGGTGGAATTGGTGCTCAGCCTTGATTACTGCGTAATCCATCCCGTGGATCTAAAAAGAATTTTATATATATATAATATTGTACGCACATACATACATATATATATTATAATATATAGGGCCAGGTAGGACAGGCCACCGCTTCTGTCTCGTGCCCTAAGTAACTGCCTACTGCCAGTATTGGCACTGACTCACCAGCGGTCAGCTACAAGCACTTCTGCTCTTCAGCAGAGCACAAGCATTCCTCTGCTTTGAGAAGAGAGCATTGTGCTCATGAAACATTGAAAAGACTCACTTCTATGCCTCTCCAGCTATAACCAAGGGAATCCTTCCTTCTCCGCACCAAAAAAATTAATGCTGACTTTTCAAGGATGCTATGGATGAGTTTCATAACCAAGGGGTGTCATCCACCTGGCCACACAATTTGTCTCCTGCAAGTTCGATTAAGCATGCCAAGACATCCTATGGATGTGACAAACACCTCATCACCTCTGCTCTGTTGCCCCTTCTTCCCCCAGTTTCTTACTGGAACTAGTAACTCCAGCTCACCAGTTCCTTGAGCATGGCTTCAATCGGTTCCTGAGCCACATGCACATCTTCTGTAGGTCCTTCCAAAGTGATGTTATCCTGTGGCGAGCAGCCTCACAGTTTGCCCTCTTGCCTGTGATAACAATTGTCTCCGAGTTGCTGTTCTTTGCTGGGAGATCAATTTTGGTGTTGCTTTCTTTACGGATCTGCCACAAAGGGAAAAAAAAAAAAAATCATCTCAGAAGTGTCCCATGTCAGAAGAAAAAGCCTCGCAGGCTATATTGGACATCACCAATGGGCAGGAGAGAGCATCCAGTGGGATTTTGCTGCAGGCAGTGATCATCACGAGCACTTGAGTTAGGAGCAATATCTCACCTTCTTGATGTTGGCACCTCCTTTCCCTACGATGTTCTTGTGGAACTGTTTGCAGATGGGGACAGAAATAGAAAAGCTGCTTTCAACCTAAGGGAGAAAGGAAGGGAGAACTGAAGATTACACTGTCGTGGCAAGGGAGGCCCGACTTCAGGAACTCTGATAAACGAGCTTTTGAAAAGAGGCTTAGACCCAAGGAAGTTCTCTATACGAGGGACTTGTAAGACTAAACAAAGGCAAGGACGTTCCCCTATAGCCTTCCCATAACAGGTACTACCCCCTGCCTCCATTCAGCCAAAACAGCGTCGACAGCTCCCTCCTCTTGAGGTGTTTTAGCTCTACCCAAGCCAGTAGAGCTCTGCTTTGCCCCAGGGTTATCCAGGCACGGAGGAGGGAAGTGCAGGCAGAAGACCTCCTTACCAGGTCTGCCACCGTCTTTTGCATGTACTCGGTGCACTTCTCCACCTCGTTTTTGGGACCTCGGAGTTGGACGATGTCACTCTTGTGTGCAGGGTCTGGGAAGTTGATGATAACCTGCAGGAGCGGTCATTTAGAGTTAGCTCAAGCAAAAGCAAGAACCCTTGTGTCAGACACATGCAAAGGTTGGGGGGATCCTACACATGCCCTTTTCCCATTCAGAAAAGGGGAACCGTGTTAGCGGCCTCTGGCTAAAAGAACTATCTTCTCAGACACTTGCGCTACAGAGCCACTAAAGTTACGACTTCTGTGACGACAGGCCTACTACCCATGTAGGAAAGAACCCCTCTGGATTCCTCCTCTCCTACAAAGCCTTACCTCTGGGAATTGCTCCCGGATTTCCCAGACCCGCTCAGCCTTCTGCCCAGTGATGGTCCGGTGGAATTTCTGCTCAACGATTAGGTCCGCAGCGTGTTCATTTTCCTGACGGGAACAGAGGGCACACTGAGTGTTCAGCCGGAGAGCCGTCTACTTTGACTTAGCGGTTTGCTGCCCGACGGTTTACTTGCCAGCACTGTCCCTCTTTTCTCCAGACCAAATTCACTCTGCGTTGACAGAGAAGGGCTACCCGAGGGAACAGGGGAAGACATTTGTGAAGAGGAACTTGCACTTGTCATGAGATCCAAGTGCTCCGTGGGCAAGGGGCACACACTCGCACCAGAAGGTTACAAGGGAACACGAGAGCCCAAACCCTGCAGTCTCCCAAACATCACGTCCTACCCACTCACCATACGGGAAGCGAGTTCCAGCAGCTCGCTCTTGGCCTGTGGGACCCCCTGTGGGTCTCCTTCCATTCTGATCGGGTTGCTCTTCTCGTTGTCCGGGGGAATGCGCACAGACACCTTGTACAGATCCTTCATCCTGTTCACTTCGAGGCAAGGACTGTGGTGACGCCGTCTGCTAGGCAAAGACCTGGAAGCAAGGCACCTGGATTATCACTGCTCAGAGGCTGATGAAGAAGTAAAGCCGCCTCTGGGAAGGGCTCGGTGGGGTAGGGTTGAGCCAGGGGAAATTGCCTCTTCCCCCTGGAGTTCAGCGAGAGCAGACCTGTGCCACACGAGAGCCTGTCCAAGTAAATACCGTGGCATCTACAGAGCCCATTGTTCCCTTGTCAGAGCCAGGCGTGTTTCTTCCCCAAACAGTATCACATTTAGAGCAGAGGATAATCGTTCCTTTCTACCCCAAACTCTTGGCTGGGGACACGTTGCAGTGCTATCAAACTAGCAGACCGCAACAAGGCTTTAGCGTTGGCCATATTCTACTGCCGGTGCTGTAGCACCTTCCTCCAGAGGCCAGACCACACTGCTCCTCCTCCAGCTGACACCCTCTCCCACAAGCCACAGGGCTATTTAACCCCTTAGCGGGAACCAGCTACACCTGCACATCGCCCATGTCAATCAACCCACTGCCTCTGAGGCAAGGCCACAGCTGCGTGTTATCAATGCTAATCAACCCACCGCCTTCATTCCTCTACAGGGACAAGCTCACCAAGCACATTTCCACCACCCACAACTGGCTGCTAAACTGTCATTCGCACAGAGCAACGTGTGGGAAAAAAAAAAAAAAAAAATTCCTCCAGGACACATCAAAGTAATTCCACTACTGTTCAGGCTCCCAAGGTACTTTCACCCGTTCAAGCCATCGCAAGGCCTGACGGCCCATTTCTCTCCTTGTACCACCACCACTCCAGAAAAGCAGAGGAAATGTGATGGAGACAGCACACTGGGTGAGCTACAGAGCCCCTGATACCATCTACTAAACACGAAGAGTGTGAGCATGGGAAGGACTAGAAAGGCACTCCACTTACCGTTTAGCTGCTTTCTTGCCCATGAGGTGTCGGTGGAATTGGTGGTCAGCCTTGATTATTGCGTAATCCGTCCCGTGGATCTAAAAAGAATTATATCTTTTATATCTATCTATATATGTATGGATGTACATTATTTTATATTATAATATATAGGGCCAGGTAGGACAGGCCACCGCTTCTGTCTCGTGCCCTAAGTAACTGCCTACTGCCACTATTGGCACTGACTCACCAGCGGTCAGCTACAAGCACTTCTGCTCTTCAGCAGAGCACAAGCATTCCTCTGCTTTGAGAAGAGAGCATTGTGCTCATGAAACATTGAAAAGACTGACTTCTATGCCTCTCCAGCTATAACCAAGAGAATCCTTCCTTCTCCGCACCAAAAAAATTAATGCTGACTTTTCAAGGATGCTATGGATGAGTTTCATAACCAAGGGGTGTCATCCACCTGGCCACACAATTTGTCTCCTGCAAGTACGATTAAGCATGCCAAGACATCCTATGGATGTGACAAACACCTCATCACCTCTGCTCTGTTGCCCCTTCTTCCCCCAGTTCCTGTTCTCCTTCATAATACCTAGTTGTTCTCTCATTATGAATCCTCCCTTCCCCTTATCAGTGTCAATGGAATCATCGTTCCATGGACAATGAGTCGTCCCGTTCCCCCGCTGGGACCGAGAGTATTACCTCTGTTCAGTGGCTTGATCCAGGGTGATAGTGCTCGTTCTAGGCGCTGTAAAAAGCGAAATCTATATCCTATGTCCTGATTTTGGGTATCTAACATTAATGCAAAACAGTAATCCTCACACAGTTTTTATTTCATTCTGTAGCGTCGGTGTCGGTATCGGCTGCCTGCGGTAAAGGTTCACGGAAAGGTCTTACATTCTTCGCTGGGATCCATCGAGGTCCTTTTTCTGTAGAGACACAAGCATAACCTTTTCCCCGTGTAACAAGAGGATATGGTCCCATAATTTTACCTGTTTCTGCATCTCGGACCGATACCGGGCCTTTAACCCGTGCCTCGACGGAGGTAGCTGCAGTGAAACGTCGACCTATCGGTGGGCCGTTATCTATTCAAGAACAATTCAAAAAATTAAAAACATACAACGCTTTCTGTAACCGTTCCTCGGGAACAGCCATGCCCATTCCCCCTTTTTGTTGTTGTCATAAACGTTTCAGAGACCGATGAGACCCTTCAATGAGAGATCGACCGGTGGGGGAATGAGCAATGCCGGTAATGTGAGTTCTACCCCATAGGGCAAAAGAGGTTTTTACAGTTGTTGAAACGTAAAGATAAAGACCGATAACGGTCCAGCTTACGGGAATACCTAAAGCAGCAAAAGCACGCATTAAATGTCTACGAACAGCTCGTGCCTTTTCTCCTGTGTGACACGAGGCAACCAAGGCACCTGAAAATGTATCAATGGAAGAGTGGATATATTTAAGGCTACCAAATTCAGAATCATGCGTGACATCTGTTTGCCATAACGGTAGGCTTTGTAATCCTCTAGGATTAACTCCTGCAGCAACTGATGGGAAAGAATGTTTTTGACAATCGGGACAGACAGCAATAATACTTGATGCTTGTTGAGCAGCAAGGCCAAACTGTCGCTTAAGAGCTCCAGCGTTTCGATGGAAAAAAAGAGTGCCTTCGCTTAGCTTGTGCAATACGGTCTGGCAGTACTTGAACTGGTCACGGCAATAGGTCAGCTCGTCGATTGCCTTCTGCAAGAAAACCAGGTAGCGAGGTATGAGACCTAATATGCATAACAAAATAAGGCGCAGATCGAGAGTCCAAAAGGAAAATAAGTTCCTGTAACAGGGTAAAGGGTTGTGAATGCGAAACACTCCGCAGCACAGAAGCTTCAGCTCGTGGAACAATACCTGCAACATAAGCAGAATCAGTAACAAGGTGGAGTGGTACATTCCATTCTCGGAAAACACGAACAACTGCATTCAGTTCTCCTGTTTGAGGTGAACCGGAGACCGTCTCTATGTCCGAATCCCATTGTCTCCGTTGAAAACCTTAGGAAGACAGGAATTGAACCTGCACAGAAGAGATCAAAGCGCTCCATACTCCCCTTATATTACTTCCCAGTAGGGTCAGCTAAACAAAAGCTATCGGGCCCATACCCCGAAAATGATGGTTTAACCTCTTCCTCTACTAAATGAGCCCCGTCACAAAACTAACGTTCTCCTTAAGCCTTCTACTAGGAACAACCATCACAATTTCAAGCAACCACTGACTGCTAGCCTGGCCTGGACTAGAAATCAACACCCTTGCCATTATCCCCTTCCTTTCAAAATCACACCACCCTCGAGCTATGGAAGCTGCAATCAAATACTTTCTCGTCCAAGCAACCGCCTCCGCATTAATCCTCTTCTCAAGCGCAATCAACGCACAGTTCACCGGACAATGAGACATTCCGCGACTAAGCCACCCAACAGCCTCCCTACTACTAACTACAGCAGTCGCAATAAAACTAGGCCTAGTACCCTTTCACTCCTGATGTCCAGAGGTCATACAAGGCTCACCTATAACCACTGCCCTACTCGTCTCTACATGAATAAAACTCCCCCCACTCACTCTTCTTTTCTTAACTGCCCCCTCACTGAACCCACTCCTACTGACAACCGTGGCCATTGCATCCGCAGCCATCCGAGGGCGAACAGGACTTAACCAAACACAAATCCGAAAAGTCCTAGCTTTCTCATCGATCGCCCACCTAGGCTGAATAACCATCATCCTCATATACAACCCCAAGCTAACATTAATAACCTTCTACCCATACTCCTTAAGAACCGCCTCCATTTTCTTAGCCCTCAACACAACCAACTCCTCAAAACTATCCACAATAATAACCTCCTGAACAAAAATACCATCACTAAACGCATCCTTGACGCTAGCACTACTATCCCTAGCCGGCCTGCCCCCACTCCCTGGCTTTTTACCAAAATGACTCATTATCCAGGAACTAACTAAGCAAGAGATATCAACCGCAGCCATAATTATTTCAATACTCTCCCTACTAGGTTTATTTTTCTACCTACGCCTTGCATATTGCTCCACACTCCCACCAAACACTACAAGCTTCATAAAACAATGATACAATAACAAATCCACAGGCACACCAATTGCTACCTTAATTTCTCTGTCAGTCCTCCTTCTCCCCCCTTCTCCCGCAATCCTGACCGTTACCTAAGAAACTTAGGATCCCCTGCCTACCAAACCGACGGCCTTCAAAGCCTTAACTAAGAGTTAAATCCTCTTAGTTTCTGCCCACACCACTAAGGCCCGCAGGACACTAAACCTGCACCATCTAAATGCAACGCAGATACTCTAATTCAGCTAGGGCCTCCACGATAAGCCTAGACAGACGGGCCTCGATCCCATAAACTTCTAATTAACAGCTAGACGCTCAAACCAACGAGCTTCTGTCTACCAGACTCCGGCACACTCTCAGCGTACATCAATGAGTTTGCAACTCAACATGAACTTCACCACAGAGTCGATAAGAAGAGGAATTCAACCTCTGTAAAAAGGACTACAGCCTAACGCCTAAACACTCAGCCACCTGACCCGTGACCTTCATCAACCGATGACTAGTTTCAACAAACCACAATGACATCGGCACCCTATACCTACTCTTCGGAGCATGGGCAGGCATAGCCGAGTACCGCCCTCAGCCTCCTTATTCGAGCAGAACTTGGCCAACCAGGAACTCTCCTAGGAGACGACCAAATCTACAATGTCATCATCACCGCCCATGCCTTCGTAAGAATCTTCTTCACAGTTATAGCCATTATAATCGAAGGGTTTGGAAACTGACTAGTCCCCCTTATAACTGGAGCCCCAGACATAGCATTCCCCCGCATAAACAACATCGGTTTCTGAACTACTTCCTCCGTCCTTCCTACTGCTCCTAGCGTCCTCCACAGTAGAAGCTGGAGTCGGAACAGGATGAACCATATACCCGCCCCTAGCAGGCAACCTAGCCCATGCTGGCGCCTCAGTAGACCTAGCCATCTTCTCCCTACACCTCGCAGGTGTGTCTTCCATCTTAGGGGCCATCAACTTTAACACAACAGCCATTAACATAACCCCCCCTGCCTTATCGCAACATCCAACTCCCCTATTCGTATGATCCATACTCCTAGTGCCCTCACTTCCAGTCCTGGCCGCCGGCATCACCATACTACTGACCGACCGAAACCTAAACACTACATTCTGTGACCCCGCTGGAGGGGGAGACCCCATTCTCTACCAGCACCTGTTCTGATTCTTTGGCCACCAGGAAGTTTACATCTTAATCCTTCACGGCTTTGGAATCATCTCACATGTTGTAACGTATTACGCAGGCAAAAAAGAACCATTCGGCTACATAGGAATAGTCTGAGCTATACTATCGATTGGATTCCTGGGCTTTGTCATATGAGCCCACCACATATTCACTGTCGGAATAGACGTAGACAGCCGATCATACTTCATCTCCGCCACTATAATCATCGCCATCCCAACCGGCATTCAGGTATTCAGCTGACTAGCCACACCACACGGAGGCACCATCAAATGAGATCCACCGATACTGTGAGCCTTGGGCTTCATCTTCCTCTTCACACTTGCCAATGAGGTGTCGGTGGAATTGGTGGTCAGCCTTGATTACTGCGTAATCCATCCCGTGGATCTAAAAAGAATTTTATATATATATAATATTGTACGCACCTACATACATATATATATTATATAGGGCCAGGTAGGACAGGCCACCGCTTCTGTCTCGTGCCCTAAGTAACTGCCTACTGCCAGTATTGGCACTGACTCACCAGCGGTCAGCTACAAGCACTTCTGCTCTTCAGCAGAGCACAAGCATTCCTCTGCTTTGAGAAGAGAGCATTGTGCTCATGAAACATTGAAAAGACTGACTTCTATGCCTCTCCAGCTATAACCAAGAGAATCCTTCCTTCTCCGCACCAAAAAAATTAATGCTGACTTTTCAAGGATGCTATGGATGAGGTTCATAACCAAGGGGTGTCATCCACCTGGCCACACAATTTGTCTCCTGCAAGTACGATTAAGCATGCCAAGACATCCTATGGATGTGACAAACACCTCATCACCTCTGCTCTGTTGCCCCTTCTTCCCCCAGTTTCTTACTGGAACTAGTAACTCCAGCTCACCAGTTCCTTGAGCATGGCTTCAATCGGTTCCTGAGCCACATGCACATCTTCTGTAGGTCCTTCCAAAGTGATGTTATCCTGTGGCGAGCAGCCTCACAGTTTGCCCTCTTGCCTGTGCTAACAATTGTCTCCGAGTTGCTGTTCTTTGCTGGGAGATCAATTATGGTGTTGCTTTCTTTACGGATCTGCCACAAAGGAAAAAAAAATAAAAAATCATCTCAGAAGTGTCCCATGTCAGAAGAAAAAGCCTCGCAGGCTATATTGGACATCACCAATGGGCAGGAGAGAGCATCCAGTGGGATTTTGCTGCAGGCAGTGATCATCACGAGCACTTGAGTTAGGAGCAATATCTCACCTTCTTGATGTTGGCACCTCCTTTCCCCACGATGTTCTTGTGGAACTGTTTGCAGATGGGGACAGAAATAGAAAAGCTGTTTTCAACCTAAGGGAGAAAGGAAGGGAGAACTGAAGATTACACTGTCGTGGCAAGGGAGGCCCGACTTCAGGAACTCTGATAAACGAGCTTTTGAAAAGAGGCTTAGACCCAAGGAAGTTCTCTATACGAGGGACTTGTAAGACTAAACAAAGGCAAGGACGTTCCCCTATAGCCTTCCCATAACAGGTACTACCCCCTGCCTCCATTCAGCCAAAACAGCGTCGACAGCTCCCTCCTCTTGAGGTGTTTTAGCTCTACCCAAGCCAGTAGAGCTCTGCTTTGCCCCAGGGTTATCCAGGCACGGAGGAGGGAAGTGCAGGCAGAAGACCTCCTTACCAGGTCTGCCACCGTCTTTTGCATGTACTCGGTGCACTTCTCCACCTCGTTTTTGGGACCTCGGAGTTGGACGATGTCACTCTTGTGTGCAGGGTCTGGGAAGTTGATGATAACCTGCAGGAGCGGTCATTTAGAGTTAGCTCAAGCAAAAGCAAGAACCCTTGTGTCAGACACATGCAAAGGTTGGGGGGATCCTACACATGCCCTTTTCCCATTCAGAAAAGGGGAACCGTGTTAGCGGCCTCTGGCTAAAAGAACTATCTTCTCAGACACTTGCGCTACAGAGCCACTAAAGTTACGACTTCTGTGACGACAGGCCTACTACCCATGTAGGAAAGAACCCCTCTGGATTCCTCCTCTCCTACAAAGCCTTACCTCAGGGAATTGCTCCCGGATTTCCCAGACCCGCTCAGCCTTCTGCCCAGTGATGGTCCGGTGGAATTTCTGCTCAACGATTAGGTCCGCAGCGTGTTCATTTTCCTGACGGGAACAGAGGGCACACTGAGTGTTCAGCCGGAGAGCCGTCTACTTTGACTTAGCGGTTTGCTGCCCGACGGTTTACTTGCCAGCACTGTCCCTCTTTTCTCCAGACCAAATTCACTCTGCGTTGACAGAGAAGGGCTACCCGAGGGAACAGGGGAAGACATTTGTGAAGAGGAACTTGCACTTGTCATGAGATCCAAGTGCTCCGTGGGCAAGGGGCACACACTCGCACCAGAAGGTTACAAGGGAACACGAGAGCCCAAACCCTGCAGTCTCCCAAACATCACGTCCTACCCACTCACCATACGGGAAGCGAGTTCCAGCAGCTCGCTCTTGGCCTGTGGGACCCCCTGTGGGTCTCCTTCCATTCTGATCGGGTTGCTCTTCTCGTTGTCCGGGGGAATGCGCACAGACACCTTGTACAGATCCTTCATCCTGTTCACTTCGAGGCAAGGACTGTGGTGACGCCGTCTGCTAGGCAAAGACCTGGAAGCAAGGCACCTGGATTATCACTGCTCAGAGGCTGATGAAGAAGTAAAGCCGCCTCTGGGAAGGGCTCGGTGGGGTAGGGTTGAGCCAGGGGAAATTGCCTCTTCCCCCTGGAGTTCAGCGAGAGCAGACCTGTGCCACACGAGAGCCTGTCCAAGTAAATACCGTGGCATCTACAGAGCCCATTGTTCCCTTGTCAGAGCGAGGCGTGTTTCTTCCCCAAACAGTATCACTTTTAGAGCAGAGGATAATCGTTCCTTTCTACCCCAAACTCTTGGCTGGGGACACGTTGCAGTGCTATCAAACTAGCAGACCGCAACAAGGCTTTAGCGTTGGCCATATTCTACTGCCGGTGCTGTAGCACCTTCCTCCAGAGGCCAGACCACACTGCTCCTCCTCCAGCTGACACCCTCTCCCACAAGCCACAGGGCTATTTAACCCCTTAGCGGGAACCAGCTACACCTGCACATCGCCCATGTCAATCAACCCACTGCCTCTGAGGCAAGGCCACAGCTGCGTGTTATCAATGCTAATCAACCCACCGCCTTCATTCCTCTACAGGGAGAAGCTCACCAAGCACATTTCCACCACCCACAACTGGCTGCTAAAATGTCATTCGCACAGAGCAACGTGTGGAAAAAAAAAAAAAAAAAAATTCCTCCAGGACACATCAAAGTAATTCCACTACTGTTCAGGCTCCCAAGGTACTTTCACCCGTTCAAGCCATCGCAAGGCCTGACGGCCCATTTCTCTCCTTGTACCACCACCACTCCAGAAAAGCAGAGGAAATGTGATGGAGACAGCACACTGGGTGAGCTACAGAGCCCCTGATACCATCTACTAAACACGAAGAGTGTGAGCATGGGAAGGACTAGAAAGGCACTCCACTTACCGTTTAGCTGCTTTCTTGCCAATGAGGTGTCGGTGGAATTGGTGGTCAGCCTTGATTATTGCGTAATCCGTCCCGTGGATCTAAAAAGAATTATATCTTTTATATCTATCTATATATGTATGGATGTACATTATTTTATATTATAATATATAGGGCCAGGTAGGACAGGCCACCGCTTCTGTCTCGTGCCCTAAGTAACTGCCTACTGCCAGTATTGGCACTGACTCACCAGCGGTCAGCTACAAGCACTTCTGCTCTTCAGCAGAGCACAAGCATTCCTCTGCTTTGAGAAGAGAGCATTGTGCTCATGAAACATTGAAAAGACTGACTTCTATGCCTCTCCAGCTATAACCAAGGGAATCCTTCCTTCTCCGCACCAAAAAAAATAATGCTGACTTTTCAAGGATGCTATGGATGAGGTTCATAACCAAGGGGTGTCATCCACCTGGCCACACAATTTGTCTCCTGCAAGTACGATTAAGCATGCCAAGACATCCTATGGATGTGACAAACACCTCATCACCTCTGCTCTGTTGCCCCTTCTTCCCCCAGTTTCTTACTGGAACTAGTAACTCCAGCTCACCAGTTCCTTGAGCATGGCTTCAATCGGTTCCTGAGCCACATGCACATCTTCTGTAGGTCCTTCCAAAGTGATGTTATCCTGTGGCGAGCAGCCTCACAGTTTGCCCTCTTGCCTGTGATAACAATTGTCTCCGAGTTGCTGTTCTTTGCTGGGAGATCAATTATGGTGTTGCTTTCTTTACAGATCTGCCATAAAGAAAAAAAAAAAAAATCATCTCAGAAGCGTCCCATGTCAGAAGAAAAAGCCTCGCAGGCTATATTGGACATCACCAATGGGCAGGAGAGAGCATCCAGTGGGATTTTGCTGCAGGCAGTGATCATCACGAGCACTTGAGTTAGGAGCAATATCTGACCTTCTTGATGTTGGCACCTCCTTTCCCTACGATGTTCTTGTGGAACTGTTTGCAGATGGGGACAGAAATAGAAAAGCTGTTTTCAACCTAAGGGAGAAAGGAAGGGAGAACTGAAGATTACACTGTCGTGGCAAGGGAGGCCCGACTTCAGGAACTCTGATAAACGAGCTTTTGAAAAGAGGCTTAGACCCAAGGAAGTTCTCTATACGAGGGACTTGTAAGACTAAACAAAGGCAAGGACGTTCCCCTATAGCCTTCCCATAACAGGTACTACCCCCTGCCTCCATTCAGCCAAAACAGCGTCGACAGCTCCCTCCTCTTGAGGTGTTTTAGCTCTACCCAAGCCAGTAGAGCTCTGCTTTGCCCCAGGGTTATCCAGGCACGGAGGAGGGAAGTGCAGGCAGAAGACCTCCTTACCAGGTCTGCCACCGTCTTTTGCATGTACTCGGTGCACTTCTCCACCTCGTTTTTGGGACCTCGGAGTTGGACGATGTCACTCTTGTGTGCAGGGTCTGGGAAGTTGATGATAACCTGCAGGAGCGGTCATTTAGAGTTAGCTCAAGCAAAAGCAAGAACCCTTGTGTCAGACACATGCAAAGGTTGGGGGGATCCTACACATGCCCTTTTCCCATTCAGAAAAGGGGAACCGTGTTAGCGGCCTCTGGCTAAAAGAACTATCTTCTCAGACACTTGCGCTACAGAGCCACTAAAGTTACGACTTCTGTGACGACAGGCCTACTACCCATGTAGGAAAGAACCCCTCTGGATTCCTCCTCTCCTACAAAGCCTTACCTCTGGGAATTGCTCCCGGATTTCCCAGACCCGCTCAGCCTTCTGCCCAGTGATGGTCCGGTGGAATTTCTGCTCAACGATTAGGTCCGCAGCGTGTTCATTTTCCTGACGGGAACAGAGGGCACACTGAGTGTTCAGCCGGAGAGCCATCTACTTTGACTTAGCGGTTTGCTGCCCGACGGTTTACTTGCCAGCACTGTCCCTCTTTTCTCCAGACCAAATTCACTCTGCGTTGACAGAGAAGGGCTACCCGAGGGAACAGGGGAAGACATTTGTGAAGAGGAACTTGCACTTGTCATGAGATCCAAGTGCTCCGTGGGCAAGGGGCACACACTCGCACCAGAAGGTTACAAGGGAACACGAGAGCCCAAACCCTGCAGTCTCCCAAACATCACGTCCTACCCACTCACCATACGGGAAGCGAGTTCCAGCAGCTCGCTCTTGGCCTGTGGGACCCCCTGTGGGTCTCCTTCCATTCTGATCGGGTTGCTCTTCTCGTTGTCCGGGGGAATGCGCACAGACACCTTGTACAGATCCTTCATCCTGTTCACTTCGAGGCAAGGACTGTGGTGACGCCGTCTGCTAGGCAAAGACCTGGAAGCAAGGCACCTGGATTATCACTGCTCAGAGGCTGATGAAGAAGTAAAGCCGCCTCTGGGAAGGGCTCGGTGGGGTAGGGTTGAGCCAGGGGAAATTGCCTCTTCCCCCTGGAGTTCAGCGAGAGCAGACCTGTGCCACACGAGAGCCTGTCCAAGTAAATACCGTGGCATCTACAGAGCCCATTGTTCCCTTGTCAGAGCCAGGCGTGTTTCTTCCCCAAACAGTATCACATTTAGAGCAGAGGATAATCGTTCCTTTCTACCCCAAACTCTTGGCTGGGGACACGTTGCAGTGCTATCAAACTAGCAGACCGCAACAAGGCTTTAGCGTTGGCCATATTCTACTGCCGGTGCTGTAGCACCTTCCTCCAGAGGCCAGACCACACTGCTCCTCCTCCAGCTGACACCCTCTCCCACAAGCCACAGGGCTATTTAACCCCTTAGCGGGAACCAGCTACACCTGCACATCGCCCATGTCAATCAACCCACTGCCTCTGAGGCAAGGCCACAGCTGCGTGTTATCAATGCTAATCAACCCACCGCCTTCATTCCTCTACAGGGACAAGCTCACCAAGCACATTTCCACCACCCACAACTGGCTGCTAAAATGTCATTCGCACAGAGCAACGTGTGGAAAAAAAAAAAAAAAAAAATTCCTCCAGGACACATCAAAGTAATTCCACTACTGTTCAGGCTCCCAAGGTACTTTCACCCGTTCAAGCCATCGCAAGGCCTGACGGCCCATTTCTCTCCTTGTACCACCACCACTCCAGAAAAGCAGAGGAAATGTGATGGAGACAGCACACTGGGTGAGCTACAGAGCCCCTGATACCATCTACTAAACACGAAGAGTGTGAGCATGGGAAGGACTAGAAAGGCACTCCACTTACCGTTTAGCTGCTTTCTTGCCAATGAGGTGTCGGTGGAATTGGTGGTCAGCCTTGATTATTGCGTAATCCGTCCCGTGGATCTAAAAAGAATTATATCTTTTATATCTATCTATATATGTATGGATGTACATTATTTTATATTATAATATATAGGGCCAGGTAGGACAGGCCACCGCTTCTGTCTCGTGCCCTAAGTAACTGCCTACTGCCAGTATTGGCACTGACTCACCAGCGGTCAGCTACAAGCACTTCTGCTCTTCAGCAGAGCACAAGCATTCCTCTGCTTTGAGAAGAGAGCATTGTGCTCATGAAACATTGAAAAGACTCACTTCTACGCCTCTCCAGCTATAACCAAGAGAATCCTTCCTTCTCCGCACCAAAAAAATTAATGCTGACTTTTCAAGGATGCTATGGATGAGGTTCATAACCAAGGGGTGTCATCCACCTGGCCACACAATTTGTCTCCTGCAAGTACGATTAAGCATGCCAGGACATCCTATGGATGTGACAACCACCTCATCACCTCTGCTCTGTTGCCCCTTCGTCCCCCAGTTTCTTACTGGAACTAGTAACTCCAGCTCACCAGTTCCTTGAGCATGGCTTCAATCGGTTCCTGAGCCACATGCACATCTTCTGTAGGTCCTTCCAAAGTGATGTTATCCTGTGGCGAGCAGCCTCACAGTTTGCCCTCTTGCCTGTGCTAACAATTGTCTCCGAGTTGCTGTTCTTTGCTGGGAGATCAATTTTGGTGTTGCTTTCTTTACGGATCTGCCACAAAGGGAAAAAAAAAAAAAATCATCTCAGAAGCGTCCCATGTCAGAAGAAAAACCCTCGCAGGCTATATTGGACATCACCAATGGGCAGGAGAGAGCATCCAGTGGGATTTTGCTGCAGGCAGTGATCATCACGAGCACTTGAGTGAGGAGCAGTATCTCACCTTCTTGATGTTGGCACCTCCTTTCCCTACGATGTTCTTGTGGAACTGTTTGCAGATGGGGACAGAAATAGAAAAGCTGTTTTCAACCTAAGGGAGAAAGGAAGGGAGAACTGAAGATTACACTGTCGTGGCAAGGGAGGCCCGACTTCAGGAACTCTGATAAACGAGCTTTTGAAAAGAGGCTTAGACCCAAGGAAGTTCTCTATACGAGGGACTTGTAAGACTAAACAAAGGCAAGGACGTTCCCCTATAGCCTTCCCATAACAGGTACTACCCCCTGCCTCCATTCAGCCAAAACAGCGTCGACAGCTCCCTCCTCTTGAGGTGTTTTAGCTCTACCCAAGCCAGTAGAGCTCTGCTTTGCCCCAGGGTTATCCAGGCACGGAGGAGGGAAGTGCAGGCAGAAGACCTCCTTACCAGGTCTGCCACCGTCTTTTGCATGTACTCGGTGCACTTCTCCACCTCGTTTTTGGGACCTCGGAGTTGGACGATGTCACTCTTGTGTGCAGGGTCTGGGAAGTTGATGATAACCTGCAGGAGCGGTCATTTAGAGTTAGCTCAAGCAAAAGCAAGAACCCTTGTGTCAGACACATGCAAAGGTTGGGGGGATCCTACACATGCCCTTTTCCCATTCAGAAACGGGGAACCGTGTTAGCGGCCTCTGGCTAAAAGAACTATCTTCTCAGACACTTGCGCTACAGAGCCACTAAAGTTACGACTTCTGTGACGACAGGCCTACTACCCATGTAGGAAAGAACCCCTCTGGATTCCTCCTCTCCTACAAAGCCTTACCTCTGGGAATTGCTCCCGGATTTCCCAGACCCGCTCAGCCTTCTGCCCAGTGATGGTCCGGTGGAATTTCTGCTCAACGATTAGGTCCGCAGCGTGTTCATTTTCCTGACGGGAACAGAGGGCACACTGAGTGTTCAGCCGGAGAGCCGTCTACTTTGACTTAGCGGTTTGCTGCCCGACGGTTTACTTGCCAGCACTGTCCCTCTTTTCTCCAGACCAAATTCACTCTGCGTTGACAGAGAAGGGCTACCCGAGGGAACAGGGGAAGACATTTGTGAAGAGGAACTTGCACTTGTCATGAGATCCAAGTGCTCCGTGGGCAAGGGGCACACACTCGCACCAGAAGGTTACAAGGGAACACGAGAGCCCAAACCCTGCAGTCTCCCAAACATCACGTCCTACCCACTCACCATACGGGAAGCGAGTTCCAGCAGCTCGCTCTTGGCCTGTGGGACCCCCTGTGGGTCTCCTTCCATTCTGATCGGGTTGCTCTTCTCGTTGTCCGGGGGAATGCGCACAGACACCTTGTACAGATCCTTCATCCTGTTCACTTCGAGGCAAGGACTGTGGTGACGCCGTCTGCTAGGCAAAGACCTGGAAGCAAGGCACCTGGATTATCACTGCTCAGAGGCTGATGAAGAAGTAAAGCCGCCTCTGGGAAGGGCTCGGTGGGGTAGGGTTGAGCCAGGGGAAATTGCCTCTTCCCCCTGGAGTTCAGCGAGAGCAGACCTGTGCCACACGAGAGCCTGTCCAAGTAAATACCGTGGCATCTACAGAGCCCATTGTTCCCTTGTCAGAGCCAGGCGTGTTTCTTCCCCAAACAGTATCACATTTAGAGCAGAGGATAATCGTTCCTTTCTACCCCAAACTCTTGGCTGGGGACACGTTGCAGTGCTATCAAACTAGCAGACCGCAACAAGGCTTTAGCGTTGGCCATATTCTACTGCCGGTGCTGTAGCACCTTCCTCCAGAGGCCAGACCACACTGCTCCTCCTCCAGCTGACACCCTCTCCCACAAGCCACAGGGCTATTTAACCCCTTAGCGGGAACCAGCTACACCTGCACATCGCCCATGTCAATCAACCCACTGCCTCTGAGGCAAGGCCACAGCTGCGTGTTATCAATGCTAATCAACCCACCGCCTTCATTCCTCTACAGGGAGAAGCTCACCAAGCACATTTCCACCACCCACAACTGGCTGCTAAAATGTCATTCGCACAGAGCAGCGTGTGGAAAAAAAAAAAAAAAAAAATTCCTCCAGGACACATCAAAGTAATTCCACTACTGTTCAGGCTCCCAAGGTACTTTCACCCGTTCAAGCCATCGCAAGGCCTGACGGCCCATTTCTCTCCTTGTACCACCACCACTCCAGAAAAGCAGAGGAAATGTGATGGAGACAGCACACTGGGTGAGCTACAGAGCCCCTGATACCATCTACTAAACACGAAGAGTGTGAGCATGGGAAGGACTAGAAAGGCACTCCACTTACCGTTTAGCTGCTTTCTTGCCAATGAGGTGTCGGTGGAATTGGTGGTCAGCCTTGATTATTGCGTAATCCGTCCCGTGGATCTAAAAAGAATTATATCTTTTATATCTATCTATATATGTATGGATGTACATTATTTTATATTATAATATATAGGGCCAGGTAGGACAGGCCACCGCTTCTGTCTCGTGCCCTAAGTAACTGCCTACTGCCACTATTGGCACTGACTCACCAGCGGTCAGCTACAAGCACTTCTGCTCTTCAGCAGAGCACAAGCATTCCTCTGCTTTGAGAAGAGAGCATTGTGCTCATGAAACATTGAAAAGACTGACTTCTATGCCTCTCCAGCTATAACCAAGAGAATCCTTCCTTCTCCGCACCAAAAAAATTAATGCTGACTTTTCAAGGATGCTATGGATGAGTTTCATAACCAAGGGGTGTCATCCACCTGGCCACACAATTTGTCTCCTGCAAGTACGATTAAGCATGCCAAGACATCCTATGGATGTGACAACCACCTCATCACCTCTGCTCTGTTGCCCCTTCTTCCCCCAGTTCCTGTTCTCCTTCGTAATACCTAGTTGTTCTCTCATTATGAATCCTCCCTTCCCCTTATCAGTGTCAATGGAATCATCGTTCCATGGACAATGAGTCGTCCCTTTCCCCCGCTTGGTCCGAGAGTATTACCTCTGTTCAGTGGCTTGATCCAGGGTGATAGTGCTCGTTCTAGGCGCTGTAAAAAGCGAAATCTATATCCTATGTCCTGATTTTGGGTATCTAACATTAATGCAAAACAGTAATCCTCACACAGTTTTTATTTCATTCTGTAGCGTCGGTGTCGGTATCGGCTGCCTGCGGTAAAGGTTCACGGAAAGGTCTTACATTCTTCGCTGGGATCCATCTAGGTCCTTTTTCTGTAGGGACACAAGCATAACCTTTTCCCCGTGTAACAAGAGGATATGGTCCCATAATTTTACCTGTTTCTGCATCTCGGACCGATACCGGGCCTTTAACCCGTGCCTCGACGGAGGTAGCTGCAGTGAAACGTCGACCTATCGGTGGGTCGTTATCTATTCAAGAACAATTCAAAAAATTAAAAACATACAACGCTTTCTGTAACCGTTCCTCGGGAATAGCCATGCCCATTCCCCCTTTTTGTTGTTGTCATAAACGTTTCAGAGACCGATGAGACCCTTCAAGGAGAGATCGACCGGTGGGGGAATGAGCAATGCCGGTAATGTGAGTTCTACCCCATAGGGCAAAAGAGGTTTTTACAGTTGTTGAAACGTAAAGATAAAGACCGACAACGGTCCAGCTTAAGGGAATACCTAAAGCAGCAAAAGCACGCATTAAATGTCTACGAACAGCTCGTGCCTTTTCTCCTGTGTGACACGAGGCAACCAAGGCACCTGAAAATGTATCAATGGAAGAGTGGATATATTTAAGGCTACCAAATTCAGAATCATGCGTGACATCTGTTTGCCATAACGGTAGGCTTTGTAATCCTCTAGGATTAACTCCTGCAGCAACTGATGGGAAAGAATGTTTTTGACAGTCGGGACAGACAGCAATAATACTTGATGCTTGTTGAGCAGCAAGGCCAAACTGTCGCTTAAGAGCTCCAGCGTTTCGATGGAAAAAAAAGAGTGCCTTCGCTTAGCTTGTGCAATACGGTCTGGCAGTACTTGAACTGGTCACGGCAATAGGTCAGCTCGTCGATTGCCTTCTGCAAGAAAACCAGGTAGCGAGGTATGAGACCTAATATGCATAACAAAATAAGGCGCAGATCGAGAGTCCAAAAGGAAAATAAGTTCCTGTAACAGGGTAAAGGGTTGTGAATGCGAAACACTCCGCAGCACAGAAGCTTCAGCTCGTGGAACAATACCTGCAACATAAGCAGAATCAGTAACAAGGTGGAGTGGTACATTCCATTCTCGGAAAACACGAACAACTGCATTCAGTTCTCCTGTTTGAGGTGAACCGGAGACCGTCTCTATGTCCGAATCCCATTGCCTCCGTTGATCATCCCACCACAGAAGAACAGATTTATGCGATTGGCCCGATCCATCTGTAAACACAGTAAGCGCCGGTAAGGGTTGTTCGCTTCTTCTGGGTTTTAACATCAGACGAAAATCAACGTTAAACAGTTTGTGTGAAGGTGGATGGGAAGTTATTCGACCTGTATGTTCTCGCCCGGCACCTCCCCGGGACCTACAGCTTGACAAACTATTGCTGTACAATTCAACCACGAGAACCTCTAACACCTTTACCGCTCAAACCTAGCCTTCTCCTTAACATCTTATATATCCCATAAACACCACCTACCCAAAACCTCAGCACTAAAATCATATTAACCCAAACCCCCCATACACACACGCCCCTAAGACTATAGGCGCCCAAACAGCCAACGAAGCCAACGAAACCAACGAAACCACGTCCCCGTAGCTTACAATCCAAAGCGTGGCACTGAAGATGCCAAGATGGCGTCCAATATGAAAGCCGAGGACAAAAGACTTAGCCCTAACCTTACGGTTGGCTCCTGCTAGACCTAGACGTGCAAGTATCTGCGGCCCAGTGTAAATGCCCTAGGCCTCCTGCTAAGACCGAAGGAGCAGGCATCAGGCACACGCTACCAACTGTAGCCCAAGACGCCTTGCTCAGCCACACCCCCACGGGCACTCAGCAGTAATTAACAGTAAGCAAGAAGCGCAAGCTTGACTTAGTCACGGCAACCTTCAGGGTTGGTAAATCTCGTGCCAGCCGCCGCGGTCACACCAGAAACCCAAGCCAACAGTCACACGGCGTAGAGAGCGGACCAGAGCCTGTCAGAATAACTAGGAAACCGAAACACAGCTAAGCTGTCGTAAGCCCGAGATACCCCTAAGGCCAACCTAAAGATGATCCTAGTAAACCTGACTGCGGCCAATGAAGAGACGGGACGCAGCTTGATGCAAGCAAATGTCAATGCGTTGTGCAGAAGCACGAGGTTTTATACGCTTGCAGAAGCTGCGCGTTTTAAACCAATTGCTTCTTGAGGCTAAGCCTTGCATACTAGGCAATCCCTGATTGGTGGTTAACTACCGGCACTTAACAGCAAGGTGTTACCTTTCCTTGGCGCCATCCGTCTCCCACTCCCCTGTGCTCTGTAACCATGCCCCATCATGTTGTTAATTGTTGTCTAGACAAGCTCGAGCACACTCCCCTCAGCTGACCGATTGCCACGCGTGGTCCTAGTTTCCAGCCCGCTCCTGCACCTCCCCCCCTTCCTGTTGCACAAAAGAACCTTTGAAAGCGAACGAGGAAAAACAAGGCCTAAGCAACAGAACAAATAAAAAACCAACTAAGACATATTATCACTGTCAAAATAACCCACTGCCTTTGTTCCGTACAATTCTACAATTTCCCCTTTTTGTTTTTGAACAGCTAGTACCAGGTTTGCCATGTTCCGCAGGGCCCTTGCAAACATGACAGCAACCAAGGTAATAGCAAACAAACAACACTGCCAATCGAGTGAATGGATGCCAGAAAAGGCTGAAATTTTCTCAGATTTTGATAACATGTTGCTGCAGTGGGGCGCCTAAAATCCACGCAGCACATACCATCAAAATCCTCACAGCCACGTCCTTAGCAGAGGATAATCGTTCCTTTCTACCCCAAACTCTTGGCTGGGGACACGTTGCAGTGCTATCAAACTAGCAGACCGCAACAAGGCTTTAGCGTTGGCCATATTCTACTGCCGGTGCTGTAGCACCTTCCTCCAGAGGCCAGACCACACTGCTCCTCCTCCAGCTGACACCCTCTCCCACAAGCCACAGGGCTATTTAACCCCTTAGCGGGAACCAGCTACACCTGCACATCGCCCATGTCAATCAACCCACTGCCTCTGAGGCAAGGCCACAGCTGCGTGTTATCAATGCTAATCAACCCACCGCCTTCATTCCTCTACAGGGAGAAGCTCACCAAGCACATTTCCACCACCCACAACTGGCTGCTAAAATGTCATTCGCACAGAGCAGCGTGTGGAAAAAAAAAAAAAAAAAATAAATTCCTCCAGGACACATCAAAGTAATTCCACTACTGTTCAGGCTCCCAAGGTACTTTCACCCGTTCAAGCCATCGCAAGGCCTGACGGCCCATTTCTCTCCTTGTACCACCACCACTCCAGAAAAGCAGAGGAAATGTGATGGAGACAGCACACTGGGTGAGCTACAGAGCCCCTGATACCATCTACTAAACACGAAGAGTGTGAGCATGGGAAGGACTAGAAAGGCACTCCACTTACCGTTTAGCTGCTTTCTTGCCAATGAGGTGTCGGTGGAATTGGTGGTCAGCCTTGATTATTGCGTAATCCGTCCCGTGGATCTAAAAAGAATTATATCTTTTATAACTATCTATATATGTATGGATGTACATTATTTTATATTATAATATATAGGGCCAGGTAGGACAGGCCACCGCTTCTGTCTCGTGCCCTAAGTAACTGCCTACTGCCAGTATTGGCACTGACTCACCAGCGGTCAGCTACAAGCACTTCTGCTCTTCAGCAGAGCACAAGCATTCCTCTGCTTTGAGAAGAGAGCATTGTGCTCATGAAACATTGAAAAGACTCACTTCTACGCCTCTCCAGCTATAACCAAGGGAATCCTTCCTTCTCCGCACCAAAAAAATTAATGCTGACTTTTCAAGGATGCTATGGATGAGGTTCATAACCAAGGGGTGTCATCCACCTGGCCACACAATTTGTCTCCTGCAAGTTCGATTAAGCATGCCAAGACATCCTATGGATGTGACAAACACCTCATCACCTCTGCTCTGTTGCCCCTTCTTCCCCCAGTTTCTTACTGGAACTAGTAACTCCAGCTCACCAGTTCCTTGAGCATGGCTTCAATCGGTTCCTGAGCCACATGCACATCTTCTGTAGGTCCTTCCAAAGTGATGTTATCCTGTGGCGAGCAGCCTCACAGTTTGCCCTCTTGCCTGTGCTAACAATTGTCTCCGAGTTGCTGTTCTTTGCTGGGAGATCAATTATGGTGTTGCTTTCTTTACGGATCTGCCACAAAGGAAAAAAAAATAAAAAATCATCTCAGAAGTGTCCCATGTCAGAAGAAAAACCCTCGCAGGCTATATTGGACATCACCAATGGGCAGGAGAGAGCATCCAGTGGGATTTTGCTGCAGGCAGTGATCATCACGAGCACTTGAGTTAGGAGCAATATCTCACCTTCTTGATGTTGGCACCTCCTTTCCCCACGATGTTCTTGTGGAACTGTTTGCAGATGGGGACAGAAATAGAAAAGCTGTTTTCAACCTAAGGGAGAAAGGAAGGGAGAACTGAAGATTACACTGTCGTGGCAAGGGAGGCCCGACTTCAGGAACTCTGATAAACGAGCTTTTGAAAAGAGGCTTAGACCCAAGGAAGTTCTCTATACGAGGGACTTGTAAGACTAAACAAAGGCAAGGACGTTCCCCTATAGCCTTCCCATAACAGGTACTACCCCCTGCCTCCATTCAGCCAAAACAGCGTCGACAGCTCCCTCCTCTTGAGGTGTTTTAGCTCTACCCAAGCCAGTAGAGCTCTGCTTTGCCCCAGGGTTATCCAGGCACGGAGGAGGGAAGTGCAGGCAGAAGACCTCCTTACCAGGTCTGCCACCGTCTTTTGCATGTACTCGGTGCACTTCTCCACCTCGTTTTTGGGACCTCGGAGTTGGACGATGTCACTCTTGTGTGCAGGGTCTGGGAAGTTGATGATAACCTGCAGGAGCGGTCATTTAGAGTTAGCTCAAGCAAAAGCAAGAACCCTTGTGTCAGACACATGCAAAGGTTGGGGGGATCCTACACATGCCCTTTTCCCATTCAGAAAAGGGGAACCGTGTTAGCGGCCTCTGGCTAAAAGAACTATCTTCTCAGACACTTGCGCTACAGAGCCACTAAAGTTACGACTTCTGTGACGACAGGCCTACTACCCATGTAGGAAAGAACCCCTCTGGATTCCTCCTCTCCTACAAAGCCTTACCTCTGGGAATTGCTCCCGGATTTCCCAGACCCGCTCAGCCTTCTGCCCAGTGATGGTCCGGTGGAATTTCTGCTCAACGATTAGGTCCGCAGCGTGTTCATTTTCCTGACGGGAACAGAGGGCACACTGAGTGTTCAGCCGGAGAGCCGTCTACTTTGACTTAGCGGTTTGCTGCCCGACGGTTTACTTGCCAGCACTGTCCCTCTTTTCTCCAGACCAAATTCACTCTGCGTTGACAGAGAAGGGCTACCCGAGGGAACAGGGGAAGACATTTGTGAAGAGGAACTTGCACTTGTCATGAGATCCAAGTGCTCCGTGGGCAAGGGGCACACACTCGCACCAGAAGGTTACAAGGGAACACGAGAGCCCAAACCCTGCAGTCTCCCAAACATCACGTCCTACCCACTCACCATACGGGAAGCGAGTTCCAGCAGCTCGCTCTTGGCCTGTGGGACCCCCTGTGGGTCTCCTTCCATTCTGATCGGGTTGCTCTTCTCGTTGTCCGGGGGAATGCGCACAGACACCTTGTACAGATCCTTCATCCTGTTCACTTCGAGGCAAGGACTGTGGTGACGCCGTCTGCTAGGCAAAGACCTGGAAGCAAGGCACCTGGATTATCACTGCTCAGAGGCTGATGAAGAAGTAAAGCCGCCTCTGGGAAGGGCTCGGTGGGGTAGGGTTGAGCCAGGGGAAATTGCCTCTTCCCCCTGGAGTTCAGCGAGAGCAGACCTGTGCCACACGAGAGCCCGTCCAAGTAAATACCGTGGCATCTACAGAGCCCATTGTTCCCTTGTCAGAGCCAGGCGTGTTTCTTCCCCAAACAGTATCACATTTAGAGCAGAGGATAATCGTTCCTTTCTACCCCAAACTCTTGGCTGGGGACACGTTGCAGTGCTATCAAACTAGCAGACCGCAACAAGGCTTTAGCGTTGGCCATATTCTACTGCCGGTGCTGTAGCACCTTCCTCCAGAGGCCAGACCACACTGCTCCTCCTCCAGCTGACACCCTCTCCCACAAGCCACAGGGCTATTTAACCCCTTAGCGGGAACCAGCTACACCTGCACATCGCCCATGTCAATCAACCCACTGCCTCTGAGGCAAGGCCACAGCTGCGTGTTATCAATGCTAATCAACCCACCGCCTTCATTCCTCTACAGGGAGAAGCTCACCAAGCACATTTCCACCACCCACAACTGGCTGCTAAACTGTCATTCGCACAGAGCAACGTGTGGAAAAAAAAAAAAAAAAAAAATTCCTCCAGGACACATCAAAGTAATTCCACTACTGTTCAGGCTCCCAAGGTACTTTCACCCGTTCAAGCCATCGCAAGGCCTGACGGCCCATTTCTCTCCTTGTACCACCACCACTCCAGAAAAGCAGAGGAAATGTGATGGAGACAGCACACTGGGTGAGCTACAGAGCCCCTGATACCATCTACTAAACACGAAGAGTGTGAGCATGGGAAGGACTAGAAAGGCACTCCACTTACCGTTTAGCTGCTTTCTTGCCAATGAGGTGTCGGTGGAATTGGTGGTCAGCCTTGATTATTGCGTAATCCGTCCCGTGGATCTAAAAAGAATTATATCTTTTATATCTATCTATATATGTATGGATGTACATTATTTTATATTATAATATATAGGGCCAGGTAGGACAGGCCACCGCTTCTGTCTCGTGCCCTAAGTAACTGCCTACTGCCACTATTGGCACTGACTCACCAGCGGTCAGCTACAAGCACTTCTGCTCTTCAGCAGAGCACAAGCATTCCTCTGCTTTGAGAAGAGAGCATTGTGCTCATGAAACATTGAAAAGACTCACTTCTACGCCTCTCCAGCTATAACCAAGAGAATCCTTCCTTCTCCGCACCAAAAAAATTAATGCTGACTTTTCAAGGATGCTATGGATGAGGTTCATAACCAAGGGGTGTCATCCACCTGGCCACACAATTTGTCTCCTGCAAGTACGATTAAGCATGCCAAGACATCCTATGGATGTGACAAACACCTCATCACCTCTGCTCTGTTGCCCCTTCTTCCCCCAGTTCCTGTTCTCCTTCATAATACCTAGTTGTTCTCTCATTATGAATCCTCCCTTCCCCTTATCAGTGTCAATGGAATCATCGTTCCATGGACAATGAGTCGTCCCGTTCCCCCGCTGGGACCGAGAGTATTACCTCTGTTCAGTGGCTTGATCCAGGGTGATAGTGCTCGTTCTAGGCGCTGTAAAAAGCGAAATCTATATCCTATGTCCTGATTTTGGGTATCTAACATTAATGCAAAACAGTAATCCTCACACAGTTTTTATTTCATTCTGTAGCGTCGGTGTCGGTATCGGCTGCCTGCGGTAAAGGTTCACGGAAAGGTCTTACATTCTTCGCTGGGCTCCATCTAGGTCCTTTTTCTGTAGAGACACAAGCATAACCTTTTCCCCGTGTAACAAGAGGATATGGTCCCATAATTTTACCTGTTTCTGCATCTCGGACCGATACCGGGCCTTTAACCCGTGCCTCGACGGAGGTAGCTGCAGTGAAACGTCGACCTATCGGTGGGTCGTTATCTATTCAAGAACAATTCAAAAAATTAAAAACATACAACGCTTTCTGTAACCGTTCCTCGGGAATAGCCATGCCCATTCCCCCTTTTTGATGTTGTCATAAACGTTTCAGAGACCGATGAGACCCTTCAATGAGAGATCGACCGGTGGGGGAATGAGCAATGCCGGTAATGTGAGTTCTACCCCATAGGGCAAAAGAGGTTTTTACAGTTGTTGAAACGTAAAGATAAAGACCGACAACGGTCCAGCTTAAGGGAATACCTAAAGCAGCAAAAGCACGCATTAAATGTCTACGAACAGCTCGTGCCTTTTCTCCTGTGTGACACGAGGCAACCAAGGCACCTGAAAATGTATCAATGGAAGAGTGGATATATTTAAGGCTACCAAATTCAGAATCATGCGTGACATCTGTTTGCCATAACGGTAGGCTTTGTAATCCTCTAGGATTAACTCCTGCAGCAACTGATGGGAAAGAATGTTTTTGACAATCGGGACAGACAGCAATAATACTTGATGCTTGTTGAGCAGCAAGGCCAAACTGTCGCTTAAGAGCTCCAGCGTTTCGATGGAAAAAAAGAGTGCCTTCGCTTAGCTTGTGCAATACGGTCTGGCAGTACTTGAACTGGTCACGGCAATAGGTCAGCTCGTCGATTGCCTTCTGCAAGAAAACCAGGTAGCGAGGTATGAGACCTAATATGCATAACAAAATAAGGCGCAGATCGAGAGTCCAAAAGGAAAATAAGTTCCTGTAACAGGGTAAAGGGTTGTGAATGCGAAACACTCCGCAGCACAGAAGCTTCAGCTCGTGGAACAATACCTGCAACATAAGCAGAATCAGTAACAAGGTGGAGTGGTACATTCCATTCTCGGAAAACACGAACAACTGCATTCAGTTCTCCTGTTTGAGGTGAACCGGAGACCGTCTCTATGTCCGAATCCCATTGTCTCCGTTGAAAACCTTAGGAAGACAGGAATTGAACCTGCACAGAAGAGATCAAAGCGCTCCATACTCCCCTTATATTACTTCCCAGTAGGGTCAGCTAAACAAAAGCTATCGGGCCCATACCCCGAAAATGATGGTTTAACCTCTTCCTCTACTAAATGAGCCCCGTCACAAAACTAACGTTCTCCTTAAGCCTTCTACTAGGAACAACCATCACAATTTCAAGCAACCACTGACTGCTAGCCTGGCCTGGACTAGAACTCAACACCCTTGCCATTATCCCCTTCCTTTCAAAATCACACCACCCTCGAGCTATGGAAGCTGCAATCAAATACTTTCTCGTCCAAGCAACCGCCTCCGCATTAATCCTCTTCTCAAGCACAATCAACGCACAGTTCACCGGACAATGAGACATTCCGCGACTAAGCCACCCAACAGCCTCCCTACTACTAACTACAGCAGTCGCAATAAAACTAGGCCTAGTACCCTTTCACTCCTGATGTCCAGAGGTCATACAAGGCTCACCTATAACCACTGCCCTACTCGTCTCTACATGAATAAAACTCCCCCCACTCACTCTTCTTTTCTTAACTGCCCCCTCACTGAACCCACTCCTACTGACAACCGTGGCCATTGCATCCGCAGCCATCGGAGGGCGAACAGGACTTAACCAAACACAAATCCGAAAAGTCCTAGCTTTCTCATCGATCGCCCACCTAGGCTGAATAACCATCATCCTCATATACAACCCCAAGCTAACATTAATAACCTTCTACCCATACTCCTTAAGAACCGCCTCCATTTTCTTAGCCCTCAACACAACCAACTCCTCAAAACTATCCACAATAATAACCTCCTGAACAAAAATACCATCACTAAACGCATCCTTGACGCTAGCACTACTATCCCTAGCCGGCCTGCCCCCACTCCCTGGCTTTTTACCAAAATGACTCATTATCCAGGAACTAACTAAGCAAGAGATATCAACCGCAGCCATAATTATTTCAATACTCTCCCTACAAGGTTTATTTTTCTACCTACGCCTTGCATATTGCTCCACACTCCCACCAAACACTACAAGCTTCATAAAACAATGATACAATAACAAATCCACAGGCACACCAATTGCTACCTTAATTTCTCTGTCAGTCCTCCTTCTCCCCCCTTCTCCCGCAATCCTGACCGTTACCTAAGAAACTTAGGATCCCCTGCCTACCAAACCGAAGGCCTTCAAAGCCTTAACTAAGAGTTAAATCCGCTTAGTTTCTGCCCACACCACTAAGGCCCGCAGGACACTAAACCTGCACCATCTAAATGCAACGCAGATACTCTAATTCAGCTAGGGCCTCCACGATAAGCCTAGACAGACGGGCCTCGATCCCATAAACTTCTAATTAACAGCTAGACGCTCAAACCAACGAGCTTCTGTCTACCAGACTCCGGCACACTCTCAGCGTACATCAATGAGTTTGCAACTCAACATGAACTTCACCACAGAGTCGATAAGAAGAGGAATTCAACCTCTGTAAAAAGGACTACAGCCTAACGCCTAAACACTCAGCCACCTGACCCGTGACCTTCATCAACCGATGACTAGTTTCAACAAACCACAATGACATCGGCACCCTATACCTACTCTTCGGAGCATGGGCAGGCATAGCCGAGTACCGCCCTCAGCCTCCTTATTCGAGCAGAACTTGGCCAACCAGGAACTCTCCTAGGAGACGACCAAATCTACAATGTCATCATCACCGCCCATGCCTTCGTAAGAATCTTCTTCACAGTTATAGCCATTATAATCGAAGGGTTTGGAAACTGACTAGTCCCCCTTATAATTGGAGCCCCAGACATAGCATTCCCCCGCATAAACAACATCAGTTTCTGAACTACTTCCTCCGTCCTTCCTACTGCTCCTAGCGTCCTCCACAGTAGAAGCTGGAGTCGGAACAGGATGAACCATATACCCGCCCCTAGCAGGCAACCTAGCCCATGCTGGCGCCTCAGTAGACCTAGCCATCTTCTCCCTACACCTCGCAGGTGTGTCTTCCATCTTAGGGGCCATCAACTTTAACACAACAGCCATTAACATAACCCCCCCTGCCTTATCGCAACATCCAACTCCCCTATTCGTATGATCCATACTCCTAGTGCCCTCACTTCCAGTCCTGGCCGCCGGCATCACCATACTACTGACCGACCGAAACCTAAACACTACATTCTTTGACCCCGCTGGAGGGGGAGACCCCATTCTCTACCAGCACCTGTTCTGATTCTTTGGCCACCAGGAAGTTTACATCTTAATCCTTCACGGCTTTGGAATCATCTCACATGTTGTAACATATTACGCAGGCAAAAAAGAACCATTCGGCTACATAGGAATAGTCTGAGCTATACTATCGATTGGATTCCTGGGCTTTGTCATATGAGCCCACCACATATTCACTGTCGGAATAGACGTAGACAGCCGATCATACTTCATCTCCGCCACTATAATCATCGCCATCCCAACCGGCATTCAGGTATTCAGCTGACTAGCCACACCACACGGAGGCACCATCAAATGAGATCCACCGATACTGTGAGCCTTGGGCTTCATCTTCCTCTTCACACTTGCCAATAAGGTGTCGGTGGAATTGGTGCTCAGCCTTGATTACTGCGTAATCCATCCCGTGGATCTAAAAAGAATTTTATATATATATAATATTGTACGCACCTACATACATATATATATTATATAGGGCCAGGTAGGACAGGCCACCGCTTCTGTCTCGTGCCCTAAGTAACTGCCTACTGCCAGTATTGGCACTGACTCACCAGCGGTCAGCTACAAGCACTTCTGCTCTTCAGCAGAGCACAAGCATTCCTCTGCTTTGAGAAGAGAGCATTGTGCTCATGAAACATTGAAAAGACTCACTTCTATGCCTCTCCAGCTATAACCAAGGGAATCCTTCCTTCTCCGCACCAAAAAAATTAATGCTGACTTTTCAAGGATGCTATGGATGAGGTTCATAACCAAGGGGTGTCATCCACCTGGCCACACAATTTGTCTCCTGCAAGTTCGATTAAGCATGCCAAGACATCCTATGGATGTGACAAACACCTCATCACCTCTGCTCTGTTGCCCCTTCTTCCCCGAGTTCCTGTTCTCCTTCATAATACCTAGTTGTTCTCTCATTATGAATCCTCCCTTCCCCTTATCAGTGTCAATGGAATCATCGTTCCATGGACAATGAGTCGTCCCGTTCCCCCGCTTGGTCCGAGAGTATTACCTCTGTTCAGTGGCTTGATCCAGGGTGATAGTGCTCGTTCTAGGCGCTGTAAAAAGCGAAATCTATATCCTATGTCCTGATTTTGGGTATCTAACATTAATGCAAAACAGTAATCCTCACACAGTTTTTATTTCATTCTGTAGCGTCGGTGTCGGTATCAGCTGCCTGCGGTAAAGGTTCACGGAAAGGTCTTACATTCTTCGCTGGGATCCATCTAGGTCCTTTTTCTGTAGAGACACAAGCATAACCTTTTCCCCATGTAACAAGAGGATATGGTCCCATAATTTTACCTGTTTCTGCATCTCGGACCGATACCGGGCCTTTAACCCGTGCCTCGACGGAGGTAGCTGCAGTGAAACGTCGACCTATCGGTGGGTCGTTATCTATTCAAGAACAATTCAAAAAATTAAAAACATACAACGCTTTCTGTAACCGTTCCTCGGGAATAGCCATGCCCATTCCCCCTTTTTGTTGTTGTCATAAACGTTTCAGAGACCGATGAGACCCTTCAATGAGAGATCGACCGGTGGGGGAATGAGCAATGCCGGTAATGTGAGTTCTACCCCATAGGGCAAAAGAGGTTTTTACAGTTGTTGAAACGTAAAGATAAAGACCGACAACGGTCCAGCTTAAGGGAATACCTAAAGCAGCAAAAGCACGCATTAAATGTCTACGAACAGCTCGTGCCTTTTCTCCTGTGTGACACGAGGCAACCAAGGCACCTGAAAATGTATCAATGGAAGAGTGGATATATTTAAGGCTACCAAATTCAGAATCATGCGTGACATCTGTTTGCCATAACGGTAGGCTTTGTAATCCTCTAGGATTAACTCCTGCAGCAACTGATGGGAAAGAATGTTTTTGACAGTCGGGACAGACAGCAATAATACTTGATGCTTGTTGAGCAGCAAGGCCAAACTGTCGCTTAAGAGCTCCAGCGTTTCGATGGAAAAAAAGAGTGCCTTCGCTTAGCGTGTGCAATACGGTCTGGCAGTACTTGAACTGGTCACGGCAATAGGTCAGCTCGTCGATTGCCTTCTGCAAGAAAACCAGGTAGCGAGGTATGAGACCTAATATGCATAACAAAATAAGGCGCAGATCGAGAGTCCAAAAGGAAAATAAGTTCCTGTAACAGGGTAAAGGGTTGTGAATGCGAAACACTCCGCAGCACAGAAGCTTCAGCTCGTGGAACAATACCTGCAACATAAGCAGAATCAGTAACAAGGTGGAGTGGTACATTCCATTCTCGGAAAACACGAACAACTGCATTCAGTTCTCCTGTTTGAGGTGAACCGGAGACCGTCTCTATGTCCGAATCCCATTGTCTCCGTTGAAAACCTTAGGAAGACAGGAATTGAACCTGCACAGAAGAGATCAAAGCGCTCCATACTCCCCTTATATTACTTCCCAGTAGGGTCAGCTAAACAAAAGCTATCGGGCCCATACCCCGAAAATGGTGGTTTAACCTCTTCCTCTACTAAATGAGCCCCGTCACAAAACTAACGTTCTCCTTAAGCCTTCTACTAGGAACAACCATCACAATTTCAAGCAACCACTGACTGCTAGCCTGGCCTGGACTAGAAATCAACACCCTTGCCATTATCCCCTTCCTTTCAAAATCACACCACCCTCGAGCTATGGAAGCTGCAATCAAATACTTTCTCGTCCAAGCAACCGCCTCCGCATTAATCCTCTTCTCAAGCACAATCAACGCACAGCTCACCGGACAATGAGACATTCCGCGACTAAGCCACCCAACAGCCTCCCTACTACTAACTACAGCAGTCGCAATAAAACTAGGCCTAGTACCCTTTCACTCCTGATGTCCAGAGGTCATACAAGGCTCACCTATAACCACTGCCCTACTCGTCTCTACATGAATAAAACTCCCCCCACTCACTCTTCTTTTCTTAACTGCCCCCTCACTGAACCCACTCCTACTGACAACCGTGGCCATTGCATCCGCAGCCATCGGAGGGCGAACAGGACTTAACCAAACACAAATCCGAAAAGTCCTAGCTTTCTCATCGATCGCCCACCTAGGCTGAATAACCATCATCCTCATATACAACCCCAAGCTAACATTAATAACCTTCTACCCATACTCCTTAAGAACCGCCTCCATTTTCTTAGCCCTCAACACAACCAACTCCTCAAAACTATCCACAATAATAACCTCCTGAACAAAAATACCATCACTAAACGCATCCTTGACGCTAGCACTACTATCCCTAGCCGGCCTGCCCCCACTCCCTGGCTTTTTACCAAAATGACTCATTATCCAGGAACTAACTAAGCAAGAGATATCAACCGCAGCCATAATTATTTCAATACTCTCCCTACTAGGTTTATTTTTCTACCTACGCCTTGCATATTGCTCCACACTCCCACCAAACACTACAAGCTTCATAAAACAATGATACAATAACAAATCCACAGGCACACCAATTGCTACCTTAATTTCTCTGTCAGTCCTCCTTCTCCCCCCTTCTCCCGCAATCCTGACCGTTACCTAAGAAACTTAGGATCCCCTGCCTACCAAACCGAAGGCCTTCAAAGCCTTAACTAAGAGTTAAATCCGCTTAGTTTCTGCCCACACCACTAAGGCCCGCAGGACACTAAACCTGCACCATCTAAATGCAACGCAGATACTCTAATTCAGCTAGGGCCTCCACGATAAGCCTAGACAGACGGGCCTCGATCCCATAAACTTCTAATTAACAGCTAGACGCTCAAACCAACGAGCTTCTGTCTACCAGACTCCGGCACACTCTCAGCGTACATCAATGAGTTTGCAACTCAACATGAACTTCACCACAGAGTCGATAAGAAGAGGAATTCAACCTCTGTAAAAAGGACTACAGCCTAACGCCTAAACACTCAGCCACCTGACCCGTGACCTTCATCAACCGATGACTAGTTTCAACAAACCACAATGACATCGGCACCCTATACCTACTCTTCGGAGCATGGGCAGGCATAGCCGAGTACCGCCCTCAGCCTCCTTATTCGAGCAGAACTTGGCCAACCAGGAACTCTCCTAGGAGACGACCAAATCTACAATGTCATCATCACCGCCCATGCCTTCGTAAGAATCTTCTTCACAGTTATAGCCATTATAATCGAAGGGTTTGGAAACTGACTAGTCCCCCTTATAACTGGAGCCCCAGACATAGCATTCCCCCGCATAAACAACATCGGTTTCTGAACTACTTCCTCCGTCCTTCCTACTGCTCCTAGCGTCCTCCACAGTAGAAGCTGGAGTCGGAACAGGATGAACCATATACCCGCCCCTAGCAGGCAACCTAGCCCATGCTGGCGCCTCAGTAGACCTAGCCATCTTCTCCCTACACCTCGCAGGTGTGTCTTCCATCTTAGGGGCCATCAACTTTAACACAACAGCCATTAACATAACCCCCCCTGCCTTATCGCAATATCCAACTCCCCTATTCGTATGATCCGTACTCCTATTGCCCTCACTTCCAGTCCTGGCCGCCGGCATCACCATACTACTGACCGACCGAAACCTAAACACTACATTCTTTGACCCCGCTGGAGGGGGAGACCCCATTCTCTACCAGCACCTGTTCTGATTCTTTGGCCACCAGGAAGTTTACATCTTAATCCTTCACGGCTTTGGAATCATCTCACATGTTGTAACGTATTACGCAGGCAAAAAAGAACCATTCGGCTACATAGGAATAGTCTGAGCTATACTATCGATTGGATTCCTGGGCTTTGTCGTATGAGCCCACCACATATTCACTGTCGGAATAGACGTAGACAGCCGATCATACTTCATCTCCGCCACTATAATCATCGCCATCCCAACCGGCATTCAGGTATTCAGCTGACTAGCCACACCACACGGAGGCACCATCAAATGAGATCCACCGATACTGTGAGCCTTGGGCTTCATCTTCCTCTTCACACTTGCCAATAAGGTGTCGGTGGAATTGGTGGTCAGCCTTGATTACTGCGTAATCCATCCCGTGGATCTAAAAAGAATTTTATATATATATAATATTGTACGCACCTACATACATATATATATTATATAGGGCCAGGTAGGACAGGCCACCGCTTCTGTCTCGTGCCCTAAGTAACTGCCTACTGCCAGTATTGGCACTGACTCACCAGCGGTCAGCTACAAGCACTTCTGCTCTTCAGCAGAGCACAAGCATTCCTCTGCTTTGAGAAGAGAGCATTGTGCTCATGAAACATTGAAAAGACTGACTTCTATGCCTCTCCAGCTATAACCAAGAGAATCCTTCCTTCTCCGCACCAAAAAAATTAATGCTGACTTTTCAAGGATGCTATGGATGAGGTTCATAACCAAGGGGTGTCATCCACCTGGCCACACAATTTGTCTCCTGCAAGTTCGATTAAGCATGCCAAGACATCCTATGGATGTGACAAACACCTCATCACCTCTGCTCTGTTGCCCCTTCTTCCCCCAGTTTCTTACTGGAACTAGTAACTCCAGCTCACCAGTTCCTTGAGCATGGCTTCAATCGGTTCCTGAGCCACATGCACATCTTCTGTAGGTCCTTCCAAAGTGATGTTATCCTGTGGCGAGCAGCCTCACAGTTTGCCCTCTTGCCTGTGATAACAATTGTCTCCGAGTTGCTGTTCTTTGCTGGGAGATCAATTTTGGTGTTGCTTTCTTTACGGATCTGCCACAAAGGAAAAAAAAAAAAAATCATCTCAGAAGTGTCCCATGTCAGAAGAAAAAGCCTCGCAGGCTATATTGGACACCACCAATGGGCAGGAGAGAGCATCCAGTGGGATTTTGCTGCAGGCAGTGATCATCACGAGCACTTGAGTTAGGAGCAATATCTCACCTTCTTGATGTTGGCACCTCCTTTCCCTACGATGTTCTTGTGGAACTGTTTGCAGATGGGGACAGAAATAGAAAAGCTGTTTTCAACCTAAGGGAGAAAGGAAGGGAGAACTGAAGATTACACTGTCGTGGCAAGGGAGGCCCGACTTCAGGAACTCTGATAAACGAGCTTTTGAAAAGAGGCTTAGACCCAAGGAAGTTCTCTATACGAGGGACTTGTAAGACTAAACAAAGGCAAGGACGTTCCCCTATAGCCTTCCCATAACAGGTACTACCCCCTGCCTCCATTCAGCCAAAACAGCGTCGACAGCTCCCTCCTCTTGAGGTGTTTTAGCTCTACCCAAGCCAGTAGAGCTCTGCTTTGCCCCAGGGTTATCCAGGCACGGAGGAGGGAAGTGCAGGCAGAAGACCTCCTTACCAGGTCTGCCACCGTCTTTTGCATGTACTCGGTGCACTTCTCCACCTCGTTTTTGGGACCTCGGAGTTGGACGATGTCACTCTTGTGTGCAGGGTCTGGGAAGTTGATGATAACCTGCAGGAGCGGTCATTTAGAGTTAGCTCAAGCAAAAGCAAGAACCCTTGTGTCAGACACATGCAAAGGTTGGGGGGATCCTACACATGCCCTTTTCCCATTCAGAAAAGGGGAACCGTGTTAGCGGCCTCTGGCTAAAAGAACTATCTTCTCAGACACTTGCGCTACAGAGCCACTAAAGTTACGACTTCTGTGACGACAGGCCTACTACCCATGTAGGAAAGAACCCCTCTGGATTCCTCCTCTCCTACAAAGCCTTACCTCTGGGAATTGCTCCCGGATTTCCCAGACCCGCTCAGCCTTCTGCCCAGTGATGGTCCGGTGGAATTTCTGCTCAACGATTAGGTCCGCAGCGTGTTCATTTTCCTGACGGGAACAGAGGGCACACTGAGTGTTCAGCCGGAGAGCCGTCTACTTTGACTTAGCGGTTTGCTGCCCGACGGTTTACTTGCCAGCACTGTCCCTCTTTTCTCCAGACCAAATTCACTCTGCGTTGACAGAGAAGGGCTACCCGAGGGAACAGGGGAAGACATTTGTGAAGAGGAACTTGCACTTGTCATGAGATCCAAGTGCTCCGTGGGCAAGGGGCACACACTCGCACCAGAAGGTTACAAGGGAACACGAGAGCCCAAACCCTGCAGTCTCCCAAACATCACGTCCTACCCACTCACCATACGGGAAGCGAGTTCCAGCAGCTCGCTCTTGGCCTGTGGGACCCCCTGTGGGTCTCCTTCCATTCTGATCGGGTTGCTCTTCTCGTTGTCCGGGGGAATGCGCACAGACACCTTGTACAGATCCTTCATCCTGTTCACTTCGAGGCAAGGACTGTGGTGACGCCGTCTGCTAGGCAAAGACCTGGAAGCAAGGCACCTGGATTATCACTGCTCAGAGGCTGATGAAGAAGTAAAGCCGCCTCTGGGAAGGGCTCGGTGGGGTAGGGTTGAGCCAGGGGAAATTGCCTCTTCCCCCTGGAGTTCAGCGAGAGCAGACCTGTGCCACACGAGAGCCTGTCCAAGTAAATACCGTGGCATCTACAGAGCCCATTGTTCCCTTGTCAGAGCCAGGCGTGTTTCTTCCCCAAACAGTATCACATTTAGAGCAGAGGATAATCGTTCCTTTCTACCCCAAACTCTTGGCTGGGGACACGTTGCAGTGCTATCAAACTAGCAGACCGCAACAAGGCTTTAGCGTTGGCCATATTCTACTGCCGGTGCTGTAGCACCTTCCTCCAGAGGCCAGACCACACTGCTCCTCCTCCAGCTGACACCCTCTCCCACAAGCCACAGGGCTATTTAACCCCTTAGCGGGAACCAGCTACACCTGCACATCGCCCATGTCAATCAACCCACTGCCTCTGAGGCAAGGCCACAGCTGCGTGTTATCAATGCTAATCAACCCACCGCCTTCATTCCTCTACAGGGAGAAGCTCACCAAGCACATTTCCACCACCCACAACTGGCTGCTAAACTGTCATTCGCACAGAGCAGCGTGTGGAAAAAAAAAAAAAAAAAAAAATTCCTCCAGGACACATCAAAGTAATTCCACTACTGTTCAGGCTCCCAAGGTACTTTCACCCGTTCAAGCCATCGCAAGGCCTGACGGCCCATTTCTCTCCTTGTACCACCACCACTCCAGAAAAGCAGAGGAAATGTGATGGAGACAGCACACTGGGTGAGCTACAGAGCCCCTGATACCATCTACTAAACACGAAGAGTGTGAGCATGGGAAGGACTAGAAAGGCACTCCACTTACTGTTTAGCTGCTTTCTTGCCAATGAGGTGTCGGTGGAATTGGTGGTCAGCCTTGATTATTGCGTAATCCGTCCCGTGGATCTAAAAAGAATTATATCTTTTATATCTATCTATATATGTATGGATGTACATTATTTTATATTATAATATATAGGGCCAGGTAGGACAGGCCACCGCTTCTGTCTCGTGCCCTAAGTAACTGCCTACTGCCACTATTGGCACTGACTCACCAGCGGTCAGCTACAAGCACTTCTGCTCTTCAGCAGAGCACAAGCATTCCTCTGCTTTGAGAAGAGAGCATTGTGCTCATGAAACATTGAAAAGACTCACTTCTATGCCTCTCCAGCTATAACCAAGAGAATCCTTCCTTCTCCGCACCAAAAAAATTAATGCTGACTTTTCAAGGATGCTATGGATGAGTTTCATAACCAAGGGGTGTCATCCACCTGGCCACACAATTTGTCTCCTGCAAGTACGATTAAGCATGCCAAGACATCCTATGGATGTGACAAACACCTCATCACCTCTGCTCTGTTGCCCCTTCTTCCCCCAGTTCCTGTTCTCCTTCATAATACCTAGTTGTTCTCTCATTATGAATCCTCCCTTCCCCTTATCAGTGTCAATGGAATCATCGTTCCATGGACAATGAGTCGTCCCTTTCCCCCGCTTGGTCCGAGAGTATTACCTCTGTTCAGTGGCTTGATCCAGGGTGATAGTGCTCGTTCTAGGCGCTGTAAAAAGCGAAATCTATATCCTATGTCCTGATTTTGGGTATCTAACATTAATGCAAAACAGTAATCCTCACACAGTTTTTATTTCATTCTGTAGCGTCGGTGTCGGTATCAGCTGCCTGCGGTAAAGGTTCACGGAAAGGTCTTACATTCTTCGCTGGGATCCATCTAGGTCCTTTTTCTGTAGGGACACAAGCATAACCTTTTCCCCGTGTAACAAGAGGATATGGTCCCATAATTTTACCTGTTTCTGCATCTCGGACCGATACCGGGCCTTTAACCCGTGCCTCGACGGAGGTAGCTGCAGTGAAACGTCGACCTATCGGTGGGTCGTTATCTATTCAAGAACAATTCAAAAAATTAAAAACATACAACGCTTTCTGTAACCGTTCCTCGGGAATAGCCATGCCCATTCCCCCTTTTTGTTGTTGTCATAAACGTTTCAGAGACCGATGAGACCCTTCAATGAGAGATCGACCGGTGGGGGAATGAGCAATGCCGGTAATGTGAGTTCTACCCCATAGGGCAAAAGAGGTTTTTACAGTTGTTGAAACGTAAAGATAAAGACCGATAACGGTCCAGCTTAAGGGAATACCTAAAGCAGCAAAAGCACGCATTAAATGTCTACAAACAGCTCGTGCCTTTTCTCCTGTGTGACACGAGGCAAACAAGGCACCTGAAAATGTATCAATGGAAGAGTGGATATATTTAAGGCTACCAAATTCAGAATCATGCGTGACATCTGTTTGCCATAACGGTAGGCTTTGTAATCCTCTAGGATTAACTCCTGCAGCAACTGATGGGAAAGAATGTTTTTGACAGTCGGGACAGACAGCAATAATACTTGATGCTTGTTGAGCAGCAAGGCCAAACTGTCGCTTAAGAGCTCCAGCGTTTCAATGGAAAAAAAAGAGTGCCTTCGCTTAGCTTGTGCAATACGGTCTGGCAGTACTTGAACTGGTCACGGCAATAGGTCAGCTTGTCGATTGCCTTCTGCAAGAAAACCAGGTAGCGAGGTATGAGACCTAATATGCATAACAAAATAAGGCGCAGATCGAGAGTCCAAAAGGAAAATAAGTTCCTGTAACAGGGTAAAGAGTTGTGAATGCGAAACACTCCGCAGCACAGAAGCTTCAGCTCGTGGAACAATACCTGCAACATAAGCAGAATCAGTAACAAGGTGGAGTGGTACATTCCATTCTCGGAAAACACGAACAACTGCATTCAGTTCTCCTGTTTGAGGTGAACCGGAGACCGTCTCTATGTCCGAATCCCATTGCCTCCGTTGATCATCCCACCACAGAAGAACAGATTTATGCGATTGGCCCGATCCATCTGTAAACACAGTAAGCGCCGGTAAGGGTTGTTCGCTTCTTCTGGGTTTTAACATCAGACGAAAATCAACGTTAAACAGTTTGTGTGAAGGTGGATGGGAAGTTATTCGACCTGTATGTTCTCGCCCGGCACCTCCCCGGGACCTACAGCTTGACAAACTATTGCTGTACAATTCAACCACGAGAACCTCTAACACCTTTACCGCTCAAACCTAGCCTTCTCCTTAACATCTTATATATCCCATAAACACCACCTACCCAAAACCTCAGCACTAAAATCATATTAACCCAAACCCCCCATACACACACGCCCCTAAGACTATAGGCGCCCAAACAGCCAACGAAGCCAACGAAACCAACGAAACCACGTCCCCGTAGCTTACAATCCAAAGCGTGGCACTGAAGATGCCAAGATGGCGTCCAATATGAAAGCCGAGGACAAAAGACTTAGCCCTAACCTTACGGTTGGCTCCTGCTAGACCTAGACGTGCAAGTATCTGCGGCCCAGTGTAAATGCCCTAGGCCTCCTGCTAAGACCGAAGGAGCAGGCATCAGGCACACGCTACCAACTGCAGCCCAAGACGCCTTGCTCAGCCACACCCCCACGGGCACTCAGCAGTAATTAACAGTAAGCAAGAAGCGCAAGCTTGACTTAGTCACGGCAACCTTCAGGGTTGGTAAATCTCGTGCCAGCCGCCGCGGTCACACCAGAAACCCAAGCCAACAGTCACACGGCGTAGAGAGCGGACCAGAGCCTGTCAGAATAACTAGGAAACCGAAACACAGCTAAGCTGTCGTAAGCCCGAGATACCCCTAAGGCCAACCTAAAGATGATCCTAGTAAACCTGACTGCGGCGAATGAAGAGAAGGGACGCAGCTTGATGCAAGCAAATGTCAATGCGTTGTGCAGAAGCACGAGGTTTTATACGCTTGCAGAAGCTGCGCGTTTTAAACCAATTGCTTCTTGAGGCTAAGCCTTGCATACTAGGCAATCCCTGATTGGTGGTTAACTACCGGCACTTAACAGCAAGGTGTTACCTTTCCTTGGCGCCATCCGTCTCCCACTCCCCTGTGCTCTGTAAACATGCCCCATCATGTTGTTAATTGTTGTCTAGACAAGCTCGAGCACACTCCCCTCAGCTGACCGATTGCCACGCGTGGTCCTAGTTTCCAGCCCGCTCCTGCACCTCCCCCCCTTCCTGTTGCACAAAAGAACCTTTGAAAGCGAACGAGGAAAAACAAGGCCTAAGCAACAGAACAAATAAAAAACCAACTAAGACATATTATCACTGTCAAAATAACCCACTGCCTTTGTTCCGTACAATTCTACAATTTCCCCTTTTTGTTTTTGAACAGCTAGTACCAGGTTTGCCATGTTCCGCAGGGCCCTTGCAAACATGACAGCAACCAAGGTAATAGCAAACAAACAACACTGCCAATCGAGTGAATGGATGCCAGAAAAGGCTGAAATTTTCTCAGATTTTGATAACATGTTGCTGCAGTGGGGCGCCTAAAATCCACGCAGCACATACCATCAAAATCCTCACAGCCACGTCCTTGAACCAACAACAAAAAGCAGCGGCAATTTTGACTCACATGCTTAACTGCCTACCAAACAAGGTGATTGAACTCTTTAATGCTTTCCCTGCTGTTACTCTGCATAAGAGAAGAAGCGCTGCGACACGTTCCCATCCTAGCCTCCTACTACATTAGCATCTACAGAAAGACAATGCTCGACATGCAAAGTGTAAACAACATCACCTTCTTTTGGATTAACGTTATACGTAGGCGGAAGGGCACACCAAACAAGAACCGTTTCCGTCAAAAAGTTCGAAACATAGCATGCCTTCTCTGAACATACCTCTGGGGTCATCCCCTTCATTCCCTCCTTTTGATGCAAAGAGAGACACTTTACCCTAACAGAGAAGCCCCTGTTTACATCTCTGAGCCAGGACACAAGCCGCAGCTGTGCGCGCCACCAGGCTCAGGGCAGAAACCACTCCTGTAGTTACCTAACTATATATCTCGACAAGCGTGCAGACACCTATTAAACACTAAATAACCATGTTTATCGTTCCTGTTCTCCTTCATAATACCTAGTTGTTCTCTCATTATGAATCCTCCCTTCCCCTTATCAGTGTCAATGGAATCATCGTTCCATGGACAATGAGTCGTCCCGTTCCCCCGCTTGGTCCGAGAGTATTACCTCTGTTCAGTGGCTTGATCCAGGGTGATAGTGCTCGTTCTAGGCGCTGTAAAAAGCGAAATCTATATCCTATGTCCTGATTTTGGGTATCTAACATTAATGCAAAACAGTAATCCTCACACAGTTTTTATTTCATTCTGTAGCGTCGGTGTCGGTATCGGCTGCCTGCGGTAAAGGTTCACGGAAAGGTCTTACATTCTTCGCTGGGATCCATCGAGGTCCTTTTTCTGTAGAGACACAAGCATAACCTTTTCCCCGTGTAACAAGAGGATATGGTCCCATAATTTTACCTGTTTCTGCATCTCGGACCGATACCGGGCCTTTAACCCGTGCCTCGACGGAGGTAGCTGCAGTGAAACGTCGACCTATCGGTGGGTCGTTATCTATTCAAGAACAATTCAAAAAATTAAAAACATACAACGCTTTCTGTAACCGTTCCTCGGGAATAGCCATGCCCATTCCCCCTTTTTGTTGTTGTCATAAACGTTTCAGAGACCGATGAGACCCTTCAATGAGAGATCGACCGGTGGGGGAATGAGCAATGCCGGTAATGTGAGTTCTACCCCATAGGGCAAAAGAGGTTTTTACAGTTGTTGAAACGTAAAGATAAAGACCGACAACGGTCCAGCTTAAGGGAATACCTAAAGCAGCAAAAGCACGCATTAAATGTCTACGAACAGCTCGTGCCTTTTCTCCTGTGTGACACGAGGCAACCAAGGCACCTGAAAATGTATCAATGGAAGAGTGGATATATTTAAGGCTACCAAATTCAGAATCATGCGTGACATCTGTTTGCCATAACGGTAGGCTTTGTAATCCTCTAGGATTAACTCCTGCAGCAACTGATGGGAAAGAATGTTTTTGACAGTCGGGACAGACAGCAATAATACTTGATGCTTGTTGAGCAGCAAGGCCAAACTGTCGCTTAAGAGCTCCAGCGTTTCGATGGAAAAAAAGAGTGACTTCGCTTAGCGTGTGCAATACGGTCTGGCAGTACTTGAACTGGTCACGGCAATAGGTCAGCTCGTCGATTGCCTTCTGCAAGAAAACCAGGTAGCGAGGTATGAGACCTAATATGCATAACAAAATAAGGCGCAGATCGAGAGTCCAAAAGGAAAATAAGTTCCTGTAACAGGGTAAAGGGTTGTGAATGCGAAACACTCCGCAGCACAGAAGCTTCAGCTCGTGGAACAATACCTGCAACATAAGCAGAATCAGTAACAAGGTGGAGTGGTACATTCCATTCTCGGAAAACATGAACAACTGCATTCAGTTCTCCTGTTTGAGGTGAACCGGAGACCGTCTCTATGTCCGAATCCCATTGTCTCCGTTGAAAACCTTAGGAAGACAGGAATTGAACCTGCACAGAAGAGATCAAAGCGCTCCATACTCCCCTTATATTACTTCCCAGTAGGGTCAGCTAAACAAAAGCTATCGGGCCCATACCCCGAAAATGATGGTTTAACCTCTTCCTCTACTAAATGAGCCCCGTCACAAAACTAACGTTCTCCTTAAGCCTTCTACTAGGAACAACCATCACAATTTCAAGCAACCACTGACTGCTAGCCTGGCCTGGACTAGAAATCAACACCCTTGCCATTATCCCCTTCCTTTCAAAATCACACCACCCTCGAGCTATGGAAGCTGCAATCAAATACTTTCTCGTCCAAGCAACCGCCTCCGCATTAATCCTCTTCTCAAGCACAATCAACGCACAGTTCACCGGACAATGAGACATTCCGCGACTAAGCCACCCAACAGCCTCCCTACTACTAACTACAGCAGTCGCAATAAAACTAGGCCTAGTACCCTTTCACTCCTGATGTCCAGAGGTCATACAAGGCTCACCTATAACCACTGCCCTACTCGTCTCTACATGAATAAAACTCCCCCCACTCACTCTTCTTTTCTTAACTGCCCCCTCACTGAACCCACTCCTACTGACAACCGTGGCCATTGCATCCGCAGCCATCGGAGGGCGAACAGGACTTAACCAAACACAAATCCGAAAAGTCCTAGCTTTCTCATCGATCGCCCACCTAGGCTGAATAACCATCATCCTCATATACAACCCCAAGCTAACATTAATAACCTTCTACCTATACTCCTTAAGAACCGCCTCCATTTTCTTAGCCCTCAACACAACCAACTCCTCAAAACTATCCACAATAATAACCTCCTGAACAAAAATACCATCACTAAACGCATCCTTGACGCTAGCACTACTATCCCTAGCCGGCCTGCCCCCACTCCCTGGCTTTTTACCAAAATGACTCATTATCCAGGAACTAACTAAGCAAGAGATATCAACCGCAGCCATAATTATTTCAATACTCTCCCTACAAGGTTTATTTTTCTACCTACGCCTTGCATATTGCTCCACTCTCCCACCAAACACTACAAGCTTCATAAAACAATGATACAATAACAAATCCACAGGCACACCAATTGCTACCTTAATTTCTCTGTCAGTCCTCCTTCTCCCCCCTTCTCCCGCAATCCTGACCGTTACCTAAGAAACTTAGGATCCCCTGCCTACCAAACCGAAGGCCTTCAAAGCCTTAACTAAGAGTTAAATCCTCTTAGTTTCTGCCCACACCACTAAGGCCCGCAGGACACTAAACCTGCACCATCTAAATGCAACGCAGATACTCTAATTCAGCTAGGGCCTCCACGATAAGCCTAGACAGACGGGCCTCGATCCCATAAACTTCTAATTAACAGCTAGACGCTCAAACCAACGAGCTTCTGTCTACCAGACTCCGGCACACTCTCAGCGTACATCAATGAGTTTGCAACTCAACATGAACTTCACCACAGAGTCGATAAGAAGAGGAATTCAACCTCTGTAAAAAGGACTACAGCCTAACGCCTAAACACTCAGCCACCTGACCCGTGACCTTCATCAACCGATGACTAGTTTCAACAAACCACAATGACATCGGCACCCTATACCTACTCTTCGGAGCATGGGCAGGCATAGCCGAGTACCGCCCTCAGCCTCCTTATTCGAGCAGAACTTGGCCAACCAGGAACTCTCCTAGGAGACGACCAAATCTACAATGTCATCATCACCGCCCATGCCTTCGTAAGAATCTTCTTCACAGTTATAGCTATTATAATCGAAGGGTTTGGAAACTGACTAGTCCCCCTTATAATTGGAGCCCCAGACATAGCATTCCCCCGCATAAACAACATCAGTTTCTGAACTACTTCCTCCGTCCTTCCTACTGCTCCTAGCGTCCTCCACAGTAGAAGCTGGAGTCGGAACAGGATGAACCATATACCCACCCCTAGCAGGCAACCTAGCCCATGCTGGCGCCTCAGTAGACCTAGCCATCTTCTCCCTACACCTCGCAGGTGTGTCTTCCATCTTAGGGGCCATCAACTTTAACACAACAGCCATTAACATAACCCCCCCTGCCTTATTGCAACATCCAACTCCCCTATTCGTATGATCCATACTCCTAGTGCCCTCACTTCCAGTCCTGGCCGCCGGCATCACCATACTACTGACCGACCGAAACCTAAACACTACATTCTTTGACCCCGCTGGAGGGGGAGACCCCATTCTCTACCAGCACCTGTTCTGATTCTTTGGCCACCAGGAAGTTTACATCTTAATCCTTCACGGCTTTGGAATCATCTCACATGTTGTAACGTATTACGCAGGCAAAAAAGAACCATTCGGCTACATAGGAATAGTCTGAGCTATACTATCGATTGGATTCCTGGGCTTTGTCATATGAGCCCACCACATATTCACTGTCGGAATAGACGTAGACAGCCGATCATACTTCATCTCCGCCACTATAATCATCGCCATCCCAACCGGCATTCAGGTATTCAGCTGACTAGCCACACCACACGGAGGCACCATCAAATGAGATCCACCGATACTGTGAGCCTTGGGCTTCATCTTCCTCTTCACACTTGCCAATAAGGTGTCGGTGGAATTGGTGGTCAGCCTTGATTACTGCGTAATCCATCCCGTGGATCTAAAAAGAATTTTATATATATATAATATTGTACGCACATACATACATATATATATTATATAATATATAGGGCCAGGTAGGACAGGCCACCGCTTCTGTCTCGTGCCCTAAGTAACTGCCTACTGCCAGTATTGGCACTGACTCACCAGCGGTCAGCTACAAGCACTTCTGCTCTTCAGCAGAGCACAAGCATTCCTCTGCTTTGGGAAGAGAGCATTGTGCTCATGAAACATTGAAAAGACTGACTTCTATGCCTCTCCAGCTATAACCAAGGGAATCCTTCCTTCTCCGCACCAAAAAAATTAATGCTGACTTTTCAAGGATGCTATGGATGAGGTTCATAACCAAGGGGTGTCATCCACCTGGCCACACAATTTGTCTCCTGCAAGTTCGATTAAGCATGCCAAGACATCCTATGGATGTGACAAACACCTCATCACCTCTGCTCTGTTGCCCCTTCTTCCCCCAGTTTCTTACTGGAACTAGTAACTCCAGCTCACCAGTTCCTTGAGCATGGCTTCAATCTGTTCCTGAGCCACATGCACATCTTCTGTAGGTCCTTCCAAAGTGATGTTATCCTGTGGCGAGCAGCCTCACAGTTTGCCCTCTTGCCTGTGATAACAATTGTCTCCGAGTTGCTGTTCTTTGCTGGGAGATCAATTTTGGTGTTGCTTTCTTTACGGATCTGCCACAAAGGGAAAAAAAAAAAAAAATCATCTCAGAAGTGTCCCATGTCAGAAGAAAAAGCCTCGCAGGCTATATTGGACATCACCAATGGGCAGGAGAGAGCATCCAGTGGGATTTTGCTGCAGGCAGTGATCATCACGAGCACTTGAGTTAGGAGCAATATCTCACCTTCTTGATGTTGGCACCTCCTTTCCCTACGATGTTCTTGTGGAACTGTTTGCAGATGGGGACAGAAATAGAAAAGCTGTTTTCAACCTAAGGGAGAAAGGAAGGGAGAACTGAAGATTACACTGTCGTGGCAAGGGAGGCCCGACTTCAGGAACTCTGATAAACGAGCTTTTGAAAAGAGGCTTAGACCCAAGGAAGTTCTCTATACGAGGGACTTGTAAGACTAAACAAAGGCAAGGACGTTCCCCTATAGCCTTCCCATAACAGGTACTACCCCCTGCCTCCATTCAGCCAAAACAGCGTCGACAGCTCCCTCCTCTTGAGGTGTTTTAGCTCTACCCAAGCCAGTAGAGCTCTGCTTTGCCCCAGGGTTATCCAGGCACGGAGGAGGGAAGTGCAGGCAGAAGACCTCCTTACCAGGTCTGCCACCGTCTTTTGCATGTACTCGGTGCACTTCTCCACCTCGTTTTTGGGACCTCGGAGTTGGACGATGTCACTCTTGTGTGCAGGGTCTGGGAAGTTGATGATAACCTGCAGGAGCGGTCATTTAGAGTTAGCTCAAGCAAAAGCAAGAACCCTTGTGTCAGACACATGCAAAGGTTGGGGGGATCCTACACATGCCCTTTTCCCATTCAGAAAAGGGGAACCGTGTTAGCGGCCTCTGGCTAAAAGAACTATCTTCTCAGACACTTGCGCTACAGAGCCACTAAAGTTACGACTTCTGTGACGACAGGCCTACTACCCATGTAGGAAAGAACCCCTCTGGATTCCTCCTCTCCTACAAAGCCTTACCTCTGGGAATTGCTCCCGGATTTCCCAGACCCGCTCAGCCTTCTGCCCAGTGATGGTCCGGTGGAATTTCTGCTCAACGATTAGGTCCGCAGCGTGTTCATTTTCCTGACGGGAACAGAGGGCACACTGAGTGTTCAGCCGGAGAGCCATCTACTTTGACTTAGCGGTTTGCTGCCCGACGGTTTACTTGCCAGCACTGTCCCTCTTTTCTCCAGACCAAATTCACTCTGCGTTGACAGAGAAGGGCTACCCGAGGGAACAGGGGAAGACATTTGTGAAGAGGAACTTGCACTTGTCATGAGATCCAAGTGCTCCGTGGGCAAGGGGCACACACTCGCACCAGAAGGTTACAAGGGAACACGAGAGCGCAAACCCTGCAGTCTCCCAAACATCACGTCCTACCCACTCACCATACGGGAAGCGAGTTCCAGCAGCTCGCTCTTGGCCTGTGGGACCCCCTGTGGGTCTCCTTCCATTCTGATCGGGTTGCTCTTCTCGTTGTCCGGGGGAATGCGCACAGACACCTTGTACAGATCCTTCATCCTGTTCACTTCGAGGCAAGGACTGTGGTGACGCCGTCTGCTAGGCAAAGACCTGGAAGCAAGGCACCTGGATTATCACTGCTCAGAGGCTGATGAAGAAGTAAAGCCGCCTCTGGGAAGGGCTCGGTGGGGTAGGGTTGAGCCAGGGGAAATTGCCTCTTCCCCCTGGAGTTCAGCAAGAGCAGACCTGTGCCACACGAGAGCCTGTCCAAGTAAATACCGTGGCATCTACAGAGCCCATTGTTCCCTTGTCAGAGCCAGGCGTGTTTCTTCCCCAAACAGTATCACATTTAGAGCAGAGGATAATCGTTCCTTTCTACCCCAAACTCTTGGCTGGGGACACGTTGCAGTGCTATCAAACTAGCAGACCGCAACAAGGCTTTAGCGTTGGCCATATTCTACTGCCGGTGCTGTAGCACCTTCCTCCAGAGGCCAGACCACACTGCTCCTCCTCCAGCTGACACCCTCTCCCACAAGCCACAGGGCTATTTAACCCCTTAGCGGGAACCAGCTACACCTGCACATCGCCCATGTCAATCAACCCACTGCCTCTGAGGCAAGGCCACAGCTGCGTGTTATCAATGCTAATCAACCCACCGCCTTCATTCCTCTACAGGGAGAAGCTCACCAAGCACATTTCCACCACCCACAACTGGCTGCTAAACTGTCATTCGCACAGAGCAACGTGTGGAAAAAAAAAAAAAAAAAAAATTCCTCCAGGACACATCAAAGTAATTCCACTACTGTTCAGGCTCCCAAGGTACTTTCACCCGTTCAAGCCATCGCAAGGCCTGACGGCCCATTTCTCTCCTTGTACCACCACCACTCCAGAAAAGCAGAGGAAATGTGATGGAGACAGCACACTGGGTGAGCTACAGAGCCCCTGATACCATCTACTAAACACGAAGAGTGTGAGCATGGGAAGGACTAGAAAGGCACTCCACTTACCGTTTAGCTGCTTTCTTGCCAATGAGGTGTCGGTGGAATTGGTGGTCAGCCTTGATTATTGCGTAATCCGTCCCGTGGATCTAAAAAGAATTATATCTTTTATATCTATCTATATATGTATGGATGTACATTATTTTATATTATAATATATAGGGCCAGGTAGGACAGGCCACCGCTTCTGTCTCGTGCCCTAAGTAACTGCCTACTGCCAGTATTGCCACTGACTCACCAGCGGTCAGCTACAAGCACTTCTGCTCTTCAGCAGAGCACAAGCATTCCTCTGCTTTGAGAAGAGAGCATTGTGCTCATGAAACATTGAAAAGACTGACTTCTACGCCTCTCCAGCTATAACCAAGAGAATCCTTCCTTCTCCGCACCAAAAAAAATAATGCTGACTTTTCAAGGATGCTATGGATGAGGTTCATAACCAAGGGGTGTCATCCACCTGGCCACACAATTTGTCTCCTGCAAGTACGATTAAGCATGCCAAGACATCCTATGGATGTGACAAACACCTCATCACCTCTGCTCTGTTGCCCCTTCTTCCCCCAGTTTCTTACTGGAACTAGTAACTCCAGCTCACCAGTTCCTTGAGCATGGCTTCAATCGGTTCCTGAGCCACATGCACATCTTCTGTAGGTCCTTCCAAAGTGATGTTATCCTGTGGCGAGCAGCCTCACAGTTTGCCCTCTTGCCTGTGATAACAATTGTCTCCGAGTTGCTGTTCTTTGCTGGGAGATCAATTATGGTGTTGCTTTCTTTACGGATCTGCCACAAAGGAAAAAAAAAAAAAAAATCATCTCAGAAGCGTCCCATGTCAGAAGAAAAACCCTCGCAGGCTATATTGGACATCACCAATGGGCAGGAGAGAGCATCCAGTGGGATTTTGCTGCAGGCAGTGATCATCACGAGCACTTGAGTTAGGAGCAATATCTCACCTTCTTGATGTTGGCACCTCCTTTCCCTACGATGTTCTTGTGGAACTGTTTGCAGATGGGGACAGAAATAGAAAAGCTGTTTTCAACCTAAGGGAGAAAGGAAGGGAGAACTGAAGATTACACTGTCGTGGCAAGGGAGGCCCGACTTCAGGAACTCTGATAAACGAGCTTTTGAAAAGAGGCTTAGACCCAAGGAAGTTCTCTATACGAGGGACTTGTAAGACTAAACAAAGGCAAGGACGTTCCCCTATAGCCTTCCCATAACAGGTACTACCCCCTGCCTCCATTCAGCCAAAACAGCGTCGACAGCTCCCTCCTCTTGAGGTGTTTTAGCTCTACCCAAGCCAGTAGAGCTCTGCTTTGCCCCAGGGTTATCCAGGCACGGAGGAGGGAAGTGCAGGCAGAAGACCTCCTTACCAGGTCTGCCACCGTCTTTTGCATGTACTCGGTGCACTTCTCCACCTCGTTTTTGGGACCTCGGAGTTGGACGATGTCACTCTTGTGTGCAGGGTCTGGGAAGTTGATGATAACCTGCAGGAGCGGTCATTTAGAGTTAGCTCAAGCAAAAGCAAGAACCCTTGTGTCAGACACATGCAAAGGTTGGGGGGATCCTACACATGCCCTTTTCCCATTCAGAAAAGGGGAACCGTGTTAGCGGCCTCTGGCTAAAAGAACTATCTTCTCAGACACTTGCGCTACAGAGCCACTAAAGTTACGACTTCTGTGACGACAGGCCTACTACCCATGTAGGAAAGAACCCCTCTGGATTCCTCCTCTCCTACAAAGCCTTACCTCTGGGAATTGCTCCCGGATTTCCCAGACCCGCTCAGCCTTCTGCCCAGTGATGGTCCGGTGGAATTTCTGCTCAACGATTAGGTCCGCAGCGTGTTCATTTTCCTGATGGGAACAGAGGGCACACTGAGTGTTCAGCCGGAGAGCCGTCTACTTTGACTTAGCGGTTTGCTGCCCGACGGTTTACTTGCCAGCACTGTCCCTCTTTTCTCCAGACCAAATTCACTCTGCGTTGACAGAGAAGGGCTACCCGAGGGAACAGGGGAAGACATTTGTGAAGAGGAACTTGCACTTGTCATGAGATCCAAGTGCTCCGTGGGCAAGGGGCACACACTCGCACCAGAAGGTTACAAGGGAACACGAGAGCCCAAACCCTGCAGTCTCCCAAACATCACGTCCTACCCACTCACCATACGGGAAGCGAGTTCCAGCAGCTCGCTCTTGGCCTGTGGGACCCCCTGTGGGTCTCCTTCCATTCTGATCGGGTTGCTCTTCTCGTTGTCCGGGGGAATGCGCACAGACACCTTGTACAGATCCTTCATCCTGTTCACTTCGAGGCAAGGACTGTGGTGACGCCGTCTGCTAGGCAAAGACCTGGAAGCAAGGCACCTGGATTATCACTGCTCAGAGGCTGATGAAGAAGTAAAGCCGCCTCTGGGAAGGGCTCGGTGGGGTAGGGTTGAGCCAGGGGAAATTGCCTCTTCCCCCTGGAGTTCAGCGAGAGCAGACCTGTGCCACACGAGAGCCTGTCCAAGTAAATACCGTGGCATCTACAGAGCCCATTGTTCCCTTGTCAGAGCCAGGCGTGTTTCTTCCCCAAACAGTATCACATTTAGAGCAGAGGATAATCGTTCCTTTCTACCCCAAACTCTTGGCTGGGGACACGTTGCAGTGCTATCAAACTAGCAGACCGCAACAAGGCTTTAGCGTTGGCCATATTCTACTGCCGGTGCTGTAGCACCTTCCTCCAGAGGCCAGACCACACTGCTCCTCCTCCAGCTGACACCCTCTCCCACAAGCCACAGGGCTATTTAACCCCTTAGCGGGAACCAGCTACACCTGCACATCGCCCATGTCAATCAACCCACTGCCTCTGAGGCAAGGCCACAGCTGCGTGTTATCAATGCTAATCAACCCACCGCCTTCATTCCTCTACAGGGACAAGCTCACCAAGCACATTTCCACCACCCACAACTGGCTGCTAAACTGTCATTTGCACAGAGCAACGTGTGGGAAAAAAAAAAAAAAAAAATTCCTCCAGGACACATCAAAGTAATTCCACTACTGTTCAGGCTCCCAAGGTACTTTCACCCGTTCAAGCCATCGCAAGGCCTGACGGCCCATTTCTCTCCTTGTACCACCACCACTCCAGAAAAGCAGAGGAAATGTGATGGAGACAGCACACTGGGTGAGCTACAGAGCCCCTGATACCATCTACTAAACACGAAGAGTGTGAGCATGGGAAGGACTAGAAAGGCACTCCACTTACCGTTTAGCTGCTTTCTTGCCAATGAGGTGTCGGTGGAATTGGTGGTCAGCCTTGATTATTGCGTAATCCGTCCCGTGGATCTAAAAAGAATTATATCTTTTATATCTATCTATATATGTATGGATGTACATTATTTTATATTATAATATATAGGGCCAGGTAGGACAGGCCACCGCTTCTGTCTCGTGCCCTAAGTAACTGCCTACTGCCAGTATTGGCACTGACTCACCAGCGGTCAGCTACAAGCACTTCTGCTCTTCAGCAGAGCACAAGCATTCCTCTGCTTTGAGAAGAGAGCATTGTGCTCATGAAACATTGAAAAGACTCACTTCTATGCCTCTCCAGCTATAACCAAGAGAATCCTTCCTTCTCCGCACCAAAAAAATTAATGCTGACTTTTCAAGGATGCTATGGATGAGTTTCATAACCAAGGGGTGTCATCCACCTGGCCACACAATTTGTCTCCTGCAAGTACGATTAAGCATGCCAAGACATCCTATGGATGTGACAAACACCTCATCACCTCTGCTCTGTTGCCCCTTCTTCCCCGAGTTCCTGTTCTCCTTCATAATACCTAGTTGTTCTCTCATTATGAATCCTCCCTTCCCCTTATCAGTGTCAATGGAATCATCGTTCCATGGACAATGAGTCGTCCCGTTCCCCCGCTTGGTCCGAGAGTATTACCTCTGTTCAGTGGCTTGATCCAGGGTGATAGTGCTCGTTCTAGGCGCTGTAAAAAGCGAAATCTATATCCTATGTCCTGATTTTGGGTATCTAACATTAATGCAAAACAGTAATCCTCACACAGTTTTTATTTCATTCTGTAGCGTCGGTGTCGGTATCGGCTGCCTGCGGTAAAGGTTCACGGAAAGGTCTTACATTCTTCGCTGGGATCCATCGAGGTCCTTTTTCTGTAGAGACACAAGCATAACCTTTTCCCCGTGTAACAAGAGGATATGGTCCCATAATTTTACCTGTTTCTGCATCTCGGACCGATACCGGGCCTTTAACCCGTGCCTCGACGGAGGTAGCTGCAGTGAAACGTCGACCTATCGGTGGGCCGTTATCTATTCAAGAACAATTCAAAAAATTAAAAACATACAACGCTTTCTGTAACCGTTCCTCGGGAATAGCCATGCCCATTCCCCCTTTTTGTTGTTGTCATAAACGTTTCAGAGACCGATGAGACCCTTCAATGAGAGATCGACCGGTGGGGGAATGAGCAATGCCGGTAATGTGAGTTCTACCCCATAGGGCAAAAGAGGTTTTTACAGTTGTTGAAACGTAAAGATAAAGACCGACAACGGTCCAGCTTAAGGGAATACCTAAAGCAGCAAAAGCACGCATTAAATGTCTACGAACAGCTCGTGCCTTTTCTCCTGTGTGACACGAGGCAACCAAGGCACCTGAAAATGTATCAATGGAAGAGTGGATATATTTAAGGCTACCAAATTCAGAATCATGCGTGACATCTGTTTGCCATAACGGTAGGCTTTGTAATCCTCTAGGATTAGCTCCTGCAGCAACTGATGGGAAAGAATGTTTTTGACAGTCGGGACAGACAGCAATAATACTTGATGCTTGTTGAGCAGCAAGGCCAAACTGTCGCTTAAGAGCTCCAGCGTTTCGATGGAAAAAAAGAGTGCCTTCGCTTAGCTTGTGCAATACGGTCTGGCAGTACTTGAACTGGTCACGGCAATAGGTCAGCTCGTCGATTGCCTTCTGCAAGAAAACCAGGTAGCGAGGTATGAGACCTAATATGCATAACAAAATAAGGCGCAGATCGAGAGTCCAAAAGGAAAATAAGTTCCTGTAACAGGGTAAAGGGTTGTGAATGCGAAACACTCCGCAGCACAGAAGCTTCAGCTCGTGGAACAATACCTGCAACATAAGCAGAATCAGTAACAAGGTGGAGTGGTACATTCCATTCTCGGAAAACACGAACAACTGCATTCAGTTCTCCTGTTTGAGGTGAACCGGAGACCGTCTCTATGTCCGAATCCCATTGCCTCCGTTGATCATCCCACCACAGAAGAACAGATTTATGCGATTGGCCCGATCCATCTGTAAACACAGTAAGCGCCGGTAAGGGTTGTTCGCTTCTTCTGGGTTTTAACATCAGACGAAAATCAACGTTAAACAGTTTGTGTGAAGGTGGATGGGAAGTTATTCGACCTGTATGTTCTCGCCCGGCACCTCCCCGGGACCTACAGCTTGACAAACTATTGCTGTACAATTCAACCACGAGAACCTCTAACACCTTTACCGCTCAAACCTAGCCTTCTCCTTAACATCTTATATATCCCATAAACACCACCTACCCAAAACCTCAGCACTAAAATCATATTAACCCAAACCCCCCATACACACACGCCCCTAAGACTATAGGCGCCCAAACAGCCAACGAAGCCAACGAAACCAACGAAACCACGTCCCCGTAGCTTACAATCCAAAGCGTGGCACTGAAGATGCCAAGATGGCGTCCAATATGAAAGCCGAGGACAAAAGACTTAGCCCTAACCTTACGGTTGGCTCCTGCTAGACCTAGACGTGCAAGTATCTGCGGCCCAGTGTAAATGCCCTAGGCCTCCTGCTAAGACCGAAGGAGCAGGCATCAGGCACACGCTACCAACTGCAGCCCAAGACGCCTTGCTCAGCCACACCCCCACGGGCACTCAGCAGTAATTAACAGTAAGCAAGAAGCGCAAGCTTGACTTAGTCACGGCAACCTTCAGGGTTGGTAAATCTCGTGCCAGCCGCCGCGGTCACACCAGAAACCCAAGCCAACAGTCACACGGCGTAGAGAGCGGACCAGAGCCTGTCAGAATAACTAGGAAACCGAAACACAGCTAAGCTGTCGTAAGCCCGAGATACCCCTAAGGCCAACCTAAAGATGATCCTAGTAAACCTGACTGCGGCGAATGAAGAGACGGGACGCAGCTTGATGCAAGCAAATGTCAATGCGTTGTGCAGAAGCACGAGGTTTTATACGCTTGCAGAAGCTGCGCGTTTTAAACCAATTGCTTCTTGAGGCTAAGCCTTGCATACTAGGCAATCCCTGATTGGTGGTTAACTACCGGCACTTAACAGCAAGGTGTTACCTTTCCTTGGCGCCATCCGTCTCCCACTCCCCTGTGCTCTGTAACCATGCCCCATCATGTTGTTAATTGTTGTCTAGACAAGCTCGAGCACACTCCCCTCAGCTGACCGATTGCCACGCGTGGTCCTAGTTTCCAGCCCGCTCCTGCACCTCCCCCTTCCTGTTGCACAAAAGAACCTTTGAAAGCGAACGAGGAAAAACAAGGCCTAAGCAACAGAACAAATAAAAAACCAACCAGGACATATTATCACTGTCAAAATAACCCACTGCCTTTGTTCCGTACAATTCTACAATTTCCCCTTTTTGTTTTTGAACAGCTAGTACCAGGTTTGCCATGTTCCGCAGGGCCCTTGCAAACATGACAGCAACCAAGGTAATAGCAAACAAACAACACTGCCAATCGAGTGAATGGATGCCAGAAAAGGCTGAAATTTTCTCAGATTTTGATAACATGTTGCTGCAGTGGGGCGCCTAAAATCCACGCAGCACATACCATCAAAATCCTCACAGCCACGTCCTTGAACCAACAACAAAAAGCAGCGGCAATTTTGACTCACATGCTTAACTGCCTACCAAACAAGGTGATTGAACTCTTTAATGCTTTCCCTGCTGTTACTCTGCATAAGAGAAGAAGCGCTGCGACACGTTCCCATCCTAGCCTCCTACTACATTAGCATCTACAGAAAGACAATGCTCGACATGCAAAGTGTAAACAACATCACCTTCTTTTGGATTAACGTTATACGTAGGCGGAAGGGCACACCAAACAAGAACCGTTTCCGTCAAAAAGTTCGAAACATAGCATGCCTTCTCTGAACATACCTCTGGGGTCACCCCCTTCATTCCCTCCTTTTGATGCAAAGAGAGACACTTTACCCTAACAGAGAAGCCCCTGTTTACATCTCTGAGCCAGGACACAAGCCGCAGCTGTGCGCGCCACCAGGCTCAGGGCAGAAACCACTCCTGTAGTTACCTAACTAGATATCTCGACAAGCGTGCAGACACCTATTAAACACTAAATAACCATGTTTATCGTTCCTGTTCTCCTTCATAATACCTAGTTGTTCTCTCATTATGAATCCTCCCTTCCCCTTATCAGTGTCAATGGAATCATCGTTCCATGGACAATGAGTCGTCCCGTTCCCCCGCTGGGACCGAGAGTATTACCTCTGTTCAGTGGCTTGATCCAGGGTGATAGTGCTCGTTCTAGGCGCTGTAAAAAGCGAAATCTATATCCTATGTCCTGATTTTGGGTATCTAACATTAATGCAAAACAGTAATCCTCACACAGTTTTTATTTCATTCTGTAGCGTCGGTGTCGGTATCGGCTGCCTGCGGTAAAGGTTCACGGAAAGGTCTTACATTCTTCGCTGGGATCCATCGAGGTCCTTTTTCTGTAGAGACACAAGCATAACCTTTTCCCCGTGTAACAAGAGGATATGGTCCCATAATTTTACCTGTTTCTGCATCTCGGACCGATACCGGGCCTTTAACCCGTGCCTCGACGGAGGTAGCTGCAGTGAAACGTCGACCTATCGGTGGGTCGTTATCTATTCAAGAACAATTCAAAAAATTAAAAACATACAACGCTTTCTGTAACCGTTCCTCGGGAATAGCCATGCCCATTCCCCCTTTTTGTTGTTGTCATAAACGTTTCAGAGACCGATGAGACCCTTCAATGAGAGATCGACCGGTGGGGGAATGAGCAATGCCGGTAATGTGAGTTCTACCCCATAGGGCAAAAGAGGTTTTTACAGTTGTTGAAACGTAAAGATAAAGACCGACAACGGTCCAGCTTAAGGGAATACCTAAAGCAGCAAAAGCACGCATTAAATGTCTACGAACAGCTCGTGCCTTTTCTCCTGTGTGACACGAGGCAACCAAGGCACCTGAAAATGTATCAATGGAAGAGTGGATATATTTAAGGCTACCAAATTCAGAATCATGCGTGACATCTGTTTGCCATAACGGTAGGCTTTGTAATCCTCTAGGATTAACTCCTGCAGCAACTGATGGGAAAGAATGTTTTTGACAATCGGGACAGACAGCAATAATACTTGATGCTTGTTGAGCAGCAAGGCCAAACTGTCGCTTAAGAGCTCCAGCGTTTCGATGGAAAAAAAGAGTGCCTTCGCTTAGCTTGTGCAATACGGTCTGGCAGTACTTGAACTGGTCACGGCAATAGGTCAGCTCGTCGATTGCCTTCTGCAAGAAAACCAGGTAGCGAGGTATGAGACCTAATATGCATAACAAAATAAGGCGCAGATCGAGAGTCCAAAAGGAAAATAAGTTCCTGTAACAGGGTAAAGGGTTGTGAATGCGAAACACTCCGCAGCACAGAAGCTTCAGCTCGTGGAACAATACCTGCAACATAAGCAGAATCAGTAACAAGGTGGAGTGGTACATTCCATTCTCGGAAAACACGAACAACTGCATTCAGTTCTCCTGTTTGAGGTGAACCGGAGACCGTCTCTATGTCCGAATCCCATTGTCTCCGTTGAAAACCTTAGGAAGACAGGAATTGAACCTGCACAGAAGAGATCAAAGCGCTCCATACTCCCCTTATATTACTTCCCAGTAGGGTCAGCTAAACAAAAGCTATCGGGCCCATACCCCGAAAATGATGGTTTAACCTCTTCCTCTACTAAATGAGCCCCGTCACAAAACTAACGTTCTCCTTAAGCCTTCTACTAGGAACAACCATCACAATTTCAAGCAACCACTGACTGCTAGCCTGGCCTGGACTAGAAATCAACACCCTTGCCATTATCCCCTTCCTTTCAAAATCACACCACCCTCGAGCTATGGAAGCTGCAATCAAATACTTTCTCGTCCAAGCAACCGCCTCCGCATTAATCCTCTTCTCAAGCACAATCAACGCACAGTTCACCGGACAATGAGACATTCCGCGACTAAGCCACCCAACAGCCTCCCTACTACTAACTACAGCAGTCGCAATAAAACTAGGCCTAGTACCCTTTCACTTCTGATGTCCAGAGGTCATACAAGGCTCACCTATAACCACTGCCCTACTCGTCTCTACATGAATAAAACTCCCCCCACTCACTCTTCTTTTCTTAACTGCCCCCTCACTGAACCCACTCCTACTGACAACCGTGGCCATTGCATCCGCAGCCATCGGAGGGCGAACAGGACTTAACCAAACACAAATCCGAAAAGTCCTAGCTTTCTCATCGATCGCCCACCTAGGCTGAATAACCATCATCCTCATATACAACCCCAAGCTAACATTAATAACCTTCTACCCATACTCCTTAAGAACCGCCTCCATTTTCTTAGCCCTCAACACAACCAACTCCTCAAAACTATCCACAATAATAACCTCCTGAACAAAAATACCATCACTAAACGCATCCTTGACGCTAGCACTACTATCCCTAGCCGGCCTGCCCCCACTCCCTGGCTTTTTACCAAAATGACTCATTATCCAGGAACTAACTAAGCAAGAGATATCAACCGCAGCCATAATTATTTCAATACTCTCCCTACTAGGTTTATTTTTCTACCTACGCCTTGCATATTGCTCCACACTCCCACCAAACACTACAAGCTTCATAAAACAATGATACAATAACAAATCCACAGGCACACCAATTGCTACCTTAATTTCTCTGTCAGTCCTCCTTCTCCCCCCTTCTCCCGCAATCCTGACCGTTACCTAAGAAACTTAGGATCCCCTGCCTACCAAACCGAAGGCCTTCAAAGCCTTAACTAAGAGTTAAATCCTCTTAGTTTCTGCCCACACCACTAAGGCCCGCAGGACACTAAACCTGCACCATCTAAATGCAACGCAGATACTCTAATTCAGCTAGGGCCTCCACGATAAGCCTAGACAGACGGGCCTCGATCCCATAAACTTCTAATTAACAGCTAGACGCTCAAACCAACGAGCTTCTGTCTACCAGACTCCGGCACACTCTCAGCGTACATCTATGAGTTTGCAACTCAACATGAACTTCACCACAGAGTCGATAAGAAGAGGAATTCAACCTCTGTAAAAAGGACTACAGCCTAACGCCTAAACACTCAGCCACCTGACCCGTGACCTTCATCAACCGATGACTAGTTTCAACAAACCACAATGACATCGGCACCCTATACCTACTCTTCGGAGCATGGGCAGGCATAGCCGAGTACCGCCCTCAGCCTCCTTATTCGAGCAGAACTTGGCCAACCAGGAACTCTCCTAGGAGACGACCAAATCTACAATGTCATCATCACCGCCCATGCCTTCGTAAGAATCTTCTTCACAGTTATAGCCATTATAATCGAAGGGTTTGGAAACTGACTAGTCCCCCTTATAATTGGAGCCCCAGACATAGCATTCCCCCGCATAAACAACATCAGTTTCTGAACTACTTCCTCCGTCCTTCCTACTGCTCCTAGCGTCCTCCACAGTAGAAGCTGGAGTCGGAACAGGATGAACCATATACCCACCCCTAGCAGGCAACCTAGCCCATGCTGGCGCCTCAGTAGACCTAGCCATCTTCTCCCTACACCTCGCAGGTGTGTCTTCCATCTTAGGGGCCATCAACTTTAACACAACAGCCATTAACATAACCCCCCCTGCCTTATCGCAATATCCAACTCCCCTATTCGTATGATCCGTACTCCTATTGCCCTCACTTCCAGTCCTGGCCGCCGGCATCACCATACTACTGACCGACCGAAACCTAAACACTACATTCTTTGACCCCGCTGGAGGGGGAGACCCCATTCTCTACCAGCACCTGTTCTGATTCTTTGGCCACCAGGAAGTTTACATCTTAATCCTTCACGGCTTTGGAATCATCTCACATGTTGTAACGTATTACGCAGGCAAAAAAGAACCATTCGGCTACATAGGAATAGTCTGAGCTATACTATCGATTGGATTCCTGGGCTTTGTCGTATGAGCCCACCACATATTCACTGTCGGAATAGACGTAGACAGCCGAGCATACTTCATCTCCGCCACTATAATCATCGCCATCCCAACCGGCATTCAGGTATTCAGCTGACTAGCCACACCACACGGAGGCACCATCAAATGAGGTCCACCGATACTGTGAGCCTTGGGCTTCATCTTCCTCTTCACACTTGCCAATGAGGTGTCGGTGGAATTGGTGGTCAGCCTTGATTACTGCGTAATCCATCCCGTGGATCTAAAAAGAATTTTATATATATATAATATTGTACGCACATACATACATATATATATTATAATATATAGGGCCAGGTAGGACAGGCCACCGCTTCTGTCTCGTGCCCTAAGTAACTGCCTACTGCCACTATTGGCACTGACTCACCAGCGGTCAGCTACAAGCACTTCTGCTCTTCAGCAGAGCACAAGCATTCCTCTGCTTTGAGAAGAGAGCATTGTGCTCATGAAACATTGAAAAGACTCACTTCTATGCCTCTCCAGCTATAACCAAGGGAATCCTTCCTTCTCCGCACCAAAAAAATTAATGCTGACTTTTCAAGGATGCTATGGATGAGGTTCATAACCAAGGGGTGTCATCCACCTGGCCACACAATTTGTCTCCTGCAAGTTCGATTAAGCATGCCAAGACATCCTATGGATGTGACAAACACCTCATCACCTCTGCTCTGTTGCCCCTTCTTCCCCCAGTTTCTTACTGGAACTAGTAACTCCAGCTCACCAGTTCCTTGAGCATGGCTTCAATCGGTTCCTGAGCCACATGCACATCTTCTGTAGGTCCTTCCAAAGTGATGTTATCCTGTGGCGAGCAGCCTCACAGTTTGCCCTCTTGCCTGTGATAACAATTGTCTCCGAGTTGCTGTTCTTTGCTGGGAGATCAATTTTGGTGTTGCTTTCTTTACGGATCTGCCACAAAGGGAAAAAAAAAAAAAAATCATCTCAGAAGTGTCCCATGTCAGAAGAAAAAGCCTCGCAGGCTATATTGGACATCACCAATGGGCAGGAGAGAGCATCCAGTGGGATTTTGCTGCAGGCAGTGATCATCACGAGCACTTGAGTTAGGAGCAATATCTCACCTTCTTGATGTTGGCACCTCCTTTCCCTACGATGTTCTTGTGGAACTGTTTGCAGATGGGGACAGAAATAGAAAAGCTGTTTTCAACCTAAGGGAGAAAGGAAGGGAGAACTGAAGATTACACTGTCGTGGCAAGGGAGGCCCGACTTCAGGAACTCTGATAAACGAGCTTTTGAAAAGAGGCTTAGACCCAAGGAAGTTCTCTATACGAGGGACTTGTAAGACTAAACAAAGGCAAGGACGTTCCCCTATAGCCTTCCCATAACAGGTACTACCCCCTGCCTCCATTCAGCCAAAACAGCGTCGACAGCTCCCTCCTCTTGAGGTGTTTTAGCTCTACCCAAGCCAGTAGAGCTCTGCTTTGCCCCAGGGTTATCCAGGCACGGAGGAGGGAAGTGCAGGCAGAAGACCTCCTTACCAGGTCTGCCACCGTCTTTTGCATGTACTCGGTGCACTTCTCCACCTCGTTTTTGGGACCTCGGAGTTGGACGATGTCACTCTTGTGTGCAGGGTCTGGGAAGTTGATGATAACCTGCAGGAGCGGTCATTTAGAGTTAGCTCAAGCAAAAGCAAGAACCCTTGTGTCAGACACATGCAAAGGTTGGGGGGATCCTACACATGCCCTTTTCCCATTCAGAAACGGGGAACCGTGTTAGCGGCCTCTGGCTAAAAGAACTATCTTCTCAGACACTTGCGCTACAGAGCCACTAAAGTTACGACTTCTGTGACGACAGGCCTACTACCCATGTAGGAAAGAACCCCTCTGGATTCCTCCTCTCCTACAAAGCCTTACCTCTGGGAATTGCTCCCGGATTTCCCAGACCCGCTCAGCCTTCTGCCCAGTGATGGTCCGGTGGAATTTCTGCTCAACGATTAGGTCCGCAGCGTGTTCATTTTCCTGACGGGAACAGAGGGCACACTGAGTGTTCAGCCGGAGAGCCGTCTACTTTGACTTAGCGGTTTGCTGCCCGACGGTTTACTTGCCAGCACTGTCCCTCTTTTCTCCAGACCAAATTCACTCTGCGTTGACAGAGAAGGGCTACCCGAGGGAACAGGGGAAGACATTTGTGAAGAGGAACTTGCACTTGTCATGAGATCCAAGTGCTCCGTGGGCAAGGGGCACACACTCGCACCAGAAGGTTACAAGGGAACACGAGAGCCCAAACCCTGCAGTCTCCCAAACATCACGTCCTACCCACTCACCATACGGGAAGCGAGTTCCAGCAGCTCGCTCTTGGCCTGTGGGACCCCCTGTGGGTCTCCTTCCATTCTGATCGGGTTGCTCTTCTCGTTGTCCGGGGGAATGCGCACAGACACCTTGTACAGATCCTTCATCCTGTTCACTTCGAGGCAAGGACTGTGGTGACGCCGTCTGCTAGGCAAAGACCTGGAAGCAAGGCACCTGGATTATCACTGCTCAGAGGCTGATGAAGAAGTAAAGCCGCCTCTGGGAAGGGCTCGGTGGGGTAGGGTTGAGCCAGGGGAAATTGCCTCTTCCCCCTGGAGTTCAGCGAGAGCAGACCTGTGCCACACGAGAGCCTGTCCAAGTAAATACCGTGGCATCTACAGAGCCCATTGTTCCCTTGTCAGAGCCAGGCGTGTTTCTTCCCCAAACAGTATCACATTTAGAGCAGAGGATAATCGTTCCTTTCTACCCCAAACTCTTGGCTGGGGACACGTTGCAGTGCTATCAAACTAGCAGACCGCAACAAGGCTTTAGCGTTGGCCATATTCTACTGCCGGTGCTGTAGCACCTTCCTCCAGAGGCCAGACCACACTGCTCCTCCTCCAGCTGACACCCTCTCCCACAAGCCACAGGGCTATTTAACCCCTTAGCGGGAACCAGCTACACCTGCACATCGCCCATGTCAATCAACCCACTGCCTCTGAGGCAAGGCCACAGCTGCGTGTTATCAATGCTAATCAACCCACCGCCTTCATTCCTCTACAGGGAGAAGCTCACCAAGCACATTTCCACCACCCACAACTGGCTGCTAAAATGTCATTTGCACAGAGCAGCGTGTGGAAAAAAAAAAAAAATAAATTCCTCCAGGACACATCAAAGTAATTCCACTACTGTTCAGGCTCCCAAGGTACTTTCACCCGTTCAAGCCATCGCAAGGCCTGACGGCCCATTTCTCTCCTTGTACCACCACCACTCCAGAAAAGCAGAGGAAATGTGATGGAGACAGCACACTGGGTGAGCTACAGAGCCCCTGATACCATCTACTAAACACGAAGAGTGTGAGCATGGGAAGGACTAGAAAGGCACTCCACTTACCGTTTAGCTGCTTTCTTGCCAATGAGGTGTCGGTGGAATTGGTGGTCAGCCTTGATTATTGCGTAATCCGTCCCGTGGATCTAAAAAGAATTATATCTTTTATATCTATCTATATATGTATGGATGTACATTATTTTATATTATAATATATAGGGCCAGGTAGGACAGGCCACCGCTTCTGTCTCGTGCCCTAAGTAACTGCCTACTGCCACTATTGGCACTGACTCACCAGCGGTCAGCTACAAGCACTTCTGCTCTTCAGCAGAGCACAAGCATTCCTCTGCTTTGAGAAGAGAGCATTGTGCTCATGAAACATTGAAAAGACTGACTTCTACGCCTCTCCAGCTATAACCAAGAGAATCCTTCCTTCTCCGCACCAAAAAAATTAATGCTGACTTTTCAAGGATGCTATGGATGAGGTTCATAACCAAGGGGTGTCATCCACCTGGCCACACAATTTGTCTCCTGCAAGTTCGATTAAGCATGCCAAGACATCCTATGGATGTGACAAACACCTCATCACCTCTGCTCTGTTGCCCCTTCTTCCCCCAGTTTCTTACTGGAACTAGTAACTCCAGCTCACCAGTTCCTTGAGCATGGCTTCAATCGGTTCCTGAGCCACATGCACATCTTCTGTAGGTCCTTCCAAAGTGATGTTATCCTGTGGCGAGCAGCCTCACAGTTTGCCCTCTTGCCTGTGATAACAATTGTCTCCGAGTTGCTGTTCTTTGCTGGGAGATCAATTTTGGTGTTGCTTTCTTTACGGATCTGCCACAAAAGAAAAAAAAAAAAAAAAATCATCTCAGAAGCGTCCCATGTCAGAAGAAAAACCCTCGCAGGCTATATTGGACATCACCAATGGGCAGGAGAGAGCATCCAGTGGGATTTTGCTGCAGGCAGTGATCATCACGAGCACTTGAGTTAGGAGCAATATCTCACCTTCTTGATGTTGGCACCTCCTTTCCCTACGATGTTCTTGTGGAACTGTTTGCAGATGGGGACAGAAATAGAAAAGCTGTTTTCAACCTAAGGGAGAAAGGAAGGGAGAACTGAAGATTACACTGTCGTGGCAAGGGAGGCCCGACTTCAGGAACTCTGATAAACGAGCTTTTGAAAAGAGGCTTAGACCCAAGGAAGTTCTCTATACGAGGGACTTGTAAGACTAAACAAAGGCAAGGACGTTCCCCTATAGCCTTCCCATAACAGGTACTACCCCCTGCCTCCATTCAGCCAAAACAGCGTCGACAGCTCCCTCCTCTTGAGGTGTTTTAGCTCTACCCAAGCCAGTAGAGCTCTGCTTTGCCCCAGGGTTATCCAGGCACGGAGGAGGGAAGTGCAGGCAGAAGACCTCCTTACCAGGTCTGCCACCGTCTTTTGCATGTACTCGGTGCACTTCTCCACCTCGTTTTTGGGACCTCGGAGTTGGACGATGTCACTCTTGTGTGCAGGGTCTGGGAAGTTGATGATAACCTGCAGGAGCGGTCATTTAGAGTTAGCTCAAGCAAAAGCAAGAACCCTTGTGTCAGACACATGCAAAGGTTGGGGGGATCCTACACATGCCCTTTTCCCATTCAGAAAAGGGGAACCGTGTTAGCGGCCTCTGGCTAAAAGAACTATCTTCTCATGCCGCGATTGAGAGACGGAGACCCGGTCAGGTGGAATCAGATCAGATCTGCTTTATTGTTCTTAACATGCTTCTTTTATAAGGCTGCATACATAGTCTAAGATTATCGTGCACAAAGCTCATTGGTTACATATTGCAAAAGTGATTACATATTGCAAAAGCTAAATTCCTTATTCGCTGTTCCTCTTCACTCTGCTTATTTCGTTTCCTAGGGTTACAAGTTCTGCTTCGATACTTTCTATTGTATGCCTCAATCTTATGCTTGCTGACAGTTTCGGTTATAACCGGACCTACATCCTGTTTTGTATAACCACAGGCCCCAAGGTCGCAATGCCCTTGCGGCCTAAACCTCCACTAGTCGTATTGCATTATGTTCTTTCTCTTGCAGTCCGTTCTTCATGAGTTCCCACAGACCTCCCTCAATTAGATAAGTTTCACTGGAGGTCTTAGACAAATCATTCCCTTCATTTCCCCCTTCTTGTTGCACCATAAGAACTCGTTTCACAGAGTTAGCTATTAGCTTCTGTAAACATTGCATAACACACGGCAAAAGCAAAATTAACAATAACACTATTATTATTACAACAGCTATTTTTTCCAAAATTGTAATCCACCATCCAGACAAACCTAATGAAGATAACCAATCTGTAAAAGGATCACTACTTTCTCGAAGTTTTTTCATATTATCCCTTAAAATAGAAAGTTGTTTTTGTATTGATTGGGAGTGATCAGAAAGGTTCATACAGCACATCCCTTCAAACTCATCACATCCGTGCCCTTGTGCTAAAAGTAGAAAATCTATTGCGGCACGATTTTGTAACAGGGCATGTCTTATTCCTTGGACGTCACTGGCCAATTCAGACAAAACATTTGTCGTTATATTAACCTGTTTTCCGGTCCAACATGCTAATTTCCTTAGTTGTGTCAGTGCTTGTGCTGTAGCTATCCCGGGGGCAAATATGCTAGCTAAAATAACTTCAGGAGGATTCCAGAGTTCCACATTATCCTTACAATCATTGCCTAGTTCTACCAGAGCTCTTTTACTGCGGTGAGAACTTGAAGTACGATTGGCTTGAAAGATGTTAGTAATGCTTGGTGTAAACAGCGTTAAACGGCCAACATAACAAGGCCCTCCCTTAGCACTTCGAGGAATTCCTTGCCAAGCTCGATCACCACAAATTAAAAACATTCCCTCTGGCAGCCGTCCTGCGTTGGACGTGACCGCTGTAAGGCTAACATTCTTTTGACAATATGCTGTCACGTTGTATGGCTTATATGACGTGACATCAACGGGATCATCTTGACTAATATGAGAATTAAACCAAAAACATAGATCTGAGGGAGCAGAGCCTAAGAGGTTAAACTCCTGTATTTCTCTAGTTGTGGTACACAGAGAGCTATTGCATGACATAAAGGGGGAAGAAGCGTTAAAGGTAATATTATTTTTGTCACAACACAGAGGTGTCCTAAAAGGTGGCTGGTGACGGAAACCACAAGTGACAACAGAAGGGTCAAGAGTTATAGTAGAGTTGTTTATCAGGCTCATGTTAATAGGGATTCCTAATAAACACGTTCTAAAAGGATCAGAAGGAGTAGCCATTGAGAGACAAAGGCTACTCTGATTGATTTTTTCCGCCCAAGTGACCCACAGATTCTTTCTCTCCTCTATGTGCTTGAGGGTTTCCCAAGCTTTTGTACTGCTAACGAGGATAGAGGTAATGATACCTGCCAAGAGGCACATCATGCTAGAGCTACTCTTAATCATTTTCATTTTTTCCTTTTATAGGATCAGTTCTATCGCTTGGTTTTTCTTTTCCAGGCGAACCGCTTTTCACACTTTTGCTTTGTACGTTCCCAGTCTTCTCTCGAGACTAGCCAAATAGCAGGTACTAAATTAGTTTTACTACATTCTAAACCACAAATTTGTATGATTTTAGCCCTCTCAATAATCACTCTTTGCCAGTCAGCGCGATAATCAAAAAAGCGACTATTTTCTAAGGGTTCATGCCCTGTTATAAGTAACAGTCTCACTGTATCAAATTCTTTCTTTAGGCAAAGATTACACCAACGCCCAGAATGAGTTAAGCGGCACCACCACTCCTTGCTACAAGTATAACATACACATAACACCCAAGGGTCACAGTGTCCGCACAAGTTGCAAAGAACTTTCCCAGAGAGTACTTCGTGGCACTCACGCGTATAGCGACTATTCATTTAAAATATTTGAGTCCTCAGGCTCTGTTCCTTTTGCGAGAGGTTCTCCTAGACGCTGTTCAGAATCTTCAGACGAAACTTGTGGTAAGGGTTCACGGAATGGTCGCACGTTCTTTGCTGGGATCCATCGGGGGCCTCTCTCTGTGGAAACACAAGCATAGCCTCTGCCCCACGTGACAAGGGGATAAGGCCCCATTATCTTACCCGTTTCTGGATCACGGACCAGTACAGGAGCTTTAATTCGCATCTCGAGTGAAGTATTTGTGTTAAAATGTCGGATTATTGGAGGATTGCTGTCTAATAAAGAACAACTCAAAAAGTTAAAAACATATAAGGCTTTCTGTAATCGTTCTTCAGGAGTAACAACTCCTATTCCCCCTTTTTGTTGTTGTAGTAAACGTTTTAATGATTGATGGGAGCGTTCAATTAAAGATTGGCCTGTAGGAGAATGAGGGATGCCAGTAGTGTGAGTTACACCCCAAGATTCAAAAAATGTTTGCATTGCTTTAGAGACATAAGCAGGACCATTGTCTGTTTTGATTTGTACCGGGATACCCAATGTAGCAAAAGCACGCATAAGATGCTTACGGACATCACGTGCTTTTTCTCCTGTATGACAAGAAGCAAATAAGGCACCTGAAAAGGTGTCAATAGAAGAGTGGATATATTTCAAATTGCCAAACTCTGAATAGTGGGTAACATCGGTTTGCCACAACTGTAAACTTTGTAGTCCTCGAGGGTTGACTCCGCCTGCAACAGACGGAAAAGAATATCTTTGGCAGTCAGGGCACGTAGCAATAATGTTAGATGCTTGCTGGGGGGTAAGGCCAAACTGTCTTTTAAGGCCTCCAGCATTTTGGTGGAAAAAAGAATGGCTGAGTCTAGCTTGAGCTACACGATCTGGTAACACTTGTACCGGTAATGTCAAAAGATCAGCTCGGCGATTACCTTCTGCAATGAAGCCAGGTAGAGAAGTGTGCGATCTGACATGCATAACAAAATAGGGGTAAGGGCGAGAGTCCAGAAGAAAAACGAGTTCTTGTAATAAAGCAAATAAGTCAAAGTGCGGAATGTCACGCAACACAGATGCTTCAGCTCGCTCAACTATTCCTGCAACATAAGCTGAATCAGTGATAACATTAACTGGCGTTGACCATTTTCGAAAGACTCGAACTATCGCAGCCAGTTCCACTATCTGAGGGGAGCCAGGGACTGTTTTAACGTCTGAATCCCAACGCTCACGTTGGTCGTCCCACCATACTATAACTGATTTGTGTGATTTTCCCGATCCATCTGTAAATACAGTAAGGGCTTGCAATGGTTGATCACTTCGTTTTGGTTTAAAAGTTATACAAAAATTAGCATTAAGCAGCTTATGTGAAGGTGGGTGGGATGTAATCTGGCCCATATAACCTGCTAATGCTAACATAAAAATGTCTGATTGTTGATAAAGCCATTGCAGATATATGGTTGTCACAGGTAAACAAATATAAGCAAAGTCAGTTCCTGATAACATCAACAACCGTTGTCTGGCCTTAATTATCAGGTGAGCAAACATCTCGTGTTGTGTTACAATAGTTTTCGTAGACTGGTTAGATAAAAAGACCCACTCGATAATCAACAACGGATCCGATTTTTGTGGGTCCCATTGAAATATTAACGCATAGGGTTGTCGAGCTGGGTTCAAAACGATTAAAGAAAAAGCGAGATTGGGATCACATCGGTGTGCTTGTCTAGAAGCAATGGCTGTAGCAACTTTCTGTAACGAGGTAACAGCCTCAGGGTTAAGACGGCGTTGAGAACGTAAATCTGTGTCTCCCTTGAGCAACTCAAACAAAGGGCTCAAATCTGCATTAGAAATCCCTAGCAAAGGCCGAACCCAATTAATTGTTCCTAACAACTTTTGTGCATCGTGTAAATTTCTTACATCAGTCTGTATCTGCAAAGGTTGAGGAACTATGGTTTGGGCTCTTATGCGCCAGCCCAGATATTTCCACGGGGGTGTTTTTTGAATTTTTTCTGGCGCAATACAGAGGCCTGCCGAGTTAACGGCCGCCGTGACAAGGGCTACAGCTTTCTCCATGACTATGTGATGTTGTGCAGCCACTAGGATATCATCCATATAATGATACAATAGGACATCAGGCATTGTGATTCGGACAGGGCTAAGTACCTTAGCTACATACCATTGACATATTGTCGGGCTATTTTTCATTCCTTGTGGCAACACAACCCACTGATATCTCTGCAATGGAGCCTGCATATTGACGCTAGGAACTGAAAAAGCAAATTTAGGAGCATCATCTGGATGCAAGGGGATATTAAAAAAGCAATCTTTGAGATCAATAACAGTTAAATGCCAATCTCTGGGAATCATTGTAGGAGACGGGAGTCCAGGTTGCAAGGCCCCCATAGTTTCCATGGCGTCATTGATTTTTCTAAGGTCATGGAGCAAGCGCCACTTGCCAGTCTGTTTTCGGATAACAAAAACAGGAGAATTCCAAGGGCTGGTAGAAGGCACAATGTGTCCCTTTTCGAGTTGTTCTGTGACCAGGTCCTGAAGGGCGCGAAGCTTTTCTAAAGGTAGGGGCCATTGATCTACCCAAATAGGAGCATCAGTTCTCCAGGTTAATTTTAGGGTGTCGCGCATTTCAATGGCCCCGCCTAAAAATGGGTACGAATTGTCATCCCCCACTGTGATAGCACGTCCCGTCCCCATAGAACCATGGGAACAGATAACACAAAAGGTTTAACAGAAGCAATACGCCCTTCTGGGCCCTGAATTTGGATCAGCTCCAGGCTCTGGTGGCTTTTGCCAGTTCCGCCAATCCCAGCTAATGCCTGTGGAGTATTGGTTAGCGGCCACAGCGGTGGCCATTTAGCATGAGATATTACTGTAACATCGGCTCCGGTGTCAATAATCCCATTCAAAACTACTTTTTGTTCCCCTCGAATAAGGGTACATTGGCACATAGGCCGTTTTTGAGAAAGAGACTGTACCCATAAAATTTGTGGGTCCCCAGTTGAACCAAACCCACCCTGCCTTTGTTGGAGCTGGTCCAAATTTAAACAATCTTTGCTTGTGGGCATAAGGATCAGTTGTGCTATACGGCTACCTTCCGGCACCGTGCAGGGAGGAAACGGGGTCCATGCCATGATTTTAATGTTTTCAGTACTATCAGAGTCAATAACACCTGGTAATACAAAAAGACCAGATAATGTTGTAGAAGACCTCCCTATCAATAAGGCCTGTGTTTTTGGGGGTAAGGGTCCTGAAACATCTGTTGACAATAAGTGAACCGAGGAATCAAGTAACGTTACTGTGTGGGTGGTTGCCAGGTCCAATCCTGCGCTGCCGGTTGTTGCTGGGCGAAGACTTGAGGCGCTGCTGCTGCTCCTCTTTGGGAATTGTTGAAGGGTGACGGCGTTATTTGTGTCTGCGCGCGTCGCTGTCCCGCGCTCCGAGATCTGTTTCCCTGGATTGGTTGTCCCTGCAAATCATACTTGGACCGACATTGATTAGCATAATGACGACCCTTTTTACATCTAGGACAAATTCCTGGGACTCTGGGCTTAGCGCCAGCCTTAGTAGCCAGACAATTTTTCTTTAGATGACCAGGTTTACCGCAGCTATAGCAATTCCCCAACTGGCTACGCATGGCTGCAAAAGCAGCAGCCATGGCCTCAAATTTATAATCTACAGTACCGATTCTGTTACATGCCTCGATCATTTCAACTAAAGTAGGGTTTTGATTCGGGAGAGATTTTAAAAGCTTTCTGCAATCTACATTAGCATTTTCAACAGCCAATTTTAACAACAAAATTTCCCGTGCTTCCGTATTATCTATTTGGCGTTCCAAAGCCTGTTTTAATCTATCGATAAATTGCATATAGGGTTCTCGAGGTTCTTGTGTGATAGTGGTAAAAGCCTTCTGCGGTTTTTGAGAGTCAGGAACCTTAAAAAAGGCCTTTTTTGCCTCCTCACGAATCGCTTCAAGAGCTTCTCGTGGGATTCGGGCTTGATCTGCCGGGTTAGAATGACGACCCGTGCCTGTAAGGTGTTCCAAAGTCAATACAGCAATTGCATTGTTGTTATGACCCGCATAAGTTAAGAGGAGCGCTTGGAGTCCCCCCCTCCAATGGGCCTCCCACAAAGTATACTGAGTCGGTGTTAGGAGCAGCTGCGCCAAAGATTTTAAATCATGTGGAGTCATAACATATGTATCAAAGACAGAAGATAACAAACTTGCAAAGTATGGTGAAGAAAGTCCATGTTCAGTAACAGTACGACGCAGTTCCTTAACTACCGAAAAAGATAAAGCTTCCCATTGGCCCCCTCCGACTCGCCCTCCGCCTCGCGGATAGAGTACAGGAGCCACTATCGTTTTGGCAATCTCCAGTTCCCCCTCCTGTAAGGCTTGACGTCTAATGCTGGCCCACACATCATGTGGGTCGGGGGGGTATAAATCTGGCTCCTGTTCAGGGTCTATGGGTCCCGGGTCAAAGGGGTCGTCTCCAGGTGGATACTCGGCGGCGCATACTGTCAGTGGTGCCGAGGGCTTTGCTCCCTCCGGTAACGGTGGGGACACCGGGGGGGGGTCTTCCTCTTTGTCTGAGTCTTTTTTATGATTGTTTTCCTGGGCTTTTAAAACCTCAAAAATGCTTCTCCACCACGGGAGCATACGCTGTGCTTCAGCATTCCCCGTAGTCGCCGCATCCCATAACTTCACTCCCACATTATCCCAAAGGTCTCGTGTAAAAATAGTGGATGCGGTTACAGCAGGTAATTTAACTTGAACCCACTTAAGGATTGTCTTAAGATCCTGCCCAGGAATGCTCTTCCCATGTTTTTTAAGAAGAGCTTTCATAAGCTCATATACGTCTCTCTCAGGGGCCGACGCTTGATTCCCCATGTTTCTCACAGCTCACCTCTCTACTCCGGAGGGATTTCAGGCCGCCTCCTGCTTCCTTTCAGCAGATCATTCAAAGTTCTGTGAGAGTCGCAGCAGGCCGCTTCAGCTAGGCGGTTCGTCGACCCATCACGTCGGATCCTTAAACGTATCACGTCGGGGTCACCAATTTGCCGCGATTGAGAGACGGAGACCCGGTCAGGTGGAATCAGATCAGATCTGCTTTATTGTTCTTAACATGCTTCTTTTATAAGGCTGCATACATAGTCTAAGATTATCGTGCACAAAGCTCATTGGTTACATATTGCAAAAGTGATTACATATTGCAAAAGCTAAATTCCTTATTCGCTGTTCCTCTTCACTCTGCTTATTTCGTTTCCTAGGGTTACAAGTTCTGCTTCGGTACTTTCTATTGTATGCCTCAATCTTATGCTTGCTGACAGTTTCGGTTATAACCGGACCTACATCCTGTTTTGTATAACCACAGGCCCCAAGGTCGCAATGCCCTTGCGGCCTAAACCTCCACTAGTCGTATTGCATTATGTTCTTTCTCTTGCAGTCCGTTCTTCATGAGTTCCCACAGACCTCCCTCAATTAGATAAGTTTCACTGGAAGTCTTAGACAAATCATTCCCTTCATTCTCAGACACTTGCGCTACAGAGCCACTAAAGTTACGACTTCTGTGACGACAGGCCTACTACCCATGTAGGAAAGAACCCCTCTGGATTCCTCCTCTCCTACAAAGCCTTACCTCTGGGAATTGCTCCCGGATTTCCCAGATCCGCTCAGCCTTCTGCCCAGTGATGGTCCGGTGGAATTTCTGCTCAACGATTAGGTCCGCAGCGTGTTCATTTTCCTGACGGGAACAGAGGGCACACTGAGTGTTCAGCCGGAGAGCCATCTACTTTGACTTAGCGGTTTGCTGCCCGACGGTTTACTTGCCAGCACTGTCCCTCTTTTCTCCAGACCAAATTCACTCTGCGTTGACAGAGAAGGGCTACCCGAGGGAACAGGGGAAGACATTTGTGAAGAGGAACTTGCACTTGTCATGAGATCCAAGTGCTCCGTGGGCAAGGGGCACACACTCGCACCAGAAGGTTACAAGGGAACACGAGAGCCCAAACCCTGCAGTCTCCCAAACATCACATCCTACCCACTCACCATACGGGAAGCGAGTTCCAGCAGCTCGCTCTTGGCCTGTGGGACCCCCTGTGGGTCTCCTTCCATTCTGATCGGGTTGCTCTTCTCGTTGTCCGGGGGAATGCGCACAGACACCTTGTACAGATCCTTCATCCTGTTCACTTCGAGGCAAGGACTGTGGTGACGCCGTCTGCTAGGCAAAGACCTGGAAGCAAGGCACCTGGATTATCACTGCTCAGAGGCTGATGAAGAAGTAAAGCCGCCTCTGGGAAGGGCTCGGTGGGGTAGGGTTGAGCCAGGGGAAATTGCCTCTTCCCCCTGGAGTTCAGCGAGAGCAGACCTGTGCCACACGAGAGCCTGTCCAAGTAAATACCGTGGCATCTACAGAGCCCATTGTTCCCTTGTCAGAGCCAGGCGTGTTTCTTCCCAAACAGTATCACATTTAGAGCAGAGGATAATCGTTCCTTTCTACCCCAAACTCTTGGCTGGGGACACGTTGCAGTGCTATCAAACTAGCAGACCGCAACAAGGCTTTAGCGTTGGCCATATTCTACTGCCGGTGCTGTAGCACCTTCCTCCAGAGGCCAGACCACACTGCTCCTCCTCCAGCTGACACCCTCTCCCACAAGCTACAGGGCTATTTAACCCCTTAGCGGGAACCAGCTACACCTGCACATCGCCCATGTCAATCAACCCACTGCCTCTGAGGCAAGGCCACAGCTGCGTGTTATCAATGCTAATCAACCCACCGCCTTCATTCCTCTACAGGGAGAAGCTCACCAAGCACATTTCCACCACCCACAACTGGCTGCTAAAATGTCATTCGCACAGAGCAACGTGTGGAAAAAAAAAAAAAAAAAAATTCCTCCAGGACACATCAAAGTAATTCCACTACTGTTCAGGCTCCCAAGGTACTTTCACACGTTAAAGCCATCGCAAGGCCTCACGGCCCATTTCTCTCCTTGTACCACCACCACTCCAGGAAAGCAGAGGAAACGTGATGGAGACAGCACACTGGGTGAGCTACAGAGCCCCTGATACCATCTACTAAACACGAAGAGTGTGAGCATGGGAAGGACTAGAAAGGCACTCCACTTACCGTTTAGCTGCTTTCTTGCCAATGAGGTGTCGGTGGAATTGGTGGTCAGCCTTGATTATTGCGTAATCCGTCCCGTGGATCTAAAAAGAATTATATCTTTTATATCTATCTATATATGTATGGATGTACATTATTTTATATTATAATATATAGGGCCAGGTAGGACAGGCCACCGCTTCTGTCTCGTGCCCTAAGTAACTGCCTACTGCCAGTATTGGCACTGACTCACCAGCGGTCAGCTACAAGCACTTCTGCTCTTCAGCAGAGCACAAGCATTCCTCTGCTTTGAGAAGAGAGCATTGTGCTCATGAAACATTGAAAAGACTCACTTCTATGCCTCTCCAGCTATAACCAAGAGAATCCTTCCTTCTCCGCACCAAAAAAATTAATGCTGACTTTTCAAGGATGCTATGGATGAGTTTCATAACCAAGGGGTGTCATCCACCTGGCCACACAATTTGTCTCCTGCAAGTACGATTAAGCATGCCAAGACATCCTATGGATGTGACAAACACCTCATCACCTCTGCTCTGTTGCCCCTTCTTCCCCGAGTTCCTGTTCTCCTTCATAATACCTAGTTGTTCTCTCATTATGAATCCTCCCTTCCCCTTAACAGTGTCAATGGAATCATCGTTCCATGGACAATGAGTCGTCCCGTTCCCCCGCTTGGTCCGAGAGTATTACCTCTGTTCAGTGGCTTGATCCAGGGTGATAGTGCTCGTTCTAGGCGCTGTAAAAAGCGAAATCTATATCCTATGTCCTGATTTTGGGTATCTAACATTAATGCAAAACAGTAATCCTCACACAGTTTTTATTTCATTCTGTAGCGTCGGTGTCGGTATCGGCTGCCTGCGGTAAAGGTTCACGGAAAGGTCTTACATTCTTCGCTGGGACCCATCGAGGTCCTTTTTCCTGTAGAGACACAAGCATAACCTTTTCCCCGTGTAACAAGAGGATATGGTCCCATAATTTTACCTGTTTCTGCATCTCGGACCGATACCGGGCCTTTAACCCGTGCCTCGACGGAGGTAGCTGCAGTGAAACGTCGACCTATCGGTGGGTCGTTATCTATTCAAGAACAATTCAAAAAATTAAAAACATACAACGCTTTCTGTAACCGTTCCTCGGGAATAGCCATGCCCATTCCCCCTTTTTGTTGTTGTCATAAACGTTTCAGAGACCGATGAGACCCTTCAATGAGAGATCGACCGGTGGGGGAATGAGCAATGCCGGTAATATGAGTTCTACCCCATAGAGCAAAAGAGGTTTTTACAGTTGTTGAAACGTAAAGATAAAGACCGACAACGGTCCAGCTTAAGGGAATACCTAAAGCAGCAAAAGCACGCATTAAATGTCTACGAACAGCTCGTGCCTTTTCTCCTGTGTGACACGAGGCAACCAAGGCACCTGAAAATGTATCAATGGAAGAGTGGATATATTTAAGGCTACCAAATTCAGAATCATGCGTGACATCTGTTTGCCATAACGGTAGGCTTTGTAATCCTCTAGGATTAACTCCTGCAGCAACTGATGGGAAAGAATGTTTTTGACAATCGGGACAGACAGCAATAATACTTGATGCTTGTTGAGCAGCAAGGCCAAACTGTCGCTTAAGAGCTCCAGCGTTTCGATGGAAAAAAAGAGTGCCTTCGCTTAGCTTGTGCAATACGGTCTGGCAGTACTTGAACTGGTCACGGCAATAGGTCAGCTCGTCGATTGCCTTCTGCAAGAAAACCAGGTAGCGAGGTATGAGACCTAATATGCATAACAAAATAAGGCGCAGATCGAGAGTCCAAAAGGAAAATAAGTTCCTGTAACAGGGTAAAGGGTTGTGAATGCGAAACACTCCGCAGCACAGAAGCTTCAGCTCGTGGAACAATACCTGCAACATAAGCAGAATCAGTAACAAGGTGGAGTGGTACATTCCATTCTCGGAAAACACGAACAACTGCATTCAGTTCTCCTGTTTGAGGTGAACCGGAGACCGTCTCCATGTCCGAATCCCATTGTCTCCGTTGAAAACCTTAGGAAGACAGGAATTGAACCTGCACAGAAGAGATCAAAGCGCTCCATACTCCCCTTATATTACTTCCCAGTAGGGTCAGCTAAACAAAAGCTATCGGGCCCATACCCCGAAAATGATGGTTTAACCTCTTCCTCTACTAAATGAGCCCCGTCACAAAACTAACGTTCTCCTTAAGCCTTCTACTAGGAACAACCATCACAATTTCAAGCAACCACTGACTGCTAGCCTGGCCTGGACTAGAAATCAACACCCTTGCCATTATCCCCTTCCTTTCAAAATCACACCACCCTCGAGCTATGGAAGCTGCAATCAAATACTTTCTCGTCCAAGCAACCGCCTCCGCATTAATCCTCTTCTCAAGCACAATCAACGCACAGTTCACCGGACAATGAGACATTCCGCGACTAAGCCACCCAACAGCCTCCCTACTACTAACTACAGCAGTCGCAATAAAACTAGGCCTAGTACCCTTTCACTTCCGATGTCCAGAGGTCATACAAGGCTCACCTATAACCACTGCCCTACTCGTCTCTACATGAATAAAACTCCCCCCACTCACTCTTCTTTTCTTAACTGCCCCCTCACTGAACCCACTCCTACTGACAACCGTGGCCATTGCATCCGCAGCCATCGGAGGGCGAACAGGACTTAACCAAACACAAATCCGAAAAGTCCTAGCTTTCTCATCGATCGCCCACCTAGGCTGAATAACCATCATCCTCATATACAACCCCAAGCTAACATTAATAACCTTCTACCCATACTCCTTAAGAACCGCCTCCATTTTCTTAGCCCTCAACACAACCAACTCCTCAAAACTATCCACAATAATAACCTCCTGAACAAAAATACCATCACTAAACGCATCCTTGACGCTAGCACTACTATCCCTAGCCGGCCTGCCCCCACTCCCTGGCTTTTTACCAAAATGACTCATTATCCAGGAACTAACTAAGCAAGAGATATCAACCGCAGCCATAATTATTTCAATACTCTCCCTACTAGGTTTATTTTTCTACCTACGCCTTGCATATTGCTCCACACTCCCACCAAACTCTACAAGCTTCATAAAACAATGATACAATAACAAATCCACAGGCACACCAATTGCTACCTTAATTTCTCTGTCAGTCCTCCTTCTCCCCCCTTCTCCCGCAATCCTGACCGTTACCTAAGAAACTTAGGATCCCCTGCCTACCAAACCGAAGGCCTTCAAAGCCTTAACTAAGAGTTAAATCCTCTTAGTTTCTGCCCACACCACTAAGGCCCGCAGGACACTAAACCTGCACCATCTAAATGCAACGCAGATACTCTAATTCAGCTAGGGCCTCCACGATAAGCCTAGACAGACGGGCCTCGATCCCATAAACTTCTAATTAACAGCTAGACGCTCAAACCAACGAGCTTCTGTCTACCAGACTCCGGCACACTCTCAGCGTACATCAATGAGTTTGCAACTCAACATGAACTTCACCACAGAGTCGATAAGAAGAGGAATTCAACCTCTGTAAAAAGGACTACAGCCTAACGCCTAAACACTCAGCCACCTGACCCGTGACCTTCATCAACCGATGACTAGTTTCAACAAACCACAATGACATCGGCACCCTATACCTACTCTTCGGAGCATGGGCAGGCATAGCCGAGTACCGCCCTCAGCCTCCTTATTCGAGCAGAACTTGGCCAACCAGGAACTCTCCTAGGCGACGACCAAATCTACAATGTCATCATCACCGCCCATGCCTTCGTAAGAATCTTCTTCACAGTTATAGCCATTATAATCGAAGGGTTTGGAAACTGACTAGTCCCCCTTATAACTGGAGCCCCAGACATAGCATTCCCCCGCATAAACAACATCGGTTTCTGAACTACTTCCTCCGTCCTTCCTACTGCTCCTAGCGTCCTCCACAGTAGAAGCTGGAGTCGGAACAGGATGAACCATATACCCGCCCCTAGCAGGCAACCTAGCCCATGCTGGCGCCTCAGTAGACCTAGCCATCTTCTCCCTACACCTCGCAGGTGTGTCTTCCATCTTAGGGGCCATCAACTTTAACACAACAGCCATTAACATAACCCCCCCTGCCTTATCGCAACATCCAACTCCCCTATTCGTATGATCCATACTCCTAGTGCCCTCACTTCCAGTCCTGGCCGCCGGCATCACCATACTACTGACCGACCGAAACCTAAACACTACATTCTTTGACCCCGCTGGAGGGGGAGACCCCATTCTCTACCAGCACCTGTTCTGATTCTTTGGCCACCAGGAAGTTTACATCTTAATCCTTCACGGCTTTGGAATCATCTCACATGTTGTAACGTATTACGCAGGCAAAAAAGAACCATTCGGCTACATAGGAATAGTCTGAGCTATACTATCGATTGGATTCCTGGGCTTTGTCATATGAGCCCACCACATATTCACTGTCGGAATAGACGTAGACAGCCGATCATACTTCATCTCCGCCACTATAATCATCGCCATCCCAACCGGCATTCAGGTATTCAGCTGACTAGCCACACCACACGGAGGCACCATCAAATGAGATCCACCGATACTGTGAGCCTTGGGCTTCATCTTCCTCTTCACACTTGCCAATAAGGTGTCGGTGGAATTGGTGGTCAGCCTTGATTACTGCGTAATCCATCCCGTGGATCTAAAAAGAATTTTATATATATATAATATTGTACGCACATACATACATATATATATTATATAGGGCCAGGTAGGACAGGCCACCGCTTCTGTCTCGTGCCCTAAGTAACTGCCTACTGCCACTATTGGCACTGACTCACCAGCGGTCAGCTACAAGCACTTCTGCTCTTCAGCAGAGCACAAGCATTCCTCTGCTTTGAGAAGAGAGCATTGTGCTCATGAAACATTGAAAAGACTGACTTCTACGCCTCTCCAGCTATAACCAAGGGAATCCTTCCTTCTCCGCACCAAAAAAAATAATGCTGACTTTTCAAGGATGCTATGGATGAGGTTCATAACCAAGGGGTGTCATCCACCTGGCCACACAATTTGTCTCCTGCAAGTTCGATTAAGCATGCCAAGACATCCTATGGATGTGACAAACACCTCATCACCTCTGCTCTGTTGCCCCTTCTTCCCCCAGTTTCTTACTGGAACTAGTAACTCCAGCTCACCAGTTCCTTGAGCATGGCTTCAATCGGTTCCTGAGCCACATGCACATCTTCTGTAGGTCCTTCCAAAGTGATGTTATCCTGTGGCGAGCAGCCTCACAGTTTGCCCTCTTGCCTGTGATAACAATTGTCTCCGAGTTGCTGTTCTTTGCTGGGAGATCAATTATGGTGTTGCTTTCTTTACGGATCTGCCATAAAGAAAAAAAAAAAAAAATCATCTCAGAAGTGTCCCATGTCAGAAGAAAAAGCCTCGCAGGCTATATTGGACATCACCAATGGGCAGGAGAGAGCATCCAGTGGGATTTTGCTGCAGGCAGTGATCATCACGAGCACTTGAGTTAGGAGCAATATCTCACCTTCTTGATGTTGGCACCTCCTTTCCCTACGATGTTCTTGTGGAACTGTTTGCAGATGGGGACAGAAATAGAAAAGCTGTTTTCAACCTAAGGGAGAAAGGAAGGGAGAACTGAAGATTACACTGTCGTGGCAAGGGAGGCCCGACTTCAGGAACTCTGATAAACGAGCTTTTGAAAAGAGGCTTAGACCCAAGGAAGTTCTCTATACGAGGGACTTTTAAGACTAAACAAAGGCAAGGACGTTCCCCTATAGCCTTCCCATAACAGGTACTACCCCCTGCCTCCATTCAGCCAAAACAGCGTCGACAGCTCCCTCCTCTTGAGGTGTTTTAGCTCTACCCAAGCCAGTAGAGCTCTGCTTTGCCCCAGGGTTATCCAGGCACGGAGGAGGGAAGTGCAGGCAGAAGACCTCCTTACCAGGTCTGCCACCGTCTTTTGCATGTACTCGGTGCACTTCTCCACCTCGTTTTTGGGACCTCGGAGTTGGACGATGTCACTCTTGTGTGCAGGGTCTGGGAAGTTGATGATAACCTGCAGGAGCGGTCATTTAGAGTTAGCTCAAGCAAAAGCAAGAACCCTTGTGTCAGACACATGCAAAGGTTGGGGGGATCCTACACATGCCCTTTTCCCATTCAGAAAAGGGGAACCGTGTTAGCGGCCTCTGGCTAAAAGAACTATCTTCTCAGACACTTGCGCTACAGAGCCACTAAAGTTACGACTTCTGTGACGACAGGCCTACTACCCATGTAGGAAAGAACCCCTCTGGATTCCTCCTCTCCTACAAAGCCTTACCTCTGGGAATTGCTCCCGGATTTCCCAGATCCGCTCAGCCTTCTGCCCAGTGATGGTCCGGTGGAATTTCTGCTCAACGATTAGGTCCGCAGCGTGTTCATTTTCCTGACGGGAACAGAGGGCACACTGAGTGTTCAGCCGGAGAGCCATCTACTTTGACTTAGCGGTTTGCTGCCCGACGGTTTACTTGCCAGCACTGTCCCTCTTTTCTCCAGACCAAATTCACTCTGCGTTGACAGAGAAGGGCTACCCGAGGGAACAGGGGAAGACATTTGTGAAGAGGAACTTGCACTTGTCATGAGATCCAAGTGCTCCGTGGGCAAGGGGCACACACTCGCACCAGAAGGTTACAAGGGAACACGAGAGCCCAAACCCTGCAGTCTCCCAAACATCACATCCTACCCACTCACCATACGGGAAGCGAGTTCCAGCAGCTCGCTCTTGGCCTGTGGGACCCCCTGTGGGTCTCCTTCCATTCTGATCGGGTTGCTCTTCTCGTTGTCCGGGGGAATGCGCACAGACACCTTGTACAGATCCTTCATCCTGTTCACTTCGAGGCAAGGACTGTGGTGACGCCGTCTGCTAGGCAAAGACCTGGAAGCAAGGCACCTGGATTATCACTGCTCAGAGGCTGATGAAGAAGTAAAGCCGCCTCTGGGAAGGGCTCGGTGGGGTAGGGTTGAGCCAGGGGAAATTGCCTCTTCCCCCTGGAGTTCAGCGAGAGCAGACCTGTGCCACACGAGAGCCTGTCCAAGTAAATACCGTGGCATCTACAGAGCCCATTGTTCCCTTGTCAGAGCCAGGCGTGTTTCTTCCCCAAACAGTATCACATTTAGAGCAGAGGATAATCGTTCCTTTCTACCCCAAACTCTTGGCTGGGGACACGTTGCAGTGCTATCAAACTAGCAGACCGCAACAAGGCTTTAGCGTTGGCCATATTCTACTGCCGGTGCTGTAGCACCTTCCTCCAGAGGCCAGACCACACTGCTCCTCCTCCAGCTGACACCCTCTCCCACAAGCCACAGGGCTATTTAACCCCTTAGCGGGAACCAGCTACACCTGCACATCGCCCATGTCAATCAACCCACTGCCTCTGAGGCAAGGCCACAGCTGCGTGTTATCAATGCTAATCAACCCACCGCCTTCATTCCTCTACAGGGAGAAGCTCACCAAGCACATTTCCACCACCCACAACTGGCTGCTAAAATGTCATTCGCACAGAGCAACGTGTGGAAAAAAAAAAAAAAAAAATTCCTCCAGGACACATCAAAGTAATTCCACTACTGTTCAGGCTCCCAAGGTACTTTCACCCGTTCAAGCCATCGCAAGGCCTGACGGCCCATTTCTCTCCTTGTACCACCACCACTCCAGAAAAGCAGAGGAAATGTGATGGAGACAGCACACTGGGTGAGCTACAGAGCCCCTGATACCATCTACTAAACACGAAGAGTGTGAGCATGGGAAGGACTAGAAAGGCACTCCACTTACCGTTTAGCTGCTTTCTTGCCAATGAGGTGTCGGTGGAATTGGTGGTCAGCCTTGATTATTGCGTAATCCGTCCCGTGGATCTAAAAAGAATTATATCTTTTATATCTATCTATATATGTATGGATGTACATTATTTTATATTATAATATATAGGGCCAGGTAGGACAGGCCACCGCTTCTGTCTCGTGCCCTAAGTAACTGCCTACTGCCAGTATTGGCACTGACTCACCAGCGGTCAGCTACAAGCACTACTGCTCTTCAGCAGAGCACAAGCATTCCTCTGCTTTGAGAAGAGAGCATTGTGCTCATGAAACATTGAAAAGACTCACTTCTATGCCTCTCCAGCTATAACCAAGAGAATCCTTCCTTCTCCGCACCAAAAAAATTAATGCTGACTTTTCAAGGATGCTATGGATGAGTTTCATAACCAAGGGGTGTCATCCACCTGGCCACACAATTTGTCTCCTGCAAGTACGATTAAGCATGCCAAGACATCCTATGGATGTGACAAACACCTCATCACCTCTGCTCTGTTGCCCCTTCTTCCCCGAGTTCCTGTTCTCCTTCATAATACCTAGTTGTTCTCTCATTATGAATCCTCCCTTCCCCTTAACAGTGTCAATGGAATCATCGTTCCATGGACAATGAGTCGTCCCTTTCCCCCGCTTGGTCCGAGAGTATTACCTCTGTTCAGTGGCTTGATCCAGGGTGATAGTGCTCGTTCTAGGCGCTGTAAAAAGCGAAATCTATATCCTATGTCCTGATTTTGGGTATCTAACATTAATGCAAAACAGTAATCCTCACACAGTTTTTATTTCATTCTGTAGCGTCGGTGTCGCTATCAGCTCCCTGCGGTAAAGGTTCACGGAAAGGTCTTACATTCTTCGCTGGGATCCATCTAGGTCCTTTTTCTGTAGAGACACAAGCATAACCTTTTCCCCGTGTAACAAGAGGATATGGTCCCATAATTTTACCTGTTTCTGCATCTCGGACCGATACCGGGCCTTTAACCCGTGCCTCGACGGAGGTAGCTGCAGTGAAACGTCGACCTATCGGTGGGCCGTTATCTATTCAAGAACAATTCAAAAAATTAAAAACATACAACGCTTTCTGTAACCGTTCCTCGGGAATAGCCATGCCCATTCCCCCTTTTGTTGTTGTCATAAACGTTTCAGAGACCGATGAGACCCTTCAATGAGAGATCGACCGGTGGGGGAATGAGCAATGCCGGTAATATGAGTTCTACCCCATAGGGCAAAAGAGGTTTTTACAGTTGTTGAAACGTAAAGATAAAGACCGATAACGGTCCAGCTTAAGGGAATACCTAAAGCAGCAAAAGCACGCATTAAATGTCTACGAACAGCTCGTGCCTTTTCTCCTGTGTGACACGAGGCAACCAAGGCACCTGAAAATGTATCAATGGAAGAGTGGATATATTTAAGGCTACCAAATTCAGAATCATGCGTGACATCTGTTTGCCATAACGGTAGGCTTTGTAATCCTCTAGGATTAACTCCTGCAGCAACTGATGGGAAAGAATGTTTTTGACAGTCGGGACAGACAGCAATAATACTTGATGCTTGTTGAGCAGCAAGGCCAAACTGTCGCTTAAGAGCTCCAGCGTTTCGATGGAAAAAAAGAGTGCCTTCGCTTAGCTTGTGCAATACGGTCTGGCAGTACTTGAACTGGTCACGGCAATAGGTCAGCTCGTCGATTGCCTTCTGCAAGAAAACCAGGTAGCGAGGTATGAGACCTAATATGCATAACAAAATAAGGCGCAGATCGAGAGTCCAAAAGGAAAATAAGTTCCTGTAACAGGGTAAAGGGTTGTGAATGCGAAACACTCCGCAGCACAGAAGCTTCAGCTCGTGGAACAATACCTGCAACATAAGCAGAATCAGTAACAAGGTGGAGTGGTACATTCCATTCTCGGAAAACACGAACAACTGCATTCAGTTCTCCTGTTTGAGGTGAACCGGAGACCGTCTCTATGTCCGAATCCCATTGCCTCCGTTGATCATCCCACCACAGAAGAACAGATTTATGCGATTGGCCCGATCCATCTGTAAACACAGTAAGCGCCGGTAAGGGTTGTTCGCTTCTTCTGGGTTTTAACATCAGACGAAAATCAACGTTAAACAGTTTGTGTGAAGGTGGATGGGAAGTTATTCGACCTGTATGTTCTCGCCCGGCACCTCCCCGGGACCTACAGCTTGACAAACTATTGCTGTACAATTCAACCACGAGAACCTCTAACACCTTTACCGCTCAAACCTAGCCTTCTCCTTAACATCTTATATATCCCATAAACACCACCTACCCAAAACCTCAGCACTAAAATCATATTAACCCAAACCCCCCATACACACACGCCCCTAAGACTATAGGCGCCCAAACAGCCAACGAAGCCAACGAAACCAACGAAACCACGTCCCCGTAGCTTACAATCCAAAGCGTGGCACTGAAGATGCCAAGATGGCGTCCAATATGAAAGCCGAGGACAAAAGACTTAGCCCTAACCTTACGGTTGGCTCCTGCTAGACCTAGACGTGCAAGTATCTGCGGCCCAGTGTAAATGCCCTAGGCCTCCTGCTAAGACCGAAGGAGCAGGCATCAGGCACACGCTACCAACTGCAGCCCAAGACGCCTTGCTCAGCCACACCCCCACGGGCACTCAGCAGTAATTAACAGTAAGCAAGAAGCGCAAGCTTGACTTAGTCACGGCAACCTTCAGGGTTGGTAAATCTCGTGCCAGCCGCCGCGGTCACACCAGAAACCCAAGCCAACAGTCACACGGCGTAGAGAGCGGACCAGAGCCTGTCAGAATAACTAGGAAACCGAAACACAACTAAGCTGTCGTAAGCCCGAGATACCCCTAAGGCCAACCTAAAGATGATCCTAGTAAACCTGACTGCGGCCAATGAAGAGACGGGACGCAGCTTGATGCAAGCAAATGTCAATGCGTTGTGCAGAAGCACGAGGTTTTATACGCTTGCAGAAGCTGCGCGTTTTAAACCAATTGCTTCTTGAGGCTAAGCCTTGCATACTAGGCAATCCCTGATTGGTGGTTAACTACCGGCACTTAACAGCAAGGTGTTACCTTTCCTTGGCGCCATCCGTCTCCCACTCCCCTGTGCTCTGTAACCATGCCCCATCATGTTGTTAATTGTTGTCTAGACAAGCTCGAGCACACTCCCCTCAGCTGACCGATTGCCACGCGTGGTCCTAGTTTCCAGCCCGCTCCTGCACCTCCCCCTTCCTGTTGCACAAAAGAACCTTTGAAAGCGAACGAGGAAAAACAAGGCCTAAGCAACAGAACAAATAAAAAACCAACTAAGACATATTATCACTGTCAAAATAACCCACTGCCTTTGTTCCGTACAATTCTACAATTTCCCCTTTTTGTTTTTGAACAGCTAGTACCAGGTTTGCCATGTTCCGCAGGGCCCTTGCAAACATGACAGCAACCAAGGTAATAGCAAACAAACAACACTGCCAATCGAGTGAATGGATGCCAGAAAAGGCTGAAATTTTCTCAGATTTTGATAACATGTTGCTGCAGTGGGGCGCCTAAAATCCACGCAGCACATACCATCAAAATCCTCACAGCCACGTCCTTGAACCAACAACAAAAAGCAGCGGCAATTTTGACTCACATGCTTAACTGCCTACCAAACAAGGTGATTGAACTCTTTAATGCTTTCCCTGCTGTTACTCTGCATAAGAGAAGAAGCGCTGCGACACGTTCCCATCCTAGCCTCCTACTACATTAGCATCTACAGAAAGACAATGCTCGACATGCAAAGTGTAAACAACATCACCTTCTTTTGGATTAACGTTATACGTAGGCGGAAGGGCACACCAAACAAGAACCGTTTCCGTCAAAAAGTTCGAAACATAGCATGCCTTCTCTGAACATACCTCTGGGGTCATCCCCTTCATTCCCTCCTTTTGATGCAAAGAGAGACACTTTACCCTAACAGAGAAGCCCCTGTTTACATCTCTGAGCCAGGACACAAGCCGCAGCTGTGCGCGCCACCAGGCTCAGGGCAGAAACCACTCCTGTAGTTACCTAACTATATATCTCGACAAGCGTGCAGACACCTATTAAACACTAAATAACCATGTTTATCGTTCCTGTTCTCCTTCATAATACCTAGTTGTTCTCTCATTATGAATCCTCCCTTCCCCTTATCAGTGTCAATGGAATCATCGTTCCATGGACAATGAGTCGTCCCTTTCCCCCGCTTGGTCCGAGAGTATTACCTCTGTTCAGTGGCTTGATCCAGGGTGATAGTGCTCGTTCTAGGCGCTGTAAAAAGCGAAATCTATATCCTATGTCCTGATTTTGGGTATCTAACATTAATGCAAAACAGTAATCCTCACACAGTTTTTATTTCATTCTGTAGCGTCGGTGTCGGTATCGGCTGCCTGCGGTAAAGGTTCACGGAAAGGTCTTACATTCTTCGCTGGGATCCATCGAGGTCCTTTTTCTGTAGAGACACAAGCATAACCTTTTCCCCGTGTAACAAGAGGATATGGTCCCATAATTTTACCTGTTTCTGCATCTCGGACCGATACCGGGCCTTTAACCCGTGCCTCGACGGAGGTAGCTGCAGTGAAACGTCGACCTATCGGTGGGTCGTTATCTATTCAAGAACAATTCAAAAAATTAAAAACATACAACGCTTTCTGTAACCGTTCCTCGGGAATAGCCATGCCCATTCCCCCTTTTTGTTGTTGTCATAAACGTTTCAGAGACCGATGAGACCCTTCAATGAGAGATCGACCGGTGGGGGAATGAGCAATGCCGGTAATGTGAGTTCTACCCCATAGGGCAAAAGAGGTTTTTACAGTTGTTGAAACGTAAAGATAAAGACCGACAACGGTCCAGCTTAAGGGAATACCTAAAGCAGCAAAAGCACGCATTAAATGTCTACGAACAGCTCGTGCCTTTTCTCCTGTGTGACACGAGGCAACCAAGGCACCTGAAAATGTATCAATGGAAGAGTGGATATATTTAAGGCTACCAAATTCAGAATCATGCGTGACATCTGTTTGCCATAACGGTAGGCTTTGTAATCCTCTAGGATTAACTCCTGCAGCAACTGATGGGAAAGAATGTTTTTGACAGTCGGGACAGACAGCAATAATACTTGATGCTTGTTGAGCAGCAAGGCCAAACTGTCGCTTAAGAGCTCCAGCGTTTCGATGGAAAAAAAGAGTGACTTCGCTTAGCGTGTGCAATACGGTCTGGCAGTACTTGAACTGGTCACGGCAATAGGTCAGCTCGTCGATTGCCTTCTGCAAGAAAACCAGGTAGCGAGGTATGAGACCTAATATGCATAACAAAATAAGGCGCAGATCGAGAGTCCAAAAGGAAAATAAGTTCCTGTAACAGGGTAAAGGGTTGTGAATGCGAAACACTCCGCAGCACAGAAGCTTCAGCTCGTGGAACAATACCTGCAACATAAGCAGAATCAGTAACAAGGTGGAGTGGTACATTCCATTCTCGGAAAACATGAACAACTGCATTCAGTTCTCCTGTTTGAGGTGAACCGGAGACCGTCTCTATGTCCGAATCCCATTGTCTCCGTTGAAAACCTTAGGAAGACAGGAATTGAACCTGCACAGAAGAGATCAAAGCGCTCCATACTCCCCTTATATTACTTCCCAGTAGGGTCAGCTAAACAAAAGCTATCGGGCCCATACCCCGAAAATGATGGTTTAACCTCTTCCTCTACTAAATGAGCCCCGTCACAAAACTAACGTTCTCCTTAAGCCTTCTACTAGGAACAACCATCACAATTTCAAGCAACCACTGACTGCTAGCCTGGCCTGGACTAGAAATCAACACCCTTGCCATTATCCCCTTCCTTTCAAAATCACACCACCCTCGAGCTATGGAAGCTGCAATCAAATACTTTCTCGTCCAAGCAACCGCCTCCGCATTAATCCTCTTCTCAAGCACAATCAACGCACAGTTCACCGGACAATGAGACATTCCGCGACTAAGCCACCCAACAGCCTCCCTACTACTAACTACAGCAGTCGCAATAAAACTAGGCCTAGTACCCTTTCACTTCTGATGTCCAGAGGTCATACAAGGCTCACCTATAACCACTGCCCTACTCGTCTCTACATGAATAAAACTCCCCCCACTCACTCTTCTTTTCTTAACTGCCCCCTCACTGAACCCACTCCTACTGACAACCGTGGCCATTGCATCCGCAGCCATCGGAGGGCGAACAGGACTTAACCAAACACAAATCCGAAAAGTCCTAGCTTTCTCATCGATCGCCCACCTAGGCTGAATAACCATCATCCTCATATACAACCCCAAGCTAACATTAATAACCTTCTACCTATACTCCTTAAGAACCGCCTCCATTTTCTTAGCCCTCAACACAACCAACTCCTCAAAACTATCCACAATAATAACCTCCTGAACAAAAATACCATCACTAAACGCATCCTTGACGCTAGCACTACTATCCCTAGCCGGCCTGCCCCCACTCCCTGGCTTTTTACCAAAATGACTCATTATCCAGGAACTAACTAAGCAAGAGATATCAACCGCAGCCATAATTATTTCAATACTCTCCCTACTAGGTTTATTTTTCTACCTACGCCTTGCATATTGCTCCACACTCCCACCAAACACTACAAGCTTCATAAAACAATGATACAATAACAAATCCACAGGCACACCAATTGCTACCTTAATTTCTCTGTCAGTCCTCCTTCTCCCCCCTTCTCCCGCAATCCTGACCGTTACCTAAGAAACTTAGGATCCCCTGCCTACCAAACCGACGGCCTTCAAAGCCTTAACTAAGAGTTAAATCCTCTTAGTTTCTGCCCACACCACTAAGGCCCGCAGGACACTAAACCTGCACCATCTAAATGCAACGCAGATACTCTAATTCAGCTAGGGCCTCCACGATAAGCCTAGACAGACGGGCCTCGATCCCATAAACTTCTAATTAACAGCTAGACGCTCAAACCAACGAGCTTCTGTCTACCAGACTCCGGCACACTCTCAGCGTACATCAATGAGTTTGCAACTCAACATGAACTTCACCACAGAGTCGATAAGAAGAGGAATTCAACCTCTGTAAAAAGGACTACAGCCTAACGCCTAAACACTCAGCCACCTGACCCGTGACCTTCATCAACCGATGACTAGTTTCAACAAACCACAATGACATCGGCACCCTATACCTACTCTTCGGAGCATGGGCAGGCATAGCCGAGTACCGCCCTCAGCCTCCTTATTCGAGCAGAACTTGGCCAACCAGGAACTCTCCTAGGAGACGACCAAATCTACAATGTCATCATCACCGCCCATGCCTTCGTAAGAATCTTCTTCACAGTTATAGCTATTATAATCGAAGGGTTTGGAAACTGACTAGTCCCCCTTATAATTGGAGCCCCAGACATAGCATTCCCCCGCATAAACAACATCAGTTTCTGAACTACTTCCTCCGTCCTTCCTACTGCTCCTAGCGTCCTCCACAGTAGAAGCTGGAGTCGGAACAGGATGAACCATATACCCGCCCCTAGCAGGCAACCTAGCCCATGCTGGCGCCTCAGTAGACCTAGCCATCTTCTCCCTACACCTCGCAGGTGTGTCTTCCATCTTAGGGGCCATCAACTTTAACACAACAGCCATTAACATAACCCCCCCTGCCTTATCGCAACATCCAACTCCCCTATTCGTATGATCCGTACTCCTAGTGCCCTCACTTCCAGTCCTGGCCGCCGGCATCACCATACTACTGACCGACCGAAACCTAAACACTACATTCTTTGACCCCGCTGGAGGGGGAGACCCCATTCTCTACCAGCACCTGTTCTGATTCTTTGGCCACCAGGAAGTTTACATCTTAATCCTTCACGGCTTTGGAATCATCTCACATGTTGTAACGTATTACGCAGGCAAAAAAGAACCATTCGGCTACATAGGAATAGTCTGAGCTATACTATCGATTGGATTCCTGGGCTTTGTCATATGAGCCCACCACATATTCACTGTCGGAATAGACGTAGACAGCCGATCATACTTCATCTCCGCCACTATAATCATCGCCATCCCAACCGGCATTCAGGTATTCAGCTGACTAGCCACACCACACGGAGGCACCATCAAATGAGATCCACCGATACTGTGAGCCTTGGGCTTCATCTTCCTCTTCACACTTGCCAATAAGGTGTCGGTGGAATTGGTGGTCAGCCTTGATTACTGCGTAATCCATCCCGTGGATCTAAAAAGAATTTTATATATATATAATATTGTACGCACATACATACATATATATATTATATAGGGCCAGGTAGGACAGGCCACCGCTTCTGTCTCGTGCCCTAAGTAACTGCCTACTGCCAGTATTGGCACTGACTCACCAGCGGTCAGCTACAAGCACTTCTGCTCTTCAGCAGAGCACAAGCATTCCTCTGCTTTGAGAAGAGAGCATTGTGCTCATGAAACATTGAAAAGACTCACTTCTATGCCTCTCCAGCTATAACCAAGGGAATCCTTCCTTCTCCGCACCAAAAAAATTAATGCTGACTTTTCAAGGATGCTATGGATGAGGTTCATAACCAAGGGGTGTCATCCACCTGGCCACACAATTTGTCTCCTGCAAGTTCGATTAAGCATGCCAAGACATCCTATGGATGTGACAAACACCTCATCACCTCTGCTCTGTTGCCCCTTCTTCCCCGAGTTCCTGTTCTCCTTCATAATACCTAGTTGTTCTCTCATTATGAATCCTCCCTTCCCCTTATCAGTGTCAATGGAATCATCGTTCCATGGACAATGAGTCGTCCCTTTCCCCCGCTTGGTCCGAGAGTATTACCTCTGTTCAGTGGCTTGATCCAGGGTGATAGTGCTCGTTCTAGGCGCTGTAAAAAGCGAAATCTATATCCTATGTCCTGATTTTGGGTATCTAACATTAATGCAAAACAGTAATCCTCACACAGTTTTTATTTCATTCTGTAGCGTCGGTGTCGCTATCAGCTGCCTGCGGTTAAGGTTCACGGAAAGGTCTTACATTCTTCGCTGGGATCCATCGAGGTCCTTTTTCTGTAGAGACACAAGCATAACCTTTTCCCCGTGTAACAAGAGGATATGGTCCCATAATTTTACCTGTTTCTGCATCTCGGACCGATACCGGGCCTTTAACCCGTGCCTCGACGGAGGTAGCTGCAGTGAAACGTCGACCTATCGGTGGGCCGTTATCTATTCAAGAACAATTCAAAAAATTAAAAACATACAACGCTTTCTGTAACCGTTCCTCGGGAATAGCCATGCCCATTCCCCCTTTTTGTTGTTGTCATAAACGTTTCAGAGACCGATGAGACCCTTCAATGAGAGATCGACCGGTGGGGGAATGAGCAATGCCGGTAATGTGAGTTCTACCCCATAGGGCAAAAGAGGTTTTTACAGTTGTTGAAACGTAAAGATAAAGACCGACAACGGTCCAGCTTAAGGGAATACCTAAAGCAGCAAAAGCACGCATTAAATGTCTACGAACAGCTCGTGCCTTTTCTCCTGTGTGACACGAGGCAACCAAGGCACCTGAAAATGTATCAATGGAAGAGTGGATATATTTAAGGCTACCAAATTCAGAATCATGCGTGACATCTGTTTGCCATAACGGTAGGCTTTGTAATCCTCTAGGATTAACTCCTGCAGCAACTGATGGGAAAGAATGTTTTTGACAATCGGGACAGACAGCAATAATACTTGATGCTTGTTGAGCAGCAAGGCCAAACTGTCGCTTAAGAGCTCCAGCGTTTCGATGGAAAAAAAGAGTGCCTTCGCTTAGCTTGTGCAATACGGTCTGGCAGTACTTGAACTGGTCACGGCAATAGGTCAGCTCGTCGATTGCCTTCTGCAAGAAAACCAGGTAGCGAGGTATGAGACCTAATATGCATAACAAAATAAGGCGCAGATCGAGAGTCCAAAAGGAAAATAAGTTCCTGTAACAGGGTAAAGGGTTGTGAATGCGAAACACTCCGCAGCACAGAAGCTTCAGCTCGTGGAACAATACCTGCAACATAAGCAGAATCAGTAACAAGGTGGAGTGGTACATTCCATTCTCGGAAAACACGAACAACTGCATTCAGTTCTCCTGTTTGAGGTGAACCGGAGACCGTCTCTATGTCCGAATCCCATTGCCTCCGTTGATCATCCCACCACAGAAGAACAGATTTATGCGATTGGCCCGATCCATCTGTAAACACAGTAAGCGCCGGTAAGGGTTGTTCGCTTCTTCTGGGTTTTAACATCAGACGAAAATCAACGTTAAACAGTTTGTGTGAAGGTGGATGGGAAGTTATTCGACCTGTATGTTCTCGCCCGGCACCTCCCCGGGACCTACAGCTTGACAAACTATTGCTGTACAATTCAACCACGAGAACCTCTAACACCTTTACCGCTCAAACCTAGCCTTCTCCTTAACATCTTGTATATCCCATAAACACCACCTACCCAAAACCTCAGCACTAAAATCATATTAACCCAAACCCCCCATACACACACGCCCCTAAGACTAAAGGCGCCCAAACAGCCAACGAAACCAACGAAACCACGTCCCCGTAGCTTACAATCCAAAGCGTGGCACTGAAGATGCCAAGATGGCGTCCAATATGAAAGCCGAGGACAAAAGACTTAGCCCTAACCTTACGGTTGGCTCCTGCTAGACCTAGACGTGCAAGTATCTGCGGCCCAGTGTAAATGCCCTAGGCCTCCTGCTAAGACCGAAGGAGCAGGCATCAGGCACACGCTACCAACTGCAGCCCAAGACGCCTTGCTCAGCCACACCCCCACGGGCACTCAGCAGTAATTAACAGTAAGCAAGAAGCGCAAGCTTGACTTAGTCACGGCAACCTTCAGGGTTGGTAAATCTCGTGCCAGCCGCCGCGGTCACACCAGAAACCCAAGCCAACAGTCACACGGCGTAGAGAGCGGACCAGAGCCTGTCAGAATAACTAGGAAACCGAAACACAACTAAGCTGTCGTAAGCCCGAGATACCCCTAAGGCCAACCTAAAGATGATCCTAGTAAACCTGACTGCGGCCAATGAAGAGACGGGACGCAGCTTGATGCAAGCAAATGTCAATGCGTTGTGCAGAAGCACGAGGTTTTATACGCTTGCAGAAGCTGCGCGTTTTAAACCAATTGCTTCTTGAGGCTAAGCCTTGCATACTAGGCAATCCCTGATTGGTGGTTAACTACCGGCACTTAACAGCAAGGTGTTACCTTTCCTTGGCGCCATCCGTCTCCCACTCCCCTGTGCTCTGTAACCATGCCCCATCATGTTGTTAATTGTTGTCTAGACAAGCTCGAGCACACTCCCCTCAGCTGACCGATTGCCACGCGTGGTCCTAGTTTCCAGCCCGCTCCTGCACCTCCCCCTTCCTGTTGCACAAAAGAACCTTTGAAAGCGAACGAGGAAAAACAAGGCCTAAGCAACAGAACAAATAAAAAACCAACTAAGACATATTATCACTGTCAAAATAACCCACTGCCTTTGTTCCGTACAATTCTACAATTTCCCCTTTTTGTTTTTGAACAGCTAGTACCAGGTTTGCCATGTTCCGCAGGGCCCTTGCAAACATGACAGCAACCAAGGTAATAGCAAACAAACAACACTGCCAATCGAGTGAATGGATGCCAGAAAAGGCTGAAATTTTCTCAGATTTTGATAACATGTTGCTGCAGTGGGGCGCCTAAAATCCACGCAGCACATACCATCAAAATCCTCACAGCCACGTCCTTGAACCAACAACAAAAAGCCGCGGCAATTTTGACTCACATGCTTAACTGCCTACCAAACAAGGTGATTGAACTCTTTAATGCTTTCCCTGCTGTTACTCTGCATAAGAGAAGAAGCGCTGCGACACGTTCCCATCCTAGCCTCCTACTACATTAGCATCTACAGAAAGACAATGCTCGACATGCAAAGTGTAAACAACATCACCTTCTTTTGGATTAACGTTATACGTAGGCGGAAGGGCACACCAAACAAGAACCGTTTCCGTCAAAAAGTTTGAAACATAGCATGCCTTCTCTGAACATACCTCTGGGGTCACCCCCTTCATTCCCTCCTTTTGATGCAAAGAGAGACACTTTACCCTAACAGAGAAGCCCCTGTTTACATCTCTGAGCCAGGACACAAGCCGCAGCTGTGCGCGCCACCAGGCTCAGGGCAGAAACCACTCCTGTAGTTACCTAACTAGATATCTCGACAAGCGTGCAGACACCTATTAAACACTAAATAACCATGTTTATCGTTCCTGTTCTCCTTCGTAATACCTAGTTGTTCTCTCATTATGAATCCTCCCTTCCCCTTATCAGTGTCAATGGAATCATCGTTCCATGGACAATGAGTCGTCCCGTTCCCCCGCTTGGTCCGAGAGTATTACCTCTGTTCAGTGGCTTGATCCAGGGTGATAGTGCTCGTTCTAGGCGCTGTAAAAAGCGAAATCTATATCCTATGTCCTGATTTTGGGTATCTAACATTAATGCAAAACAGTAATCCTCACACAGTTTTTATTTCATTCTGTAGCGTCGGTGTCGGTATCGGCTGCCTGCGGTAAAGGTTCACGGGAAGGTCTTACATTCTTCGCTGGGATCCATCTAGGTCCTTTTTCTGTAGAGACACAAGCATAACCTTTTCCCCGTGTAACAAGAGGATATGGTCCCATAATTTTACCTGTTTCTGCATCTCGGACCGATACCGGGCCTTTAACCCGTGCCTCGACGGAGGTAGCTGCAGTGAAACGTCGACCTATCGGTGGGCCGTTATCTATTCAAGAACAATTCAAAAAATTAAAAACATACAACGCTTTCTGTAACCGTTCCTCGGGAATAGCCATGCCCATTCCCCCTTTTTGTTGTTGTCATAAACGTTTCAGAGACCGATGAGACCCTTCAATGAGAGATCGACCGGTGGGGGAATGAGCAATGCCGGTAATATGAGTACTACCCCATAGGGCAAAAGAGGTTTTTACAGTTGTTGAAACGTAAAGATAACGACCGACAACGGTCCAGCTTAAGGGAATACCTAAAGCAGCAAAAGCACGCATTAAATGTCTACGAACAGCTCGTGCCTTTTCTCCTGTGTGACACGAGGCAACCAAGGCACCTGAAAATGTATCAATGGAAGAGTGGATATATTTAAGGCTACCAAATTCAGAATCATGCGTGACATCTGTTTGCCATAACGGTAGGCTTTGTAATCCTCTAGGATTAACTCCTGCAGCAACTGATGGGAAAGAATGTTTTTGACAATCGGGACAGACAGCAATAATACTTGATGCTTGTTGAGCAGCAAGGCCAAACTGTCGCTTAAGAGCTCCAGCGTTTCGATGGAAAAAAAGAGTGCCTTCGCTTAGCTTGTGCAATACGGTCTGGCAGTACTTGAACTGGTCACGGCAATAGGTCAGCTCGTCGATTGCCTTCTGCAAGAAAACCAGGTAGCGAGGTATGAGACCTAATATGCATAACAAAATAAGGCGCAGATCGAGAGTCCAAAAGGAAAATAAGTTCCTGTAACAGGGTAAAGGGTTGTGAATGCGAAACACTCCGCAGCACAGAAGCTTCAGCTCGTGGAACAATACCTGCAACATAAGCAGAATCAGTAACAAGGTGGAGTGGTACATTCCATTCTCGGAAAACACGAACAACTGCATTCAGTTCTCCTGTTTGAGGTGAACCGGAGACCGTCTCTATGTCCGAATCCCATTGTCTCCGTTGAAAACCTTAGGAAGACAGGAATTGAACCTGCACAGAAGAGATCAAAGCGCTCCATACTCCCCTTACATTACTTCCCAGTAGGGTCAGCTAAACAAAAGCTATCGGGCCCATACCCCGAAAATGATGGTTTAACCTCTTCCTCTACTAAATGAGCCCCGTCACAAAACTAACGTTCTCCTTAAGCCTTCTACTAGGAACAACCATCACAATTTCAAGCAACCACTGACTGCTAGCCTGGCCTGGACTAGAACTCAACACCCTTGCCATTATCCCCTTCCTTTCAAAATCACACCACCCTCGAGCTATGGAAGCTGCAATCAAATACTTTCTCGTCCAAGCAACCGCCTCCGCATTAATCCTCTTCTCAAGCACAATCAACGCACAGTTCACCGGACAATGAGACATTCCGCGACTAAGCCACCCAACAGCCTCCCTACTACTAACTACAGCAGTCGCAATAAAACTAGGCCTAGTACCCTTTCACTCCTGATGTCCAGAGGTCATACAAGGCTCACCTATAACCACTGCCCTACTCGTCTCTACATGAATAAAACTCCCCCCACTCACTCTTCTTTTCTTAACTGCCCCCTCACTGAACCCACTCCTACTGACAACCGTGGCCATTGCATCCGCAGCCATCGGAGGGCGAACAGGACTTAACCAAACACAAATCCGAAAAGTCCTAGCTTTCTCATCGATCGCCCACCTAGGCTGAATAACCATCATCCTCATATACAACCCCAAGCTAACATTAATAACCTTCTACCCATACTCCTTAAGAACCGCCTCCATTTTCTTAGCCCTCAACACAACCAACTCCTCAAAACTATCCACAATAATAACCTCCTGAACAAAAATACCATCACTAAACGCATCCTTGACGCTAGCACTACTATCCCTAGCCGGCCTGCCCCCACTCCCTGGCTTTTTACCAAAATGACTCATTATCCAGGAACTAACTAAGCAAGAGATATCAACCGCAGCCATAATTATTTCAATACTCTCCCTACTAGGTTTATTTTTCTACCTACGCCTTGCATATTGCTCCACACTCCCACCAAACTCTACAAGCTTCATAAAACAATGATACAATAACAAATCCACAGGCACACCAATTGCTACCTTAATTTCTCTGTCAGTCCTCCTTCTCCCCCCTTCTCCCGCAATCCTGACCGTTACCTAAGAAACTTAGGATCCCCTGCCTACCAAACCGAAGGCCTTCAAAGCCTTAACTAAGAGTTAAATCCTCTTAGTTTCTGCCCACACCACTAAGGCCCGCAGGACACTAAACCTGCACCATCTAAATGCAACGCAGATACTCTAATTCAGCTAGGGCCTCCACGATAAGCCTAGACAGACGGGCCTCGATCCCATAAACTTCTAATTAACAGCTAGACGCTCAAACCAACGAGCTTCTGTCTACCAGACTCCGGCACACTCTCAGCGTACATCAATGAGTTTGCAACTCAACATGAACTTCACCACAGAGTCGATAAGAAGAGGAATTCAACCTCTGTAAAAAGGACTACAGCCTAACGCCTAAACACTCAGCCACCTGACCCGTGACCTTCATCAACCGATGACTAGTTTCAACAAACCACAATGACATCGGCACCCTATACCTACTCTTCGGAGCATGGGCAGGCATAGCCGAGTACCGCCCTCAGCCTCCTTATTCGAGCAGAACTTGGCCAACCAGGAACTCTCCTAGGAGACGACCAAATCTACAATGTCATCATCACCGCCCATGCCTTCGTAAGAATCTTCTTCACAGTTATAGCCATTATAATCGAAGGGTTTGGAAACTGACTAGTCCCCCTTATAACTGGAGCCCCAGACATAGCATTCCCCCGCATAAACAACATCGGTTTCTGAACTACTTCCTCCGTCCTTCCTACTGCTCCTAGCGTCCTCCACAGTAGAAGCTGGAGTCGGAACAGGATGAACCATATACCCGCCCCTAGCAGGCAACCTAGCCCATGCTGGCGCCTCAGTAGACCTAGCCATCTTCTCCCTACACCTCGCAGGTGTGTCTTCCATCTTAGGGGCCATCAACTTTAACACAACAGCCATTAACATAACCCCCCCTGCCTTATCGCAACATCCAACTCCCCTATTCGTATGATCCGTACTCCTAGTGCCCTCACTTCCAGTCCTGGCCGCCGGCATCACCATACTACTGACCGACCGAAACCTAAACACTTTTCATTGACCCCGCTGGAGGGGGAGACCCCATTCTCTACCAGCACCTGTTCTGATTCTTTGGCCACCAGGAAGTTTACATCTTAATCCTTCACGGCTTTGGAATCATCTCACATGTTGTAACGTATTACGCAGGCAAAAAAGAACCATTCGGCTACATAGGAATAGTCTGAGCTATACTATCGATTGGATTCCTGGGCTTTGTCATATGAGCCCACCACATATTCACTGTCGGAATAGACGTAGACAGCCGATCATACTTCATCTCCGCCACTATAATCATCGCCATCCCAACCGGCATTCAGGTATTCAGCTGACTAGCCACACCACACGGAGGCACCATCAAATGAGATCCACCGATACTGTGAGCCTTGGGCTTCATCTTCCTCTTCACACTTGCCAATAAGGTGTCGGTGGAATTGGTGGTCAGCCTTGATTACTGCGTAATCCATCCCGTGGATCTAAAAAGAATTTTATATATATATAATATTGTACGCACATACATACATATATATATTATATAGGGCCAGGTAGGACAGGCCACCGCTTCTGTCTCGTGCCCTAAGTAACTGCCTACTGCCAGTATTGGCACTGACTCACCAGCGGTCAGCTACAAGCACTTCTGCTCTTCAGCAGAGCACAAGCATTCCTCTGCTTTGAGAAGAGAGCATTGTGCTCATGAAACATTGAAAAGACTGACTTCTACGCCTCTCCAGCTATAACCAAGAGAATCCTTCCTTCTCCGCACCAAAAAAATTAATGCTGACTTTTCAAGGATGCTATGGATGAGGTTCATAACCAAGGGGTGTCATCCACCTGGCCACACAATTTGTCTCCTGCAAGTACGATTAAGCATGCCAAGACATCCTATGGATGTGACAAACACCTCATCACCTCTGCTCTGTTGCCCCTTCTTCCCCCAGTTTCTTACTGGAACTAGTAACTCCAGCTCACCAGTTCCTTGAGCATGGCTTCAATCGGTTCCTGAGCCACATGCACATCTTCTGTAGGTCCTTCCAAAGTGATGTTATCCTGTGGCGAGCAGCCTCACAGTTTGCCCTCTTGCCTGTGATAACAATTGTCTCCGAGTTGCTGTTCTTTGCTGGGAGATCAATTTTGGTGTTGCTTTCTTTACGGATCTGCCATAAAGAAAAAAAAAAAAAAATCATCTCAGAAGCGTCCCATGTCAGAAGAAAAAGCCTCGCAGGCTATATTGGACATCACCAATGGGCAGGAGAGAGCATCCAGTGGGATTTTGCTGCAGGCAGTGATCATCACGAGCACTTGAGTTAGGAGCAATATCTCACCTTCTTGATGTTGGCACCTCCTTTCCCTACGATGTTCTTGTGGAACTGTTTGCAGATGGGGACAGAAATAGAAAAGCTGTTTTCAACCTAAGGGAGAAAGGAAGGGAGAACTGAAGATTACACTGTCGTGGCAAGGGAGGCCTGACTTCAGGAACTCTGATAAACGAGCTTTTGAAAAGAGGCTTAGACCCAAGGAAGTTCTCTATACGAGGGACTTGTAAGACTAAACAAAGGCAAGGACGTTCCCCTATAGCCTTCCCATAACAGGTACTACCCCCTGCCTCCATTCAGCCAAAACAGCGTCGACAGCTCCCTCCTCTTGAGGTGTTTTAGCTCTACCCAAGCCAGTAGAGCTCTGCTTTGCCCCAGGGTTATCCAGGCACGGAGGAGGGAAGTGCAGGCAGAAGACCTCCTTACCAGGTCTGCCACCGTCTTTTGCATGTACTCGGTGCACTTCTCCACCTCGTTTTTGGGACCTCGGAGTTGGACGATGTCACTCTTGTGTGCAGGGTCTGGGAAGTTGATGATAACCTGCAGGAGCGGTCATTTAGAGTTAGCTCAAGCAAAAGCAAGAACCCTTGTGTCAGACACATGCAAAGGTTGGGGGGATCCTACACATGCCCTTTTCCCATTCAGAAACGGGGAACCGTGTTAGCGGCCTCTGGCTAAAAGAACTATCTTCTCAGACACTTGCGCTACAGAGCCACTAAAGTTACGACTTCTGTGACGACAGGCCTACTACCCATGTAGGAAAGAACCCCTCTGGATTCCTCCTCTCCTACAAAGCCTTACCTCTGGGAATTGCTCCCGGATTTCCCAGACCCGCTCAGCCTTCTGCCCAGTGATGGTCCGGTGGAATTTCTGCTCAACGATTAGGTCCGCAGCGTGTTCATTTTCCTGACGGGAACAGAGGGCACACTGAGTGTTCAGCCGGAGAGCCGTCTACTTTGACTTAGCGGTTTGCTGCCCGACGGTTTACTTGCCAGCACTGTCCCTCTTTTCTCCAGACCAAATTCACTCTGCGTTGACAGAGAAGGGCTACCCGAGGGAACAGGGGAAGACATTTGTGAAGAGGAACTTGCACTTGTCATGAGATCCAAGTGCTCCGTGGGCAAGGGGCACACACTCGCACCAGAAGGTTACAAGGGAACACGAGAGCCCAAACCCTGCAGTCTCCCAAACATCACGTCCTACCCACTCACCATACGGGAAGCGAGTTCCAGCAGCTCGCTCTTGGCCTGTGGGACCCCCTGTGGGTCTCCTTCCATTCTGATCGGGTTGCTCTTCTCGTTGTCCGGGGGAATGCGCACAGACACCTTGTACAGATCCTTCATCCTGTTCACTTCGAGGCAAGGACTGTGGTGACGCCGTCTGCTAGGCAAAGACCTGGAAGCGAGGCACCTGGATTATCACTGCTCAGAGGCTGATGAAGAAGTAAAGCCGCCTCTGGGAAGGGCTCGGTGGGGTAGGGTTGAGCCAGGGGAAATTGCCTCTTCCCCCTGGAGTTCAGCGAGAGCAGACCTGTGCCACACGAGAGCCTGTCCAAGTAAATACCGTGGCATCTACAGAGCCCATTGTTCCCTTGTCAGAGCCAGGCGTGTTTCTTCCCAAACAGTATCACATTTAGAGCAGAGGATAATCGTTCCTTTCTACCCCAAACTCTTGGCTGGGGACACGTTGCAGTGCTATCAAACTAGCAGACCGCAACAAGGCTTTAGCGTTGGCCATATTCTACTGCCGGTGCTGTAGCACCTTCCTCCAGAGGCCAGACCACACTGCTCCTCCTCCAGCTGACACCCTCTCCCACAAGCCACAGGGCTATTTAACCCCTTAGCGGGAACCAGCTACACCTGCACATCGCCCATGTCAATCAACCCACTGCCTCTGAGGCAAGGCCACAGCTGCGTGTTATCAATGCTAATCAACCCACCGCCTTCATTCCTCTACAGGGAGAAGCTCACCAAGCACATTTCCACCACCCACAACTGGCTGCTAAAATGTCATTCGCACAGAGCAACGTGTGGAAAAAAAAAAAAAAAAATTCCTAAATTCCTCCAGGACACATCAAAGTAATTCCACTACGGTTCAGGCTCCCAAGGTACTTTCACCCGTTCAAGCCATCGCAAGGCCTGACGGCCCATTTCTCTCCTTGTACCACCACCACTCCAGAAAAGCAGAGGAAATGTGATGGAGACAGCACACTGGGTGAGCTACAGAGCCCCTGATACCATCTACTAAACACGAAGAGTGTGAGCGTGGGAAGGACTAGAAAGGCACTCCACTTACCGTTTAGCTGCTTTCTTGCCAATGAGGTGTCGGTGGAATTGGTGGTCAGCCTTGATTATTGCGTAATCCGTCCCGTGGATCTAAAAAGAATTATATCTTTTATATCTATCTATATATGTATGGATGTACATTATTTTATATTATAATATATAGGGCCAGGTAGGACAGGCCACCGCTTCTGTCTCGTGCCCTAAGTAACTGCCTACTGCCAGTATTGGCACTGACTCACCAGCGGTCAGCTACAAGCACTTCTGCTCTTCAGCAGAGCACAAGCATTCCTCTGCTTTGAGAAGAGAGCATTGTGCTCATGAAACATTGAAAAGACTGACTTCTACGCCTCTTCAGCTATAACCAAGAGAACCCTTCCTTCTCCGCACCAAAAAAATTAATGCTGACTTTTCAAGGATGCTATGGATGAGGTTCATAACCAAGGGGTGTCATCCACCTGGCCACACAATTTGTCTCCTGCAAGTTCGATTAAGCATGCCAAGACATCCTATGGATGTGACAAACACCTCATCACCTCTGCTCTGTTGCCCCTTCTTCCCCGAGTTCCTGTTCTCCTTCATAATACCTAGTTGTTCTCTCATTATGAATCCTCCCTTCCCCTTATCAGTGTCAATGGAATCATCGTTCCATGGACAATGAGTCGTCCCGTTCCCCCGCTTGGTCCGAGAGTATTACCTCTGTTCAGTGGCTTGATCCAGGGTGATAGTGCTCGTTCTAGGCGCTGTAAAAAGCGAAATCTATATCCTATGTCCTGATTTTGGGTATCTAACATTAATGCAAAACAGTAATCCTCACACAGTTTTTATTTCATTCTGTAGCGTCGGTGTCGCTATCGGCTGCCTGCGGTAAAGGTTCACGGAAAGGTCTTACATTCTTCGCTGGGATCCATCTAGGTCCTTTTTCTGTAGAGACACAAGCATAACCTTTTCCCCGTGTAACAAGAGGATATGGTCCCATAATTTTACCTGTTTCTGCATCTCGGACCGATACCGGGCCTTTAACCCGTGCCTCGACGGAGGTAGCTGCAGTGAAACGTCGACCTATCGGTGGGTCGTTATCTATTCAAGAACAATTCAAAAAATTAAAAACATACAACGCTTTCTGTAACCGTTCCTCGGGAATAGCCATGCCCATTCCCCCTTTTTGTTGTTGTCATAAACGTTTCAGAGACCGATGAGACCCTTCAATGAGAGATCGACCGGTGGGGGAATGAGCAATGCCGGTAATATGAGTTCTACCCCATAGGGCAAAAGAGGTTTTTACAGTTGTTGAAACGTAAAGATAAAGACCGATAACGGTCCAGCTTAAGGGAATACCTAAAGCAGCAAAAGCACGCATTAAATGTCTACGAACAGCTCGTGCCTTTTCTCCTGTGTGACACGAGGCAACCAAGGCACCTGAAAATGTATCAATGGAAGAGTGGATATATTTAAGGCTACCAAATTCAGAATCATGCGTGACATCTGTTTGCCATAACGGTAGGCTTTGTAATCCTCTAGGATTAGCTCCTGCAGCAACTGATGGGAAAGAATGTTTTTGACAGTCGGGACAGACAGCAATAATACTTGATGCTTGTTGAGCAGCAAGGCCAAACTGTCGCTTAAGAGCTCCAGCGTTTCGATGGAAAAAAAGAGTGCCTTCGCTTAGCTTGTGCAATACGGTCTGGCAGTACTTGAACTGGTCACGGCAATAGGTCAGCTCGTCGATTGCCTTCTGCAAGAAAACCAGGTAGCGAGGTATGAGACCTAATATGCATAACAAAATAAGGCGCAGATCGAGAGTCCAAAAGGAAAATAAGTTCCTGTAACAGGGTAAAGGGTTGTGAATGCGAAACACTCCGCAGCACAGAAGCTTCAGCTCGTGGAACAATACCTGCAACATAAGCAGAATCAGTAACAAGGTGGAGTGGTACATTCCATTCTCGGAAAACACGAACAACTGCATTCAGTTCTCCTGTTTGAGGTGAACCGGAGACCGTCTCTATGTCCGAATCCCATTGCCTCCGTTGATCATCCCACCACAGAAGAACAGATTTATGCGATTGGCCCGATCCATCTGTAAACACAGTAAGCGCCGGTAAGGGTTGTTCGCTTCTTCTGGGGTTTAACATCAGACGAAAATCAACGTTAAACAGTTTGTGTGAAGGTGGATGGGAAGTTATTCGACCTGTATATTCTCGCCCGGCACCTCCCCGGGACCTACAGCTTGACAAACTATTGCTGTACAATTCAACCACGAGAACCTCTAACACCTTTACCGCTCAAACCTAGCCTTCTCCTTAACATCTTATATATCCCATAAACACCACCTACCCAAAACCTCAGCACTAAAATCATATTAACCCAAACCCCCCATACACACACGCCCCTAAGACTAAAGGCGCCCAAACAGCCAACGAAACCAACGAAACCACGTCCCCGTAGCTTACAATCCAAAGCGTGGCACTGAAGATGCCAAGATGGCGTCCAATATGAAAGCCGAGGACAAAAGACTTAGCCCTAACCTTACGGTTGGCTCCTGCTAGACCTAGACGTGCAAGTATCTGCGGCCCAGTGTAAATGCCCTAGGCCTCCTGCTAAGACCGAAGGAGCAGGCATCAGGCACACGCTACCAACTGCAGCCCAAGACGCCTTGCTCAGCCACACCCCCACGGGCACTCAGCAGTAATTAACAGTAAGCAAGAAGCGCAAGCTTGACTTAGTCACGGCAACCTTCAGGGTTGGTAAATCTCGTGCCAGCCGCCGCGGTCACACCAGAAACCCAAGCCAACAGTCACACGGCGTAGAGAGCGGACCAGAGCCTGTCAGAATAACTAGGAAACCGAAACACAACTAAGCTGTCGTAAGCCCGAGATACCCCTAAGGCCAACCTAAAGATGATCCTAGTAAACCTGACTGCGGCCAATGAAGAGACGGGACGCAGCTTGATGCAAGCAAATGTCAATGCGTTGTGCAGAAGCACGAGGTTTTATACGCTTGCAGAAGCTGCGCGTTTTAAACCAATTGCTTCTTGAGGCTAAGCCTTGCATACTAGGCAATCCCTGATTGGTGGTTAACTACCGGCACTTAACAGCAAGGTGTTACCTTTCCTTGGCGCCATCCGTCTCCCACTCCCCTGTGCTCTGTAACCATGCCCCATCATGTTGTTAATTGTTGTCTAGACAAGCTCGAGCACACTCCCCTCAGCTGACCGATTGCCACGCGTGGTCCTAGTTTCCAGCCCGCTCCTGCACCTCCCCCTTCCTGTTGCACAAAAGAACCTTTGAAAGCGAACGAGGAAAAACAAGGCCTAAGCAACAGAACAAATAAAAAACCAACTAAGACATATTATCACTGTCAAAATAACCCACTGCCTTTGTTCCGTACAATTCTACAATTTCCCCTTTTTGTTTTTGAACAGCTAGTACCAGGTTTGCCATGTTCCGCAGGGCCCTTGCAAACATGACAGCAACCAAGGTAATAGCAAACAAACAACACTGCCAATCGAGTGAATGGATGCCAGAAAAGGCTGAAATTTTCTCAGATTTTGATAACATGTTGCTGCAGTGGGGCGCCTAAAATCCACGCAGCACATACCATCAAAATCCTCACAGCCACGTCCTTGAACCAACAACAAAAAGCCGCGGCAATTTTGACTCACATGCTTAACTGCCTACCAAACAAGGTGATTGAACTCTTTAATGCTTTCCCTGCTGTTACTCTGCATAAGAGAAGAAGCGCTGCGACACGTTCCCATCCTAGCCTCCTACTACATTAGCATCTACAGAAAGACAATGCTCGACATGCAAAGTGTAAACAACATCACCTTCTTTTGGATTAACGTTATACGTAGGCGGAAGGGCACACCAAACAAGAACCGTTTCCGTCAAAAAGTTTGAAACATAGCATGCCTTCTCTGAACATACCTCTGGGGTCACCCCCTTCATTCCCTCCTTTTGATGCAAAGAGAGACACTTTACCCTAACAGAGAAGCCCCTGTTTACATCTCTGAGCCAGGACACAAGCCGCAGCTGTGCGCGCCACCAGGCTCAGGGCAGAAACCACTCCTGTAGTTACCTAACTAGATATCTCGACAAGCGTGCAGACACCTATTAAACACTAAATAACCATGTTTATCGTTCCTGTTCTCCTTCGTAATACCTAGTTGTTCTCTCATTATGAATCCTCCCTTCCCCTTATCAGTGTCAATGGAATCATCGTTCCATGGACAATGAGTCGTCCCGTTCCCCCGCTTGGTCCGAGAGTATTACCTCTGTTCAGTGGCTTGATCCAGGGTGATAGTGCTCGTTCTAGGCGCTGTAAAAAGCGAAATCTATATCCTATGTCCTGATTTTGGGTATCTAACATTAATGCAAAACAGTAATCCTCACACAGTTTTTATTTCATTCTGTAGCGTCGGTGTCGGTATCGGCTGCCTGCGGTAAAGGTTCACGGGAAGGTCTTACATTCTTCGCTGGGATCCATCTAGGTCCTTTTTCTGTAGAGACACAAGCATAACCTTTTCCCCGTGTAACAAGAGGATATGGTCCCATAATTTTACCTGTTTCTGCATCTCGGACCGATACCGGGCCTTTAACCCGTGCCTCGACGGAGGTAGCTGCAGTGAAACGTCGACCTATCGGTGGGCCGTTATCTATTCAAGAACAATTCAAAAAATTAAAAACATACAACGCTTTCTGTAACCGTTCCTCGGGAATAGCCATGCCCATTCCCCCTTTTTGTTGTTGTCATAAACGTTTCAGAGACCGATGAGACCCTTCAATGAGAGATCGACCGGTGGGGGAATGAGCAATGCCGGTAATATGAGTACTACCCCATAGGGCAAAAGAGGTTTTTACAGTTGTTGAAACGTAAAGATAACGACCGACAACGGTCCAGCTTAAGGGAATACCTAAAGCAGCAAAAGCACGCATTAAATGTCTACGAACAGCTCGTGCCTTTTCTCCTGTGTGACACGAGGCAACCAAGGCACCTGAAAATGTATCAATGGAAGAGTGGATATATTTAAGGCTACCAAATTCAGAATCATGCGTGACATCTGTTTGCCATAACGGTAGGCTTTGTAATCCTCTAGGATTAACTCCTGCAGCAACTGATGGGAAAGAATGTTTTTGACAATCGGGACAGACAGCAATAATACTTGATGCTTGTTGAGCAGCAAGGCCAAACTGTCGCTTAAGAGCTCCAGCGTTTCGATGGAAAAAAAGAGTGCCTTCGCTTAGCTTGTGCAATACGGTCTGGCAGTACTTGAACTGGTCACGGCAATAGGTCAGCTCGTCGATTGCCTTCTGCAAGAAAACCAGGTAGCGAGGTATGAGACCTAATATGCATAACAAAATAAGGCGCAGATCGAGAGTCCAAAAGGAAAATAAGTTCCTGTAACAGGGTAAAGGGTTGTGAATGCGAAACACTCCGCAGCACAGAAGCTTCAGCTCGTGGAACAATACCTGCAACATAAGCAGAATCAGTAACAAGGTGGAGTGGTACATTCCATTCTCGGAAAACACGAACAACTGCATTCAGTTCTCCTGTTTGAGGTGAACCGGAGACCGTCTCTATGTCCGAATCCCATTGTCTCCGTTGAAAACCTTAGGAAGACAGGAATTGAACCTGCACAGAAGAGATCAAAGCGCTCCATACTCCCCTTATATTACTTCCCAGTAGGGTCAGCTAAACAAAAGCTATCGGGCCCATACCCCGAAAATGATGGTTTAACCTCTTCCTCTACTAAATGAGCCCCGTCACAAAACTAACGTTCTCCTTAAGCCTTCTACTAGGAACAACCATCACAATTTCAAGCAACCACTGACTGCTAGCCTGGCCTGGACTAGAAATCAACACCCTTGCCATTATCCCCTTCCTTTCAAAATCACACCACCCTCGAGCTATGGAAGCTGCAATCAAATACTTTCTCGTCCAAGCAACCGCCTCCGCATTAATCCTCTTCTCAAGCACAATCAACGCACAGTTCACCGGACAATGAGACATTCCGCGACTAAGCCACCCAACAGCCTCCCTACTACTAACTACAGCAGTCGCAATAAAACTAGGCCTAGTACCCTTTCACTCCTGATGTCCAGAGGTCATACAAGGCTCACCTATAACCACTGCCCTACTCGTCTCTACATGAATAAAACTCCCCCCACTCACTCTTCTTTTCTTAACTGCCCCCTCACTGAACCCACTCCTACTGACAACCGTGGCCATTGCATCCGCAGCCATCGGAGGGCGAACAGGACTTAACCAAACACAAATCCGAAAAGTCCTAGCTTTCTCATCGATCGCCCACCTAGGCTGAATAACCATCATCCTCATATACAACCCCAAGCTAACATTAATAACCTTCTACCCATACTCCTTAAGAACCGCCTCCATTTTCTTAGCCCTCAACACAACCAACTCCTCAAAACTATCCACAATAATAACCTCCTGAACAAAAATACCATCACTAAACGCATCCTTGACGCTAGCACTACTATCCCTAGCCGGCCTGCCCCCACTCCCTGGCTTTTTACCAAAATGACTCATTATCCAGGAACTAACTAAGCAAGAGATATCAACCGCAGCCATAATTATTTCAATACTCTCCCTACTAGGTTTATTTTTCTACCTACGCCTTGCATATTGCTCCACACTCCCACCAAACTCTACAAGCTTCATAAAACAATGATACAATAACAAATCCACAGGCACACCAATTGCTACCTTAATTTCTCTGTCAGTCCTCCTTCTCCCCCCTTCTCCCGCAATCCTGACCGTTACCTAAGAAACTTAGGATCCCCTGCCTACCAAACCGAAGGCCTTCAAAGCCTTAACTAAGAGTTAAATCCTCTTAGTTTCTGCCCACACCACTAAGGCCCGCAGGACACTAAACCTGCACCATCTAAATGCAACGCAGATACTCTAATTCAGCTAGGGCCTCCACGATAAGCCTAGACAGACGGGCCTCGATCCCATAAACTTCTAATTAACAGCTAGACGCTCAAACCAACGAGCTTCTGTCTACCAGACTCCGGCACACTCTCAGCGTACATCAATGAGTTTGCAACTCAACATGAACTTCACCACAGAGTCGATAAGAAGAGGAATTCAACCTCTGTAAAAAGGACTACAGCCTAACGCCTAAACACTCAGCCACCTGACCCGTGACCTTCATCAACCGATGACTAGTTTCAACAAACCACAATGACATCGGCACCCTATACCTACTCTTCGGAGCATGGGCAGGCATAGCCGAGTACCGCCCTCAGCCTCCTTATTCGAGCAGAACTTGGCCAACCAGGAACTCTCCTAGGAGACGACCAAATCTACAATGTCATCATCACCGCCCATGCCTTCGTAAGAATCTTCTTCACAGTTATAGCCATTATAATCGAAGGGTTTGGAAACTGACTAGTCCCCCTTATAACTGGAGCCCCAGACATAGCATTCCCCCGCATAAACAACATCGGTTTCTGAACTACTTCCTCCGTCCTTCCTACTGCTCCTAGCGTCCTCCACAGTAGAAGCTGGAGTCGGAACAGGATGAACCATATACCCGCCCCTAGCAGGCAACCTAGCCCATGCTGGCGCCTCAGTAGACCTAGCCATCTTCTCCCTACACCTCGCAGGTGTGTCTTCCATCTTAGGGGCCATCAACTTTAACACAACAGCCATTAACATAACCCCCCCTGCCTTATCGCAACATCCAACTCCCCTATTCGTATGATCCGTACTCCTAGTGCCCTCACTTCCAGTCCTGGCCGCCGGCATCACCATACTACTGACCGACCGAAACCTAAACACTTTTCATTGACCCCGCTGGAGGGGGAGACCCCATTCTCTACCAGCACCTGTTCTGATTCTTTGGCCACCAGGAAGTTTACATCTTAATCCTTCACGGCTTTGGAATCATCTCACATGTTGTAACGTATTACGCAGGCAAAAAAGAACCATTCGGCTACATAGGAATAGTCTGAGCTATACTATCGATTGGATTCCTGGGCTTTGTCATATGAGCCCACCACATATTCACTGTCGGAATAGACGTAGACAGCCGATCATACTTCATCTCCGCCACTATAATCATCGCCATCCCAACCGGCATTCAGGTATTCAGCTGACTAGCCACACCACACGGAGGCACCATCAAATGAGATCCACCGATACTGTGAGCCTTGGGCTTCATCTTCCTCTTCACACTTGCCAATAAGGTGTCGGTGGAATTGGTGGTCAGCCTTGATTACTGCGTAATCCATCCCGTGGATCTAAAAAGAATTTTATATATATATAATATTGTACGCACATACATACATATATATATTATATAGGGCCAGGTAGGACAGGCCACCGCTTCTGTCTCGTGCCCTAAGTAACTGCCTACTGCCACTATTGGCACTGACTCACCAGCGGTCAGCTACAAGCACTTCTGCTCTTCAGCAGAGCACAAGCATTCCTCTGCTTTGAGAAGAGAGCATTGTGCTCATGAAACATTGAAAAGACTCACTTCTATGCCTCTCCAGCTATAACCAAGGGAATCCTTCCTTCTCCGCACCAAAAAAATTAATGCTGACTTTTCAAGGATGCTATGGATGAGTTTCATAACCAAGGGGTGTCATCCACCTGGCCACACAATTTGTCTCCTGCAAGTTCGATTAAGCATGCCAAGACATCCTATGGATGTGACAAACACCTCATCACCTCTGCTCTGTTGCCCCTTCTTCCCCCAGTTTCTTACTGGAACTAGTAACTCCAGCTCACCAGTTCCTTGAGCATGGCTTCAATCGGTTCCTGAGCCACATGCACATCTTCTGTAGGTCCTTCCAAAGTGATGTTATCCTGTGGCGAGCAGCCTCACAGTTTGCCCTCTTGCCTGTGCTAACAATTGTCTCCGAGTTGCTGTTCTTTGCTGGGAGATCAATTATGGTGTTGCTTTCTTTACGGATCTGCCACAAAGGAAAAAAAAATAAAAAATCATCTCAGAAGTGTCCCATGTCAGAAGAAAAACCCTCGCAGGCTATATTGGACATCACCAATGGGCAGGAGAGAGCATCCAGTGGGATTTTGCTGCAGGCAGTGATCATCACGAGCACTTGAGTTAGGAGCAATATCTCACCTTCTTGATGTTGGCACCTCCTTTCCCCACGATGTTCTTGTGGAACTGTTTGCAGATGGGGACAGAAATAGAAAAGCTGTTTTCAACCTAAGGGAGAAAGGAAGGGAGAACTGAAGATTACACTGTCGTGGCAAGGGAGGCCCGACTTCAGGAACTCTGATAAACGAGCTTTTGAAAAGAGGCTTAGACCCAAGGAAGTTCTCTATACGAGGGACTTGTAAGACTAAACAAAGGCAAGGACGTTCCCCTATAGCCTTCCCATAACAGGTACTACCCCCTGCCTCCATTCAGCCAAAACAGCGTCGACAGCTCCCTCCTCTTGAGGTGTTTTAGCTCTACCCAAGCCAGTAGAGCTCTGCTTTGCCCCAGGGTTATCCAGGCACGGAGGAGGGAAGTGCAGGCAGAAGACCTCCTTACCAGGTCTGCCACCGTCTTTTGCATGTACTCGGTGCACTTCTCCACCTCGTTTTTGGGACCTCGGAGTTGGACGATGTCACTCTTGTGTGCAGGGTCTGGGAAGTTGATGATAACCTGCAGGAGCGGTCATTTAGAGTTAGCTCAAGCAAAAGCAAGAACCCTTGTGTCAGACACATGCAAAGGTTGGGGGGATCCTACACATGCCCTTTTCCCATTCAGAAAAGGGGAACCGTGTTAGCGGCCTCTGGCTAAAAGAACTATCTTCTCAGACACTTGCGCTACAGAGCCACTAAAGTTACGACTTCTGTGACGACAGGCCTACTACCCATGTAGGAAAGAACCCCTCTGGATTCCTCCTCTCCTACAAAGCCTTACCTCTGGGAATTGCTCCCGGATTTCCCAGACCCGCTCAGCCTTCTGCCCAGTGATGGTCCGGTGGAATTTCTGCTCAACGATTAGGTCCGCAGCGTGTTCATTTTCCTGATGGGAACAGAGGGCACACTGAGTGTTCAGCCGGAGAGCCGTCTACTTTGACTTAGCGGTTTGCTGCCCGACGGTTTACTTGCCAGCACTGTCCCTCTTTTCTCCAGACCAAATTCACTCTGCGTTGACAGAGAAGGGCTGCCCGAGGGAACAGGGGAAGACATTTGTGAAGAGGAACTTGCACTTGTCATGAGATCCAAGTGCTCCGTGGGCAAGGGGCACACACTCGCACCAGAAGGTTACAAGGGAACACGAGAGCCCAAACCCTGCAGTCTCCCAAACATCACGTCCTACCCACTCACCATACGGGAAGCGAGTTCCAGCAGCTCGCTCTTGGCCTGTGGGACCCCCTGTGGGTCTCCTTCCATTCTGATCGGGTTGCTCTTCTCGTTGTCCGGGGGAATGCGCACAGACACCTTGTACAGATCCTTCATCCTGTTCACTTCGAGGCAAGGACTGTGGTGACGCCGTCTGCTAGGCAAAGACCTGGAAGCAAGGCACCTGGATTATCACTGCTCAGAGGCTGATGAAGAAGTAAAGCCGCCTCTGGGAAGGGCTCGGTGGGGTAGGGTTGAGCCAGGGGAAATTGCCTCTTCCCCCTGGAGTTCAGCGAGAGCAGACCTGTGCCACACGAGAGCCTGTCCAAGTAAATACCGTGGCATCTACAGAGCCCATTGTTCCCTTGTCAGAGCCAGGCGTGTTTCTTCCCCAAACAGTATCACATTTAGAGCAGAGGATAATCGTTCCTTTCTACCCCAAACTCTTGGCTGGGGACACGTTGCAGTGCTATCAAACTAGCAGACCGCAACAAGGCTTTAGCGTTGGCCATATTCTACTGCCGGTGCTGTAGCACCTTCCTCCAGAGGCCAGACCACACTGCTCCTCCTCCAGCTGACACCCTCTCCCACAAGCCACAGGGCTATTTAACCCCTTAGCGGGAACCAGCTACACCTGCACATCGCCCATGTCAATCAACCCACTGCCTCTGAGGCAAGGCCACAGCTGCGTGTTATCAATGCTAATCAACCCACCGCCTTCATTCCTCTACAGGGAGAAGCTCACCAAGCACATTTCCACCACCCACAACTGGCTGCTAAAATGTCATTCGCACAGAGCAGCGTGTGGAAAAAAAAAAAAAAAATAATAAATTCCTCCAGGACACATCAAAGTAATTCCACTACTGTTCAGGCTCCCAAGGTACTTTCACCCGTTCAAGCCATCGCAAGGCCTGACGGCCCATTTCTCTCCTTGTACCACCACCACTCCAGAAAAGCAGAGGAAATGTGATGGAGACAGCACACTGGGTGAGCTACAGAGCCCCTGATACCATCTACTAAACACGAAGAGTGTGAGCATGGGAAGGACTAGAAAGGCACTCCACTTACCGTTTAGCTGCTTTCTTGCCAATGAGGTGTCGGTGGAATTGGTGGTCAGCCTTGATTATTGCGTAATCCGTCCCGTGGATCTAAAAAGAATTATATTTTTTATATCTATCTATATATGTATGGATGTACATTATTTTATATTATAATATATAGGGCCAGGTAGGACAGGCCACCGCTTCTGTCTCGTGCCCTAAGTAACTGCCTACTGCCACTATTGGCACTGACTCGCCAGCGGTCAGCTACAAGCACTTCTGCTCTTCAGCAGAGCACAAGCATTCCTCTGCTTTGAGAAGAGAGCATTGTGCTCATGAAACATTGAAAAGACTTACTTCTACGCCTCTCCAGCTATAACCAAGAGAATCCTTCCTTCTCCGCACCAAAAAAAATAATGCTGACTTTTCAAGGATGCTATGGATGAGGTTCATAACCAAGGGGTGTCATCCACCTGGCCACACAATTTGTCTCCTGCAAGTACGATTAAGCATGCCAAGACATCCTATGGATGTGACAAACACCTCATCACCTCTGCTCTGTTGCCCCTTCTTCCCCCAGTTTCTTACTGGAACTAGTAACTCCAGCTCACCAGTTCCTTGAGCATGGCTTCAATCGGTTCCTGAGCCACATGCACATCTTCTGTAGGTCCTTCCAAAGTGATGTTATCCTGTGGCGAGCAGCCTCACAGTTTGCCCTCTTGCCTGTGCTAACAATTGTCTCCGAGTTGCTGTTCTTTGCTGGGAGATCAATTATGGTGTTGCTTTCTTTACGGATCTGCCATAAAGAAAAAAAAAAAAAAATCATCGCAGAAGTGTCCCATGTCAGAAGAAAAAGCCTCGCAGGCTATATTGGACATCACCAATGGGCAGGAGAGAGCATCCAGTGGGATTTTGCTGCAGGCAGTGATCATCACGAGCACTTGAGTGAGGAGCAATATCTCACCTTCTTGATGTTGGCACCTCCTTTCCCTACGATGTTCTTGTGGAACTGTTTGCAGATGGGGACAGAAATAGAAAAGCTGTTTTCAACCTAAGGGAGAAAGGAAGGGAGAACTGAAGATTACACTGTCGTGGCAAGGGAGGCCCGACTTCAGGAACTCTGATAAACGAGCTTTTGAAAAGAGGCTTAGACCCAAGGAAGTTCTCTATACGAGGGACTTGTAAGACTAAACAAAGGCAAGGACGTTCCCCTATAGCCTTCCCATAACAGGTACTACCCCCTGCCTCCATTCAGCCAAAACAGCGTCGACAGCTCCCTCCTCTTGAGGTGTTTTAGCTCTACCCAAGCCAGCAGAGCTCTGCTTTGCCCCAGGGTTACCCAGGCACGGAGGAGGGAAGTGCAGGCAGAAGACCTCCTTACCAGGTCTGCCACCGTCTTTTGCATGTACTCGGTGCACTTCTCCACCTCGTTTTTGGGACCTCGGAGTTGGACGATGTCACTCTTGTGTGCAGGGTCTGGGAAGTTGATGATAACCTGCAGGAGCGGTCATTTAGAGTTAGCTCAAGCAAAAGCAAGAACCCTTGTGTCAGACACATGCAAAGGTTGGGGGGATCCTACACATGCCCTTTTCCCATTCAGAAAAGGGGAACCGTGTTAGCGGCCTCTGGCTAAAAGAACTATCTTCTCAGACGCTTGCGCTACAGAGCCACTAAAGTTACGACTTCTGTGACGACAGGCCTACTACCCATGTAGGAAAGAACCCCTCTGGATTCCTCCTCTCCTACAAAGCCTTACCTCTGGGAATTGCTCCCGGATTTCCCAGACCCGCTCAGCCTTCTGCCCAGTGATGGTCCGGTGGAATTTCTGCTCAACGATTAGGTCCGCAGCGTGTTCATTTTCCTGATGGGAACAGAGGGCACACTGAGTGTTCAGCCGGAGAGCCATCTACTTTGACTTAGCGGTTTGCTGCCCGACGGTTTACTTGCCAGCACTGTCCCTCTTTTCTCCAGACCAAATTCACTCTGCGTTGACAGAGAAGGGCTACCCGAGGGAACAGGGGAAGACATTTGTGAAGAGGAACTTGCACTTGTCATGAGATCCAAGTGCTCCGTGGGCAAGGGGCACACACTCGCACCAGAAGGTTACAAGGGAACACGAGAGCCCAAACCCTGCAGTCTCCCAAACATCACGTCCTACCCACTCACCATACGGGAAGCGAGTTCCAGCAGCTCGCTCTTGGCCTGTGGGACCCCCTGTGGGTCTCCTTCCATTCTGATCGGGTTGCTCTTCTCGTTGTCCGGGGGAATGCGCACAGACACCTTGTACAGATCCTTCATCCTGTTCACTTCGAGGCAAGGACTGTGGTGACGCCGTCTGCTAGGCAAAGACCTGGAAGCAAGGCACCTGGATTATCACTGCTCAGAGGCTGATGAAGAAGTAAAGCCGCCTCTGGGAAGGGCTCGGTGGGGTAGGGTTGAGCCAGGGGAAATTGCCTCTTCCCCCTGGAGTTCAGCGAGAGCAGACCTGTGCCACACGAGAGCCTGTCCAAGTAAATACCGTGGCATCTACAGAGCCCATTGTTCCCTTGTCAGAGCCAGGCGTGTTTCTTCCCCAAACAGTATCACATTTAGAGCAGAGGATAATCGTTCCTTTCTACCCCAAACTCTTGGCTGGGGACACGTTGCAGTGCTATCAAACTAGCAGACCGCAACAAGGCTTTAGCGTTGGCCATATTCTACTGCCGGTGCTGTAGCACCTTCCTCCAGAGGCCAGACCACACTGCTCCTCCTCCAGCTGACACCCTCTCCCACAAGCCACAGGGCTATTTAACCCCTTAGCGGGAACCAGCTACACCTGCACATCGCCCATGTCAATCAACCCACTGCCTCTGAGGCAAGGCCACAGCTGCGTGTTATCAATGCTAATCAACCCACCGCCTTCATTCCTCTACAGGGAGAAGCTCACCAAGCACATTTCCACCACCCACAACTGGCTGCTAAAATGTCATTCGCACAGAGAAGTAATTCCACTACTGTTCAGGCTCCCAAGGTACTTTCACACGTTAAAGCCATCGCAAGGCCTCACGGCCCATTTCTCTCCTTGTACCACCACCACTCCAGGAAAGCAGAGGAAACGTGATGGAGACAGCACACTGGGTGAGCTACAGAGCCCCTGATACCATCTACTAAACACGAAGAGTGTGAGCATGGGAAGGACTAGAAAGGCACTCCACTTACCGTTTAGCTGCGTTCTTGCCAATGAGGTGTCGGTGGAATTGGTGGTCAGCCTTGATTATTGCGTAATCCATCCCGTGGATCTAAAAAGAATTATATTTTTATATCTATATCTATATATGTATGTATGTCCACTATTATATATTATATTATATAGGGCCAGGTAGGACAGGCCACCGCTTCTGTCTCGTGCCCTAAGTAACTGCCTACTGCCAGTATTGGCACTGACTCACCAGCGGTCAGCTACAAGCACTTCTGCTCTTAAGCAGAGCACAAGCATTCCTCTGCTTTGAGAAGAGAGCATTGTGCTCATGAAACATTGAAAAGACTCACTTCTATGCCTCTCCAGCTATAACCAAGAGAATCCTTCCTTCTCCACACCAAAAAAATTAATGCTGACTTTTCAAGGATGCTATGGATGACCAAGGGGTGTCATCCACCTGCCACACAATTTGTCTCCTGCAAGTTCGATTAAGCATGCCAAGACATCCTATGGATGTGACAAACACCTCATCACCTCTGCTCTGTTGCCCCTTCTTCCCCCAGTTTCTTACTGGAACTAGTAACTGCAGCTCACCAGTTCCTTGAGCACGGCTTCAATCTGTTCCTGAGCCACATGCACATCTTCTGTAGGTCCTTCCAAAGTGATGTTATCCTCTCCTCCAGTGAATTTGATGTGAACCTTGAGGTGAAGGACAATGAATCTCTTCAGAATTTGCCAAGATCCAAGCCAGGCCAATGCTTTTGGTCAGGCCTACACCATCGATCCCTGCCACTGAGAGATGTGCTCCTTCCCCAAAAGCCCAGACCAAATCCCCACAATTTTACAAGTCAGAAACTTAACAATTTCGGCCATATGGCAGTGCCTAGAGCCCAAGGCTCTGGTGCCGTCCCGGTTTCTGCAAGGGCTTTGGAGAAGTTTACTCATTTAGCCTTTATCTAGATACCGTCTAACTCCCCAGGGAGAAGCCTTGCTGCACTCGCCATTTCCAGGTATCCTACTACATCAGTTCTCAAAACAGCACCACATAAAGCTTCCTTGGAAGGGCTCAACCCATGACAATAACATAGGAGGAGCAGTGTTTGCAGCAGTAAAAGAGAGGGTTCCCTTGAACAGCAAAGATCTGTGTCATTTCCCCCTGGTTTTACCCACGCTAGAATACACCTCTCTCTTTCGTGACGAGTGATCTGGACTAAACCTTTTTCTACGCCGGGGGTGCTAAGCTAACCAGCTCACCCATACCTTTGGCATCTGCTGAGTTATTTTGGCCAGGTTCTGTCCTTTCTTTCTAATAATGAAACGATGAAGCCAAGAGGGGGCAGAGACCGAGGAGACGGTAAAACTGTTGGCCTGAGAGACAGAAAAACAGAGAAGCTGTTTGATGGACAAACCACAGCACACCACAGCAAGTCCCAGCCCACCACAGCCCGTCCCAGCCACCCACAGCCCGTCCCAGCCCGTCCCAGCTCACCACAGCCCATCCCAGCCCACCACAGCCCACCAGAGCCCGTCCAGGACCACCACAGTCCGTTCCAGCCCACCACAGCCCGTCCCCGCCCAACACAGCCCGTCCCAGACCACCACAGCCCGTCCCAGCCCCTCCCAGCCCGTCTCAGCCCACCACAGCCCGTCCCAGCCTGTCCCAGCCCGTCCCAGACCACCAGAGCCCGTCGCAGCCCACCACAGCCCGTCACAGCTCTCCACAACCCACCACAGCCCGTCCCAGCCCGTCCTCGCCCACCACAGCCCGTCCCAGCCCACCACAGCCCACGAAAGCCCACCACGGCCCACCACAGTTCACCACAGCCCGTCCCAGCCCACCACAGCCCTCCAGAGCCCGTCTCAGCTCACCACAGCCTGTCCCAGCCCACCACAGCCCACCGCAGCCCATCCCAGCCCACCACGGCCCGTCCCAGCCCGTGCCAACCCGTCACAACACACCACAGCCCACCACAGCCCGTCCCTATCCACCACAGCGTGTCCCAACCCACCACAGCCCACCACAGCCCTTCAGAACCCACCACAGCACGTCCCAGCCCACCACAGCCCACCACAGGTCACCACAGCCCACCACAGGTCACCACAGCCTGTTTCAGCCCACCACGGTAAACCACGGCCCGTCCCAGCCCACCACGGCCCGCCATGGCCCACCACAGCTCGTCCCAGATAAACACGGCGCACCACAGCCCACCACGGCCCGTCCCGGCCCACCACAGCCCACCACAGGTCACCACAGCCCACCACCGGTCACCACAGCCCACCACAGGTCACCGCAGCCTGTTTCAGCCCACCACGGCAAACCACGGCCCGTCCCAGCCCACCACGGCCCGCCATGGCCCACCACAGCTCGTCCCAGATAAACACGGCGCACCACAGCCCACCACGGCCCGTCCCGGCCCACCACAGCCCGTCCCAGCACACCACAGCCCACCACAGTCCATCACAGCCCACCACAGCCCGTCCCAGCTTACCACAGCCCACCACAGACCGTCCCAGCCCCACCACAGCCCGTCCCAGCCCACCACTGCCCGTCCCAGCCCACCACTGCCCGTCCCAGCCCGTCCCAGCCCGTCCCAACCCTCCAAAGCCCGTCCCAGCACACCACAGCCCACCACAGCCCGTCCCAGCTTACCACAGCCCACACCAGACCGTCCCAGCCCACCACAGCCCGTCCCAGCCCACCACAGCCCGTCCCAGCCCACCACTGCCCGTCCCAGCCCACCACTGCCCGTCCCAGCCCGTCCCAACCCACCACAGCCCGTCCCAGCCCACCACAGCCCACCACAGCCCACCGCAGCCCATCCCAGCCCACCACGGCCCGTCCCAGCCCGTGCCAACCCGTCACAACACACCACAGCCCACCACAGCCCGTCCCTACCCACCACAGCGTGTCCCAACCCACCACAGCCCACCACAGCCCTTCAGAACCCACCACAGCCCACCACAGCCCGTCCCACCCACCACAGCACGTCCCAGGCCACCACAGACCACCACAGCCCGTGAAGCCCACCACAGCCCGCCTCAGCCCACTACAGCCCGTCCCAGCCCACCGCAGCCCGTCCCAGCCCACCGCAGCCCGCCACGGCCCGTCCCAGCCCACCACAGCCCATTCCAGACCACCAGAGCCCTTCCCAGTTCACCACAGCCCACCACAGCTCGTCCAATTTCACCACAGCCCGTCTCAGCTCACCACAACCCACCACAGCCCGTCCCAGCCCACCGCAGCCTATCCCAACCCGTCCCAGACCACCACGGCCTGTCCCAGCCCACCACGGCCTGTCCCAGCCCACCACGGCCCGTTCCAGCCCGTCCCAGCCCACGACAGCCCATCCCAGCCCACGACAGTCCGTCCCAGCCCACCAGAGCCCACCACAGCTCGTCCCAGCCCACCACAGCCCACAAGAGCTTGTCACAGACCACCACAGCCCGTCCCAGCCCACCACAGCCCACTACGGCCCACCACAGCCCGTCCCAGCCCACCACAGCCCGTCCCAGCCCACCACAGCCCGTCCCAGCTCGTCCCAGACCACCACAGCCTCTCACAGCACACCACAGCCCGTAACAGCCCACCACAGCAAGTACCAGCCCACCACAGCCCACCACGGCCCGTCCCAGCCCACCACGGCCCGTCCCAGCCCACCATATCCCGTCCCAGCCCACCAGAGCCCGTCCCAGCCTGTTTCAGCCCAGCACGGCTAACCACGGCCTGTCCCGGCCCACCACGGCCAACCACGGTCCACCATGGCCCACCAGAGCACACCACGGCCCACCACGGCCCTTCCCAGTCCACCACAGCCCACCACAGCCTGTCCCAGCCCACCACGGCCCGTCCCAGCCCACCACGGCCCGTCGCAGCCCACCACGGCCCGTCCCAGCCCACCACGGCCCGTCCCAGCCCACCACGGCCCATCACAGCCCACCACAGTTCACCACAGCCCGTCCTAGCCCAGCACGGCCTGTCCCAGCCCACCACGGACCACCACGGCCCATCTCAGCCCACCACAGCCTGTCCAAGCCCAGCACAGCCCTCCACAACCCGTCCCAACCCTCCACAGCTCATCCCAGCCTACCACAGCCCGTCGCAGCCCAACACAGCTTATCCCAGCCCACCGAAACCCGTCCCAGCCCACCGCAACCCGTCCCAGCCCACCACAGCCCACCACAGGTCACCACAGCCCACCACAGCCCACCACAGGTCACCACAGCCTGTTTCAGCCCACCACGGCAAACCACGGCCCGTCCCAGCCCACCACGGCCCGCCATGGCCCACCACAGCTCGTCCCAGATAAACACGGCGCACCACAGCCCACCACGGCCCGTAACAGCCCACCACAGCCCGTCCCAGCTTACCACAGCCCACCACAGACCGTCCCAGCCCACCACAGCCCGTCCCAGCCCCTCCCAGCCCGTGTCAGCCCCACCACAGCCTGTCCCAGCCTGTCCCAGCTCGTCCAAGCCTGTCCCAGACCCCCAGAGCCCGTCGCAGCCCACCACAGCCTGTCACAGCCCGTCCCAGCTCTCCACAACCCACCGCAGCCCGTCCCAGCCCACCACAGCCCGTCCCAGCCCACCACGGCCCACGAAAGCCCACCACAGCCCACCACGGCCCACCACAGCCCGTCCAGCCCACCACAAGCCGTCCTAGCCCACCACAGACCTCCAGAGCCCGTGTCAGCTCACCACAGCCTATCCCAGCCCACCACGGCCCACCGCAGCCTATCCCAACCTGTCCCGGCCCACCACGGCCCGTCCCAGCCCACCACGGCCCGTCCCAGCCCACCACGGCCCGTCGCAGCCCACCACGGCCCGTCCCAGCCTACCACGGCCCGTCCCAGCCCACCACAGCCCGTCCCAGCCCACCACAGCCCGTCCCAGCTCGTCTCAGACCACCACAGCCTCTCACAGCACACCATAGCCCGTAACAGCCCACCACAGCAAGTACCAGCCCGTCCCAGCCCACCACGGCCCGTCTCAGGCCACCACGGCCCGTCTCAGCTCACCACAACCCGTCCCAGACGACCACAGCCCGTCCCAGCCCACCACAGCCCACCACAGCCCGTCCCAGCCACCACGGCCCGTCCCAGTCCACCACAGCCCGTCCCAGCCCACCAGAGCCTGTCCCAGCCTGTTTCAGCACAGCACGGCAAACCACGGCCTGTCCCGGCCCACCACGGCACACCACGGTCCACCATGGCCCACCAGAGCACACCACGGCCCACCACGGCCCTTCCCAGTCCACCACAGCCCACCACGGCCTGTCCCAGCCCACCACGGCCCGTCCCAGCCCACCACGGCCCACCCCAGCCTACCACGGCCCGTCCCAGCCCACCACGGCCCATCACAGCCCACCACAGTTCACCACAGCCCGTCCTAGCCCAGCACGGCCCGTCCCATCCCACCACGGACCACCACGGCCCATCTCAGCCCACCACAGCCTGTCCAAGCCCAGCACAGCCCTCCACAACCCTCCACAGCCCGTCCCAACCCTCCACAGCTCATCCCAGCCTACCACAGCCCGTCGCAGCCCAACACAGCTTATCCCAGCCAACCGCAACCCGTCCCAGCCCACCGCAACCCGTCCCAGCCCACCACAGCCCACCACAGGTCACCACAGCCCACCACCGGTAACCACAGCCCACCACAGGTCACCACAGCCTGTTTCAGCCCACCACGGCAAACCACGGCCCGTCCCGGCCCACCACAGCCCGTCCCAGCACACCACAGCCCACCACAGCCCATCACAGCCCACCACAGCCCGTACCAGCTTACCACAGCCCACCACTGCCCGTCCCAGCCCACCACAGCCCGTCCCAGCCCCTCCCAGCCCGTCTCAGCCCACCACAGCCTGTCCCAGCCTGTCCCAGCTCGTCCAAGCCTGTCCCAGACCCCGAGAGCCCGTCGCAGCCCACCACAGCCCCACCACAGCCCGTCCCAGCCCACCACGGCCCACGAAAGCCCACCACAGCCCACCACAGCCCGTCCCAGCCCACCACAGCCCGTCCTAGCCCACCACAGACCTCCAGAGCCCGTCTCAGCTCACCAGAGCCTATCCCAGCCCACCACAGCCCACCACAGCACACCACGGCCCACCGCAGCCTATCCCAACCCGTCCCAGCCCACCACGGCCCGTCCCAGCCCGTCCCAGCCCACGACAGCCCGTCCCAGCCCACGACAGCCCGTCCCAGCCCACCAGAGCCCACCAGAGCCCACCACAGCTCGTCCCAGCCCACCACAGCCCACAAGAGCTTGTCACAGACCACCACAGCCCGTCCCAGCCCACCACAGCACACTACGGCCCACCACAGCCCGTCCGAGCCCACCACAGCCCGTCCCAGCCCACCACAGCCCACCACAGCCCACCACAGCCCGTCCCAGCCCACAACAGCCCGTCCCAGCTCGTCCCAGACCACCACAGCCCACCACAGTTCACCACAGCCCGTCCTAGCCCAGCACGGCCCGTCCCAGCCCACCACGGACCACCACGGCCCATCTCAGCCCACCACAGCCTGTCCAAGCCCAGCACAGCCCTCCACAACCCGTCCCAACCCTCCACAGCTCATCCCAGCCTACCACAGCCCGTCGCAGCCCAACACAGCTTATCCCAGCCCACCGAAACCCGTCCCAGCCCACCGCAACCCGTCCCAGCCCACCACAGCCCACCACAGGTCACCACAGCCCACCACAGCCCACCACAGGTCACCACAGCCTGTTTCAGCCCACCACGGCAAACCACGGCCCGTCCCAGCCCACCACGGCCCGCCATGGCCCACCACAGCTCGTCCCAGATAAACACGGCGCACCACAGCCCACCACGGCCCGTAACAGCCCACCACAGCCCGTCCCAGCACACCACAGCCCACCACAGACCGTCCCAGCCCACCACAGCCCGTCCCAGCCCCTCCCAGCCCGTGTCAGCCCACCACAGCCTGTCCCAGCCTGTCCCAGCTCGTCCAAGCCTGTCCCAGACCCCCAGAGCCCGTCGCAGCCCACCACAGCCTGTCACAGCCCGTCCCAGCTCTCCACAACCCACCGCAGCCCGTCCCAGCCCACCACAGCCCGTCCCAGCCCACCACGGCCCACGAAAGCCCACCACAGCCCACCACGGCCCACCACAGCCCGTCCCAGCCCACCACAAGCCGTCCTAGCCCACCACAGACCTCCAGAGCCCGTGTCAGCTCACCACAGCCTATCCCAGCCCACCACGGCCCACCGCAGCCTATCCCAACCTGTCCCAGCCCACCACGGCCCGTCCCAGCCCACCACGGCCCGTCCCAGCCCACCACGGCCCGTCGCAGCCCACCACGGCCCGTCCCAGCCTACCACGGCCCGTCCCAGCCTACCACGGCCCGTCCCAGCCCCACCACAGCCCGTCCCAGCCCACCACAGCCCGTCCCAGCTCGTCTCAGACCACCACAGCCTCTTACAGCACACCACAGCCCGTAACAGCCCACCACAGCCCGTCCCAGCCCACCACAACCCACCACAGCCTGTCCCAGCCCACCAGAACCCGCCTCAACCCAAAACAGCTCTTCCCAGGCACCACAGCCCGTCCCAGCCCACCACAGCCCGTCCCAGCCCACCACAGCCCGTCCCAGCCAGGTGTCAGACCGTACCAGCCCACCACAGCCCGTGCCAGCCCGTCCCAGCTCGTCCCAGCCCACCACAAACCCACCACAGCCTGTCCCAGCCCACCAGAACCCGCCTCAACCCAAAACAGCTCTTCCCAGGCCACCACGGCCTGTCCCAGGCCACCACAGCCCGTCCCAGCCCACCACAGCCCGTCCCAGCCAGTGTCAGACCGTACCAGCCCACCACAGCCCGTCCCAGCCAGTGTCAGACCGTACCAGCCCACCACAGCCCGTCCCAGCTCGTCCCAGCCCACCACAGCCCGTCCCAGCCGACCACAGCCCGTCCCAGCTCGTCCCAGCCCACCACAGCCCGTCCCAGCTCATCCCAGCCCACCACAGCCCGTCCCAGCTGGTCCCAGCCCACCACAGCCCGTCCCAGCCTGTCCCAGCCCACCACAGCCCGTCCCAGCCCACCACAGCCCGTCTCAGCACACCACAGCCCGTCCCAGCCCACCGCAGCCCGTCCCCAGCCCACCGCAGCCCGTCCCAGCCCACCGCAGCCCGTCCAAGCCGTCCCAGCAAATCCCAGCCCACCATAGCCCGTCTCAGCTCACCACAGCGCGTCCCAGTCCACCACACCCACCACAGCCCATCCCAGCCCATTCCAGCCCACCACAGCCCGTCCCAGCTCACAACAGCCCACCGCAGCCAGTCCCAGCCCACCACAGCCCACCGCAGCCGGTCCCAGCCCACCACACCCCACCGCAGCCCATCCCAGCCCACCACAGCCCGTCCCACCACACCAGAGTCCGTCCCAGCCCACCACGGCCCGTCACAGCTTACCACGGCCCACCACGGCTTGCCACGGCCCCATCCCAGCCCACCACAGCCCGTCCCAGCCAACCACGGCCCACCACAGCCCGCCACGGCCCGTCCCAGCCCGCGACGGCCCGTCCCAGCCCGTCCCAGCTCACCACGGCCCGTCCCAGCCCGTCCCAGCCCACCACAGCCCGTCCCAACCCACCACAGCCTGTCCCAGCCCACCACAGCCCGTCCCAGCCCACCACAGCCCACCACAGCCCGTCGCAGCCCACCACAGCCCGTCGCAGCCCACCACAGCCCGTCCCAGCCCACCACAGCCCGACTCAAGCTCACCAGAACCCACCACATCCCACCACAGCCCAACACGGCCCGTCCCAGCCCACCACTGCCCACCACAGCCCACCACAGTTCACCACGGCCCATCCCAGCCCACCACGGCCCGTCTCAGCCCACCACAGCCCGTCCCAGCCCATCCCAGACCACCACAGCCCGTCCCAGCCCACCACAGGCCACCACAGCCCGTCCCAGCCCACCACAGCCCGTCCCAGCCCACCACAGCCCGTCACAGCCCGTCCCAGCCCACCATATAAAGTACAAGCCCATAGAAGCCCACCACAGCCCGTCCCAGCCCACCACGGCCCGTCCCAGACCACCACAGCCCACCACAGCCGGTTACAGCTTATCACAGCCCATCCCAGCCCACCACAACCCGTCCCAGCCCACCACAACCCGTCCCAGCCCGTCTCCGCCCACCACAAACTGTCCTCGCCCACCACAGCCTGTCCCCGCCCAGCAAAATCTCTCCCTGCCCACCACAGCCCATCCCAGCCCACCACAGCTCACCACAAACCACCACAGCCCACCACTAGCCCGTCCCAGACCATCCCAGCCCATCCCAGCCCACGACAGCCCGTCACAGCCCGTCCCAGCCCACCGCAGCCCGTCCCAGCCCACAACAGCCAGTCCCAGCCCGTCCCAGCCCACCACAGCCCGTCCCAGCCCACCACAGCCCGTCCCAGCACACCACATCAAGTACCAGTCCGTCCTAGCCCACCACGGCCCGTCCCAGCCCACCACGGCCCGTCTCTGCTCACCACAGCCCGTCCCAGCCCTCCACAGCCCGTCCCAGCCTTCCACAGCCCACCACAGCCCGTCCCAGGTCACCACAGCCCGTCCCAGCCTACCACAGCCCACCACGGCTCACCACGGCCCACTACGGCCAACGACGGCCCGCCACAGCCCGCCACAAACTCTCCCGGCCCGCCAAAGCCCATCCCAGCCTGCCACAGCCCGACCCAGCCCACCACAGCCTGTCACAGCCCACCACAGCCCGTCCCGGTCCACCACAGCCCGTCCCACACCACCACAGCCCGTCCCAGCCCACCACAACCCACCACAGACCGTCCCAACCCACCACAGACCGTCCCAACCCACCACAGCCCGTCTAAGCTCACCATAACCCACCACAGCCCACCACAGCCCGTCCCGGCCCACAACAGCACGTCCCAGCCCGTCCCAACCCACCACAGACCGTCCCAACCCACCACAGCCCATCTAAGCTCACCATAACCCACCACAGCCCACCACAGCCCGTCCCGGCCCACAACAGCCCGTCACAGCCCACCACAGCCTGGCACAGCCCGTCCCAGCCCGTCCTAGCCCGGCATAGCCCGTCCCAGCTCGGCACAGCCCACCACAGCCCGGCAAGGCCCACCACAGACCGTCCCAGCCTGTCCCAGCCCTTCCCAGCCCGGCACAGCCCACCACAGCCCACCACAGCCCACCAGAGCCCGTCCCGGCCCACCAGAGCCCGCCCCGAGGCACCACGGCCCGTCCCAGCCCACCACGGCTGACCACAGCCTGTCCCAGCCCACTACAGCCGCTGCCAGCCCACCACAGCCCACCAGAGCCCATCCCAGCCCACCACAGCCGGTCCCGGCCCACCACGGCCCACCACAGCCCGTCCCAGCACATCACAGCCTGTCCCAGCCCACCACAGCTCGTCCCAGCCCACCACAGCCCGTGCCAGCCCACCACGGCTGACCACAGCCCGTGCCAGGCCACCACGGCCCACCACAGCCCATCACAGTTCACCACGGCCCTTCCCAGCCCACCACGGACCACCGCAGCCCACCACGGCCCGTCCCAGTTCACCACGGCCTGTCCCAGCCCACCACAGCCCATCCCAGACCACCACAGACCGTCCGAGCCCACCACAGCTTGTCCCAGCACAGCACAGCCCGTCCCAGCCAGCCACAGCCCACCGCAGCCCATCCCAGCCCACCCCAGCCAGCCACAGCCCACCCCAGCCCACCACAGCACGTCTCAGCCCACCGCAGCCCGTCCCAGCCCACCGCAGCCCGTCGCAGCCCACCGCAGCCCGTCCCAGCCCACTGCAGCCCGTCGCAGCCCACCGCAGCCCGTCCAAGCCGTCCCAGCAAATCCCAGCCCACCATAGCCCGTCTCAGCTCACCACAGCGCGTCCCAGTCCACCACACCCACAACAGCCCATCCTAGCCCATTCCAGCCCACCACCGCCCGTCCCAGCTCACCACAGCCCACCGCAGCCAGTCCCAGCCCACCACAGCCCACCGCAGCCGGTCCCAGCCCACCACACCCCACCGCAGCCCATCCCAGCCCACCACAGCCCGTCCCACCACACCAGAGTCCGTCCCAGCCCACCACGGCCCGTCACAGCTTACCACGGCCCACCACGGCTTGCCACGGCCCATCCCAGCCCACCACAGCCCGTCCCAGCCAACCACGGCCCACCACAGCCCGCCACGGCCCGTCCCAGCCCGTGACGGCCCGTCCCAGGCCGTCCCAGCTCACCACGGCCCGTCCCAGCCCGTCCCAGCCCACCACAGCCCGTCCCAACCCACCACAGCCCGTCCCAGCCCACCACAGCCCGTCCCAGCCCACCACGGCCCACCACAGCCCGTTGCAGCCCACCACAGCCCGTCCCAGCCAACCACAGCTTGTCCCAGCCCGTCCCAGCCCACCACAGCCCGACTCAAGCTCACCAGAACACACCACACCCCACCACAGCCCAACACGGCCCGTCCCAGCCCACCACTGCCCACCACAGCCCACCACAGTTCACCACGGCCCATCCCAGCCCACCACGGCCCGTCTCAGCCCACCACAGCCCGTCACAGCCCATCCCAGACCACCACAGCCCGTCCCAGCCCACCACAGGCCACCACAGCCCGTCCCAGCCCACCACAGCCCGTCACAGCCCGTCCCAGCCCACCATATAAAGTACAAGCCCATAGAAGCCCACCACAGCCCATCCCAGCCCACCACGGCCCGTCTCAGCCCACCACAGCCCGTCACAGCCCATCCCAGACCACCACAGCCCGTCCCAGCCCACCACAGGCCACCACAGCCCGTCCCAGCCCACCACAGCCCGTCACAGCCCGTCCCAGCCCACCATATAAAGTACAAGCCCATAGAAGCCCACCACAGCCCATCCCAGCCCACCACGGCCCGTCTCAGCCCACCACAGCCCGTCCCAGCCCATCCCAGACCACCACAGCCCGTCCCAGCCCACCACAGGCCACCACAGCCCGTCCCAGCCCACCACAGCCCGTCACAGCCCACCACAGCCCGTCACAGCCCGTCCCAGCCCACCATATAAAGTACAAGCACATAGAAGCCCACCACAGCCCGTCCCAGCCCACCACGGCCCGTCCCAGACCACCACACCCAACCACAGCCGGTTACAGCTTATCACAGCCCATCCCAGCCCACCACAACCCGTCCCAGCCCACCACAGCCCGTCCCAGCCCACCACAACCCGTCCCAGCCCACCACGGCCCACCACAGCCCGTTGCAGCCCACCACAGCCCGTCCCAGCCCACCACAGCTTGTCCCAGCCCGTCCCAGCCCACCACAGCCCGACTCAAGCTCACCAGAACACACCACGCCCCACCACAGCCCAACACGGCCCGTCCCAGCCCACCACTGCCCACCACAGCCCACCACAGTTCACCACGGCCCATCCCAGCCCACCACGGCCCGTCTCAGCCCACCACAGCCCGTCACAGCCCATCCCAGACCACCACAGCCCGTCCCAGCCCACCACAGGCCACCACAGCCCGTCCCAGCCCACCACAGCCCGTCACAGCCCGTCCCAGCCCACCATATAAAGTACAAGCCCATAGAAGCCCACCACAGCCCGTCCCAGCCCACCACGGCCCGTCCCAGACCACCACACCCAACCACAGCCGGTTACAGCTTATCACAGCCCATCCCAGCCCACCACAACCCGTCCCAGCCCACCACAGCCCGTCCCAGCCCACCACAACCCGTCCCAGCCCACCACAACCCGTCCCAGACCACCACAACCCACCACAGCCCGTCCCAGCCCACCACAACCCGTCCCAGCCCGTCCCAGCCTACCACAGCCCGTCCCAGCCCACCGCAGCCAGTCACAGCTTGTCCCAGCCCACCACAGCCCACCACAGCCTGTCCCAGCCCATCCCAGCCCACGACAGCCCGTCACAGCCCGTCACAGCCAGTCCCAGCTTGTCCCATACCACCACAGCCCGTCCCAGCCCACCACAGCACGTACCAGCCCACCACATCAAGTACCAGTCCGTCCCAGCGCACCACGGCCCGTCCCAGACCACCACGGCCCGTCCCAGCGCACCACGGCCTGTCTCCACTCACCACAGCACGTACCAGCCTGTCTCAGCCTACCACAGCCCGTCCCCGCCCACCGCAGCCCGTCCCAGCCCAGCGCAGCCCGTCCCAGCCCAGCGCAGCCCGTGCCAGCCCACCACAGCCCGTCCCAGCACACCACAGCTCGTCCCAGCACACCACAGCCCGTCCCAGCCCACCACAGCCCACCACAGCTCGTCCCAGCCCGTCTCCGCCCACCACAAACTGTCCTCGCCCACCACAGCCTGTCTCCGCCCAGCAAAATCTCTCCCCGCCCACCACAGCCCATCCCAGCCCACCACAGCTCACCACAAACCACCACAGCCCACCACAGCCCGTCCCAGACCATCCCAGCCCATCCCAGCCCACGACAGCCCGTCACAGCCCGTCCCAGCCCACCGCAGCCCGTCCCAGCCCACAACAGCCAGTCCCAGCCCGTCCCAGCCCACCACAGCCCGTCCCAGCCCACCACAGCCCGTACCAGCCCACCACATCAAGTACCAGTCCGTCCTAGCCCACCACGGCTTGTCCCAGCCCACCACGGCCCGTCTCTGCTCACCACAGCACGTACCAGCCTGTCTCAGCCTACCACAGCCCGTCCCAGCATGTCCCAGCCCACCGCAGCCCGTCCCAGCCAACCGCAGCCCGTCCCAGCCAACCGCAGCCCGTCCCAGCCCACCACAGCCCGTGCCTATCCACCACAGCCCGTCCTAGCCCACCACAGCCCGTCCCAGCCCACCACAGCCCGTCCCAGCCCACCACAGCCCACCACAGCCCGTCCCAGCCCACCACAGCCCACCACAGCCCACCACAGCCCGTCTCCACCCACCACAACCTGTCCTCGCCCACCACAGCCTGTCCCCGCCCAGCAAAATCTCTCCCCGCCCACCAAAGCCAATCCCAGCCCACCACAGCTCACCACAAACCACCACAGCCCACTACAGCCCGTCCTAGACCATCCCAGCCCATCCCAGCCCACGACAGCCCGTCACAGCCCGTCCCAGCCCACCACAGCCCGTCCCAGCCCATCCCAGACCACCACAGCCCGTCCCAGCCCACCACAGGCCACCACAGCCCGTCCCAGCACACCACAGCCCGTCCCAGCCCACCAGAGCCCGTCACAGCCCGTCCCAGCCCACCATATAAAGTGCAAGCCCATAGAAGCCCACCACAGCCCGTCCCAGCCCACCACGGCCCGTCCCAGACCACCACAGCCCACCACAGCCCGTCCCAGCCCACCACAACCCGTCCCAGCCCGTCCCAGCCCACCGCAGCCAGTCACAGCTTGTCCCAGCCCACCACAGCCCACCACAACCTGTCCCAGCCTATCCCAGCCCACGACAGCCCGTCACAGCCCGTCACAGCCCACCACAGCCAGTCCCAGCTTGTCCCAGACCACCACAGCCCGTCCCAGCCCACCACAGCCCGTACCAGCCCACCACATCAAGTACCAGTCCGTCCCAGCGCACCACGGCCCGTCCCAGACCACCACGGCCCGTCCCAGCGCACCACGGCCTGTCTCCACTCACCACAGCACGTACCAGCCTGTCTCATCGTACCACAGCCCGTCCCCGCCCACCGCAGCCCGTCCCAGCCCAGTGCAGCTTGTCCCAGCCCAGCGCAGCCCGTCCCAGCCCAGCGCAGCCCGTGCCAGCCCAGCGCAGCCCGTGCCAGCCCACCACAGCCCGTGCCAGCCCACCACAGCTCGTCCCAGCCCACCACAGCCCGTCCCAGCCCACCACAGCCCGTCCCAGCCCACCACAGCCCACCACAGCCCGTCCCAGCCCGTCTCCGCCCACCACAACCTGTCCTCGCCCACCACAGCCTGTCCCCGCCCAGCAAAATCTCTCCCCGCCCACCACAGCCCATCCCAGCTCACCACAGCTCACCACAAACCACCACAGCCCACCACAGCCCGTCCCAGACCATCCCAGCGCATCCCAGCCCACGAGAGCCCGTCACAGCCCGCCCCAGCCCACCACAGCCCACCACAGCCCGTCTCAGCCCACCACAGCCCGTCTCAGCCCACCACAGACCGTCCCAGCCCACCAGAGCCCGTCCCAGCTTACCACAGCCCACCACAGCCCGTCTCAGCCCACCACAGCCCGTCCCGGCCCACTACAACTCGTCCCAGCCCACCACAGGCCACCACAGCCCACCCAGCCCCTCCCAGCCCACCAGAGGCCGTCCCAGCCCACCACAGCCCAATACAGCACACCACAGCCCGTCACAGCCCACCACAGCCCGTGCCAGCCCACCACAGCCCGTGCCAGCCCACCACAGCCCACCACAGTCTATCCCAGCCCAGTACAACTCGTCCCAGCCCACCACAGCCCACCACAGCCCATCCCAGCCCACCACAGCCCGTCCCTGAGCACCACAGCCCGTCCCAGCCCACCACGGCCCGTCCCAGCCCACCACAGCCCATCCCAGCCCACCACGGCCCGTCCCCGCCCACCACAGCCCGTCCCAGCCCACCACGGCCCGTCCCAGCCTACCACGGCCCATCCCAGCCCACCACGTCCCATCTCAGCCCACCACAGCCCGTCCCAGCCCACCACTAGCCCGTCCCAGGCCACCACAGCCCGTCTCAAGCTCACCAGAACCTACCACAGCCCACCACAGCCCGTCCCAGACCACCACGGCCCACCACAGCCCACCACGGCCCGTCCCAGCCCACCACGGCCCGACCAAGCCCACCACGGCCCGAACAAGCCCACCACGGCCCGAACAAGCCCACCACGGCTCGTAGCGGCCCACCACAGCCCGTCACGGCCCACCACGGCCCACAGCGGTCCGTCCCGGCCAACCACGGTCCGTCCCAGCCCACCATGGCCCACCTCAGCCCACCACGGCCCTTCCCAGCCCACCACAGCCTGTTCCAGCCCGTCCCAGCCCACCACAGCCCGTCCCAGCCCACCACAGCCCGTCCCAGCCCACCACAGCCTGTCCCAGCCCACCACAGCCCACCACAGCCCGTCCCAGCCCACCACAGCCCGTCCCAGCCCACCACAGCCCACCACAGCCCACCAGAACCCGCCTCAACCCAAAACAGATCTTCCCAGGCCACCACAGCCCGTCCCAGCCCACCACAGCCCGTCCCAACCCACCACAGCCCACCACAGCCCGTCCCAGCCCACCACGGCCCGTCCCAGCCCACCACAGCCCGTCCCAGCCCGTCCCAGCCCACCACAGCCCGTCCCAGCCCACCAGAGCCCGTCCCAGCCTGTTTCAGCCCACCACGGCTAACCACGGCCTGTCCCGGCCCACCACGGCCAACCACGGTCCACCATGGCCCACCAGAGCACACCACGGCCCACCACGGCCCTTCCCAGTCCACCACAGCCCACCACGGCCCGTCCCAGCCCACCACGGCCCACCACGGCCCACCCCAGCCCACCACGGCCCGTCCCAGCCCACCACGGCCCGTCCCAGCCCACCACGGCCCGTCCCAGCCCACCACGGCCCATCACAGCCCACCACAGTTCACCACAGCCCGTCCTAGCCCAGCACGGCCCGTCCCAGCCCACCACGGACCACCACGGCCCATCTCAGCCCACCACAGCCTGTCCAAGCCCAGCACAGCCCTCCACAACCCTCCACAGCCTGTCCCAACCATCCATAGCTCATCCCAACCTACCACAGCCCGTCGCAGCCCAACACAGCTTATCCCAGCCCACCGAAACCCGTCCCAGCCCACCGCAACCCGTCCCTGCCCACCACAGCCCACCACAGGTCACAACAGCCCACCACCGGTCACCACAGCCCACCACCGGTCACCACAGCCCACCACAGGTCACCACAGCCTGTTTCAGCCCACCACGGCAAACCACGGCCCGTCCCAGCCCACCACGGCCCGCCATGGCCCACCACAGCTCGTCCCAGATAAACACGGCGCACCACAGCCCACCACGGCCCGGCCCGGCCCACCACAGCCCGTCCCAGCACACCACAGCCCACCACAGCCCATCACAGCCCACCACAGCCCGTCCCAGCTTACCACAGCCCACCACAGACCGTCCCAGCCCACCACAGCCCGTCCCAGCCCCTCCCAGCCTGTCTCAGCCCACCACAGCCTGTCGCAGCCTGTCCCAGCTCGTCCAAGCCTGTCCCAGACCCCCAGAGCCCGTCGCAGCCCACCACAGCCCGTCCCAGCCCGTCCCAGCTCTCCACAAACCACCGCAGCCCGTCCCAGCCCACCACAGCCCGTCCCAGCCCACCACGGCCCACGAAAGCCCACCACAGCCCACCACAGCCCGTCCCAGCCCACCACAAGCCGTCCTAGTCGACCACAGACCTCCAGAGCCCGTCTCAGCTCACCACAGCCTATCCCAGCCCACCACGGCCCACCACAGCACACCACGGCCCACCGCAGCCTATCCCAACCCGTCCCAGCCCACCACAGCCCGTCCCAGCCCACCACGGCCCGTCCCAGCCCACCACGGCCCGTCCCAGCCCGTCCCAGCCCACGACAGCCCGTCCCAGCCCACGACAGCCCGTCACAGCCCACCACAGCCCGTCCCAGCCCACCGCAGCCCGTCCCAGCCCACCACAGCCCGTCCCAGCTCGTCCCAGACCACCACAGCCTCTCACAGCACACCACAGCCCGTAACAGCCCACCACAGCAAGTACCAGCCCGTCCCAGCCCACCATGGCCCGTCTCAGTCCACCACGGACCGTCTCAGCTCACCACAATTCGTCCCAGACGACCACAGCCCGTCCCAGCCCACCATAGCCCACCACAGCCCGTCCCAGCCCACCACGGCCCATCCCAGCCCACCACAGCCCGTCCCAGCCCACCACATCCCGTCCCAGCCCACCAGAGCCCGTCCCAGCCTGTTTCAGCCCACCACGGCTAACCACGGCCCGTCCCGGCCCAACACAGCCCATCACAGCACACCACAGCCCACCACAGCCCATCACAGCCCACCACAGACCGTCCCAGCCCACCACAGACCGTCCCAGCCCACCACAGACCGTCCCAGCCCACCACAGCCTCTCACAGCCCACCACGGCCCGTCCCAGCCCACCACTGCCCGTCCTAGCCCGTCTCAGCCTGTCCCAACCCACCAAAGCCCGTCCCAGCACACCACAGCCCACCACAGCCCATCAGAGCCCACCAAAGCCCGTCCCAGCTTACCACAGCCCACCATAGACCGTCCCAGCCCACCACAGCCCGTCCCAGCCCACCACTGCCCGTCCCAGCCCACCACTGCCCGTCCCAGCCCGTCCCAACCCACCACAGCCCGTCCCAGCCCACCACAGGCCACCGCAGGCCATCCCAGCCCAGAAGAGACAGTCCCAGCCCACCACGGCCCGTCCCAGCCCACCACGGCCTGTCCCAGCCCACCACGGCCCATCACAGCCCACCACAGTTCACCACAGCCCGTCCTAGCCCAGCACGGCCCGTCCCAGCCCACCACGGACCACCACGGCCCATCTCAGCCCACCACAGCCTATCCAAGCCCAGCACAGCCCTCCACAACCCTCCACAGCCCGTCCCAACCCTCCACAGCTCATCCCAGCCTACCACAGCCCACCACAGCCCAACACAGCTTATCCCAGCCCACCACTAGCCCGTCCCAGCCCACCACAGCCCGTCCCAGCCCGTCCCAGCCCACCACAGCCCGTCCCAGCCCACCACAGGCTGTCCCCGCCCATTACAGCCCATCCCAGCCCGTCCCAGACCACCACAGCCCGTCTCAAGCTCACCAGAACCTACCACAGCCCACCACAGCCCGTCCCAGACCACCACGGCCCACCACAGCCCACCACGGCCCGTCCCAGCCCACCACGGCCCGACCAAGCCCACCACGGCCCGAACAAGCCCACCACGGCCCGAACAAGCCCACCACGGCTCGTAGCGGCCCACCACAGCCCGTCGCGGCCCACCACGGCCCACAGCGGTCCGTCCCGGCCAACCACGGTCCGTCGCAGCCGACCATGGCCCACCTCAGCCCACCACAACCCGTCCCAGACGACCACAGCCCGTCCCAGCCCACCACAGCCCACCGCAGCCCGTCCCAGCCCACCACAGCCCGTCCCACCACACCAGAGTCCGTCCCAGCCCACCACGGCCCGTCACAGCTTACCACGGCCCACCACGGCTTGCCACGGCCCATCCCAGCCCACCACAGCCCGTCCCAGCCAACCACGGCCCACCACAGCCCCCCACGGCCCGTCCCAGCCCGCCACGGCCCGTCCCAGCCCGTCCCAGCTCGCCACGGCCCGTCCCAGCCCGTCCCAGCTCACCACGGCCCGTCCCAGCCCGTCCCAGCCCACCACAGCCCGTCCCAACCCACCACAGCCCGTCCCCGCCCACCACAGCCCGTCCCAGCCCGTCGCAGCCCGTCCCAGCCCACCACAGCTTGTCCCAGCCCTTCCCAGCCCACCACAGCCCGTCTCAGCCCACCACTGCCCACCACAGCCCACCACAGTTCACCACGGCCCATCCCAGCCCACCAGAGCCCGTCCCAGCCCACCACAGGCCACCACAGCCTGTCCCAGCCCACCACAGCCCGTCCCAGCCCACCAGAGCCCGTCACAGCCCGTCCCAGCCCACCATATAAAGTACAAGCCCATAGAAGCCCACCACAGCCCGTCCCAGCCCACCACGGCCCGTCCCAGACCACCACAGCCCACCACAGCCGGTTACAGCTTATCACAGCCCATCCCAGCCCACCACAACCCGTCCAAGCCCACCACAGCCCGTCCCAGCCCACCACAGCCCGTCCCAGCCCACCACAACCCGTCTCAGCCCACCACAACCCGTACCAGACCACCACAACCCACCACAGCCCGTCCCAGCCCGTCCCAGCCCACCACAGCCCGTCTCAGCCCACCACAGCCCGTCCCGGCCCACTACAACTCGTCCTAGCCCACCACAGGCCACCACAGCCCACCCAGCCCTTCCCAGCCCACCAGAGGCCGTCCCAGCCCACCACAGCCCAATACAGCACACCACAGCCCGTCACAGCCCTTCAGAGGCCACCAGAGCTTGTCCCGGCCCACCAGAGTCCGTCCCAAGCCACCACGGCCCGTCCCAGCCCAAGACAACTGACCACAGGCCGTCCCAGCCCACCACGGCCCGTCCCAGCCCACCACAGCCCGTCCCAGCCCACCACAGACCACCACAGCCCTTCCCAAACCACCACAGCCCTTCCCAGCCCACCACAGCCCACCACAGTCTGTCCCAGCCCAGTACAACTCGTCCCAGCCCACCACAGCCCACCACAGCCCATCCCAGCCCACCACAGCCCGTCCCTGAGCACCACAGCCCGTCCCAGCCCACCACGGCCCGTCCCAGCCCACCACGGCCCATCCCAGCCCACCACGGCCCGTCCCAGCCCACCACGGCCCGTCCCAGCCCACCACGGCCCGTCCCAGCCCACCACGGCCCGTCCCAGCCCACCACGGCCCGTCCCAGCCCACCACGGCCCGTCCCAGCCCACCACGGCCCGTCTCAGCCCACCACGGCCCGTCCCAGCCCACCACTAGCCCGTCCCAGCCCACCACAGCCCGTCCCAGCCCGTCCCAGCCCACCACAGCCCGTCCCAGCCCACCACAGGCCGTCCCCGCCCATTACAGCCCATCCCAGCCCGTCCCAGACCACCACAGCCCGTCTCAAGCTCACCAGAACCTACCACAGCCCACCACGGCCCGTCCCAGACCACCACGGCCCACCACAGCCCACCACGGCCCGTCCCAGCCCACCACGGCCCGAACAAGCCCACCACGGCTCGTAGCGGCCCACCACAGCCCGTCGCGGCCCACCACGGCCCACAGCGGTCCGTCCCGGCCAACCACGGTCCGTCGCAGCCGACCATGGCCCACCTCAGCCCACCACGGCCCTTCCCAGCCCACCACAGCCCGTCCCAGCCCACCACAGCCCGTCCCAGCCCACCACAGCCCACCGCAGCCCACCACAGCATGTCCCAGCCCACCAGAACCCGCCTCAACCCAAAACAGCTCTTCCCAGGCCACCACAGCCCGTCCAAGCCCACCACAGCCCGTCCCAGCCCACCACAGCCCGTCCCAGCCAGTGTCAGACCGTACCAGCCCACCACAGCCCGTGCCAGCCCGTCCCAGCTCGTCCCAGCCCACCACAGCCCGTCCCAGCCCAACCACAGCCCGTCCCAGCTCGTCCCAGCCCACCACAGCCCGTCCCAGCTCGTCCCAGCCCACCACAGCCCGTCCCAGCTCGTCCCAGCCCACCACAGCCCGTCCCAGCTCGTCCCAGCCCACCACAGCTGATCCCAGCCTGTCCCAGCCCACCACAGCCCGTCCCAGCCCACCACAGCCCGTCTCAGCCCACCACAGCCCGTCCAAGCCCACCGCAGCCCGTCCCAGCCCACCGAAGCCCGTCCCAGCCCACCGCAGCCCGTCCAAGCCGTCCCAGCAAATCCCAGCCCACCATAGCCCGTCTCAGCTCACCATAGCGCGTCCCAGTCCACCACACCCACCACAGCCCATCCCAGCCCATTCCAGACCACCACAGCCCGTCCCAGCCCACCACAGCCCGTCCCAGCCCAGCGCAGCCCGTCCCAGCCCAGCGCAGCCCGTGCCAGCCCACCACAGCCCGTCCCAGCACACCACAGCTCGTCCCAGCCCACCACAGCCCGTCCCAGCACACCACAGCCCACCACAGCCCGTCCCAGCCCACCACAGCCCACCACAGCCCGTCTACGCCCACCACAACCTGTCCTCGCCCACCACAGCCTGTCCCCGCCCAGCAAAATCTCTCCCTGTCCACCACAGCCCATCACAGCTCACCACAAACCACCACAGCCCACCACAGCCCGTCCCAGCCCACCGCAGCCCGTCCCAGCCCACAAGAGCCAGTCCCAGCCCGTCCCAGCCCACCACAGCCCGTACCAGCCCACCACAGCCCGTACCAGCCCACCACATCAAGTACCAGTCCGTCCTAGCCCACCACGGCTTGTCCCAGCCCACCACGGCCCGTCTCTGCTCACCACAGCACGTACCAGCCTGTCTCAGCCTACCACAGCCCGTCCCAGCATGTCCCAGCCCACCGCAGCCCGTCCCAGCCCAGCGCAGCCCGTCCCAGCCCAGCGCAGCCCGTCCCAGCCCACCGCAACCCGTCCCAGCCCGTCCCAGCCCACCACAGCCCGTCCCGGCTCACCACAGCTCGTCCCGTCCCAACACGGCCGACCACAGCCCATTACGGCCCACCACAGCCTGTCCCAGCCCACCACGGCCCGTCCCAGCCCACCACGGCCCGTCCCAGCCCACCACGGCCTGTCCCAGCGAACCACAGCCCGTCCCAGCCCACCACAGCCCACCATAACCAGTCCCAGCCCACCACAGCCCGTCCAAGCCCACCACAGCTCGTGCCTGTCCATCCCAGCCCACCACAGCCCACCACAGCCCGTCCCAGCCAACCAGAAGCAGTCCCAGCCCACCACAACCCGTCCAAGCCCACCACAGGTCGTACCTATCCATCCCAGCCCACCACAGCCCGTCCCAGCCAACCAGAGCCAGTCCCAGCCCACCACAACACGTCCAAGCCCACCACAGGTCGTACCTGTCCATCCCAGCCCACCACAGCCCGTGTCAGCCCGTCCCAGAACGTCCCAGCTCACCACAACCCACCACAGCCCGTCCCCGCCCAGCAGAGCCCGTCCCCGCCCAGCACAGCTCGTCCCAGCCTGTCCCAGGCCTTCCCAGCCCACCACAGCCCGTCCCAGCCCACCACGGTCCGTCCGAGCCCACCCCAGCCCACCAAAGCCCACCACAGCCCATCTCAGCTCACCACAACCCGTACCAGACCACCACAGCCCACCACAGCCGGTTACAGCTTATCACAGCCCATCCCAGCCCACCACAGCCTGTCCCAGCCCAACACGACCCGTCCCAGCTCGCCACGGCCTGTCCCAGCCCACCACGGCCCGTCCCAGCCCACCACGGCCCGTCCCAGCCCGCCACGGCCCGTCCCAACCCGCCACGGCCCGTCCCAGCCCGCCACGGCCCGTCCCAGCCCGCCACAGTTTGTCCCAGCCTACCACAGCCCGTCCCAGATCACCACAGCCCGTCCCAGGCCACCACAGCCCACCACAGTTCATCCCAGCCCACCACAGTTCGTCCCAGCCCGCCACGGCCTGGCCCGGCCCACCACAGCCCGTCCCGGCCCACCACGGCCCGTCCCAGCTCACCACAGCCTGTCCCAGCCCGCCACGGGCTGTCCCAGCCGACCACGGCCCGTCCCAGCTCACCACGGCCCGTCCCAGCCCGTCCCAGCCCACGACAACCCGTCCCAGCCCACGAAAGCCCGTCCCAGCTTACCACATCCCGTCCCAGCTTACCACAGCCCATCACAGCCCACCACGGTCCACCACAGCCCACCACAGACCACCACAGTTCGTCCCAGTCCTCCACAACCCGTCCCAGCCCGCCACGGCCCGTCCCGGCCCACCACGGCCCATCCCAGCCCACCACAGCCTGTCCCAGCCAAACACAGCCTGTCCCAGCCAAACACAGCCTTTCCCGGCCCACCACGGCCCGTCCCGGCCCACCACGGCCCGTCCCAGCCCACCGCGGTCAATCCCAGCCCGTCCCAGCCCGTCCCAGCCCACCGCAGACCGTCCCAGCCCACCACAGCCCCTTCCAGCCGTCCCAGCAAATCCCAGCCCACCACAGCCCGTCCCAGCTCACCACAGCGCGTCCCAGGCCACCACACCCACCACAGCCCGTCCCAGCCCATTCCAGCCCACCACAGCCCACCGCAGATGGTCCCAGCCCACCACAGCCCACCACAGCCCACCACAGCCAGTCCCAACCCACCACAGACCACCACAGCCTGTCCCAGCCCACCACGGCCTGTCCCAGCCCACCACGGCCCATCCCAGCCCACCACGGCCCGTCTCAGCCCACCACGGCCCGTCCCAGCCCACCACTAGCCCGTCCCAGCCCACCACAGCCCGTCCCAGCCCACCACAGCCCGTCCCAGCCCACCACAGGCCGTCCCCGCCCATTACAGACCATCCCAGCCCGTCCCAGACCACCACAGCTCGTCAAACTCACCAGAACCTACCACAGCCCACCACAGCCCGTCCCAGACCACCACGGCCCACCACAGCCCACCACGGCCTGTCCCAGCCCGCCACGGCCCGACCAAGCCCACCACGGCCCGACCAAGCCCACCACGGCCCGAACAAGCCTACCACGGCTCGTAGCGGCCCACCACAGCCCGTCGCGGCCCACCACGGCCCACAGCGGTCCGTCCCGGCCAACCACGGTCCTTCGCAGCCGACCATGGCCCACCTCAGCCAACCACGGCCCTTCCCAGCCCACCACAGCCCGTCCCAGCCCACCACAGCCCGTCCCAGCCCACCACAGCCCACCGCAGCCCACCACAGCCCACCACAGCCCACCAGAACCCGCCTCAACCCAAAACAGCTCTTCCCAGGCCACCACAGCCCGTCCCAGGCCACCACAGCCCGTCCCAGCCCACCACAGCCCGTCCCAGCCAGTGTCAGACCGTACCAGCCCACCACAGCCCGTCCCAGCCAGTGTCAGACCGTACCAGCCCACCACAGCCCGTCCCAGCTCGTCCCAGCCCACCACAGCCCGTCCCAGCTCGTCCCAGCCCACCACAGCCCGTCCCAGCTCATCCCAGCCCACCACAGCCCGTCCCAGCTCGTCCCAGCCCACCACAGCCCGTCCCAGCTCACCACAGCCAGTCCCCGTCGACCACAGCCCGTCCCAGCCCACCACGGCCCGTCTCAGCCCACAACGGCCCGTCCCAGCCCACCACGGCCCGTCCCAGCCCACCACGGCCCGAAACAGCCCACCACGGCCCGAAACAGCCCACCACGGCCCGAACAAGCCCAGCACGGCCCGTCCCAGCCCACCACGGCCCGAACAAGCCCACCACGGCTCGTAGCGGCCCACCACAGCCCGTCGCGGCCCACCACGGCCCACAGCGGTCCGTCCCGGCCAACCACGGTTCGTCGCAGCCCACCATGGCCCACCTCAGCCCACCACGGCCTTTCCCAGCACACCACAGCCCGTCCCAGCCCGTCCTAGCCCACCACAGCCCGTCCCAGCCCACCACAGCCCGTCCCAGCCAGTGTCAGACTGTACCAGCCCACCACAGCCCGTGCCAGCCCGTCCCAGCTCGTCCCAGCCCACCACAGCCCGTCCCAGCCCACCACAGCCCGTCCCAGCTCGTCCCAGCCCATCACAGCCCGTCCCAGCTCGTCCCAGCCCACCACAGCCCGTCCCAGCTCGTCCCAGCCCACCACAGCCCGTCCCAGCTCGTCCCAGCCCACCACAGCTGGTCCCAGCCTGTCCCAGCCCACCACAGCCCGTCCCAGCCCACCACAGCCCGTCTCAGCCCACCACAGCCCGTCCAAGCCCACCGCAGCCCGTCCCAGCCCACCGCAGCCCGTCCCAGCCCACCGAAGCCCGTCCTAGCCCGTCCCAGCCCGTCCAAGCCGTCCCAGCAAATCCCAGCCCACCATAGCCCGTCTCAGCTCACCACAGCGCGTCCCAGTCCACCACACCCACCACAGCCCATCCCAGCCCACCACAGCCCGTCCCAGCCCACCACAGCCCGTCCCAGCCCAGCGCAGCCCGTCCCAGCCCAGCGCAGCCCGTGCCAGCCCACCACAGCCCGTCCCAGCACACCACAGCTCGTCCCAGCACACCACAGCCTGTCCCAGCCCACCACAGCCCGTCCCAGCCCGTCTCCGCCCACCATAAACTGTCCTCGCCCACCACAGCCTGTCCCCGCCCAGCAAAATCTCTCCCCGCCCACCACAGCCCATCCCAGCCCACCACAGCTCACCACAAACCACCACAGCCCACCACAGCCCGTCCCAGACCATCCCAGCCCATCCCAGCCCACAACAGCCCGTCACAGCCCGTCCCAGCCCACCGCAGCCCGTCCCAGCCCGTCCCAGCCCACCACAGCCCGTACCAGCCCACCACAGCCCGTACCAGCCCACCACATCAAGTACCAGTCCGTCCTAGCCCACCACGGCTTGTCCCAGCCCACCACGGCCCGTCTCTGCTCACCACAGCACGTAACAGCCTGTCTCAGCCTACCACAGCCCGTCCCAGCATGTCCCAGCCCACCGCAGCCCGTCCCAGCCCACCGCAGCCCGTCCCAGCCCACCGCAGCCCGTCCCAGCCCAGCGCAGCCCGTCCCAGCCCAGCGCAGCCCGTCCCAGCCCACCGCAACCCGTCCCAGCCCGTCCCAGCCCACCACAGCCCGTCCCGGCTCACCACAGCTCGTCCCGTCCCAACACGGCCGACCACAGCCCATTACGGCCCACCACAGCCTGTCCCAGCCCACCACGGCCCGTCCCAGCCCACCACGGCCCGTCCCAGCCCACCACGGCCTGTCCCAGCCCACCACGGTCTGTCTCAGCCCACCACGGCCCGTCTCAGCCCGTCCCAGCCCACCACAGCCCGTCCCAATTCACCACGGCCCGTCCCAGCCCACCACGGCCTGTCCCAGCGAACCACAGCCCGTCCCAGCCCACCACAGCCCACCATAACCAGTCCCAGCCCACCACAGCCCGTCCAAGCCCACCACAGCTCGTGCCTGTCCATCCCAGCCCACCACAGCCCACCACAGCCCGTCCCAGCCAACCAGAAGCAGTCCCAGCCCACCACAACCCGTCCAAGCCCACCACAGGTCGTACCTATCCATCCCAGCCCACCACAGCCCGTCCCAGCCAACCAGAGCCAGTCCCAGCCCACCACAACACGTCCAAGCCCACCACAGGTCGTACCTGTCCATCCCAGCCCACCACAGCCCGTGTCAGCCCGTCCCAGACCGTCCCAGCTCACCACAACCCACCACAGCCCGTCCCCGCCCAGCAGAGCCCGTCCCCGCCCAGCACAGCTCGTCCCAGCCTGTCCCAGGCCTTCCCAGCCCACCACAGCCCGTCCCGGCCCACCACAGCCCTGTCCGGCCCACCACGGCGCACCACAACCCACCACAACTTGTCCCAGCACACCACAGCCCGTCCTAGCCCACCACAGCCCGTCCCAGCCCACCACAGCCCGTCCCAGCCCGTCCCAGCCCGTGCCAACCCGTCCCAGCCCGTCCCAGCCCACCACAGCCCGTCCCAGCCCACCACAGCCCGTCCCAGCCCACCACAGCCCCACCCAGCCCATCACAGGCCACTACAGCACACCACAGCCTAGCGCAGACCACCACAGCCCGTCCCACCCCGTCACAGCTCGTCCCAGCCCGACACAGCCCACCACAGCCCGTCTCAGCTCACCACAGCCTGTCCCAGCCCACCACGGCCCACCACAGCCCGTCCCAGCCCACCACACTCACCACAACTGGTCCCAGACCGTTCCAGCACAGCACAGCCCATCCAAGCACACCACAGCCCGTCCCAGCCCACCATAGCTGTTCTAGCCCGTCCCAGCCCACCACAGCCCTTCCCAGCCCCCCACAGCCCACCACAGCCCCTCCCAGCCCTACACAGGCCGTCCCAGCCCGTCCCAGCCCACCACAGTGCGTCCAAGTCCGTCCCAGCCCACCAGAGCCTGTCCCGGCCCACCCCGGCCCATCACAGCCCGTCTCAGCTCATCACAGCTCGTCCCAGCCCACCACAGCCCGTCCCAGCCCACCACAACCAACCACAGCCCGTCCCCATCCCACCACAGCCTGTCCCAGCCCACCACAGCCCGTTCCAGCCCACCCCAGCCTGTCCCAGCCCACCACAGCCCGTCCCAGCCCACCACAGGCCACTACAACACACCACAGCCCGTCACAGCTCGTCCCAGCTCGTCACAGCACGTCCCAGCCCACCAAAGCCCACCCCAGCATGTCCCAGGCCCCCACAACCCACGACAGCCCATCCCAGCCCACGACAGCCCGTCCCAGCCCACCACAGACCACTACAGAACACCACAGACCACTACAGAGCACCACAGCCTACCGCAATCCACCACAGCCCGTCCCAGCCCATCCCCGCCCACCACAGCCCGTCCCCGCCAACCACAGCCCGTCCCAGCTCGTCCCAGCCCGTCCCAGGCCTTCCCAGCCCACCACAGCCCGTCCCGGACCACGACAGCCTGTCCCGGACCTACCACAACACGTCCCCGACCACCACAGCAGGTCCAAGCCCACCACAGCCTGTCCCAGCCCACCACAGACCGTCCCAGCTCTCCACAGCTCTCCATAGCCCGTCCCAATCCTCCACAGCCTGTCCCAGCCTAACACAGCCCGTCCCAGCCCAACACAGCTTATCCCAGCCCACCACAGCCCGTCCCAGCCCACCACAGCCCGTCCCAGCCCACCACAGCCCCACCCAGCCCATCACAGGCCACTACAGCACACCACAGCCTAGCGCAGACCACCACAGCCCGTCCCACCCCGTCACAGCTCGTCCCAGCCCACCACAGCCCGTCTCAGCCCACCACAGCCTGTCCCAGCCCACCACAACCAACCACAGCCCGTCCCCATCCCACCACAGCCTGTCCCATCCCACCACAGCCCGTTCCAGCCCACCACAGCCCTTTCCAGCCCACGGCAGCCTGTCCCAGCCCACCATGGCACACCACAGCCCACCACAGCCCGTCCCAGACCACCACAGCCCACCATGGCTTACCACGGCCCACCACAGCCCGTCACAGCCCGTCCCAGCCCACCACATAAAGTACCAGCCCATAGAAGCCCACCACAGCCCGTCCCAGCCCACCACGGTCCGTCCGAGCCCACCCCAGCCCACCAAAGCCCACCACAGCCCATCTCAGCTCACCACAACCCGTACCAGACCACCACAGCCCACCACAGCCGGTTACAGCTTATCACAGCCCATCCCAGCCCACCACAGCCTGTCCCAGCCCAACACGACCCGTCCCAGCCCGCCACGGCCCGTCCCAGCCCACCACGGCCCGTCCCAGCCCACCACGGCCCGTCCCAGCCCGCCATGGCCCGTCCCAACCCGCCACGGCCCGTCCCAGCCCGCCACGGCCCGTCCCAGCCCGCCACAGTTTGTCCCAGCCTACCACAGCCCGTCCCAGATCACCACAGCCCGTCCCAGGCCACCACAGCCCACCACAGTTCATCCCAGCCCACCACAGTTCGTCCCAGCCCGCCACGGCCTGGCCCGGCCCACCACAGCCCGTCCCGGCCCACCACGGCCCGTCCCAGCTCACCACAGCCTGTCCCAGCCCGCCACGGGCTGTCCCAGCCGACCACGGCCCGTCCCAGCTCACCACGGCCCGTCCCAGCCCGTCCCAGCCCACGACAACCCATCCCAGCCCACGAAAGCCCGTCCCAGCTTACCACATCCCGTCCCAGCTCACCACAGCCTGTCCTAGCCCACCACAGCCCACGACAACCCATCCCAGCCCATGAAAGCCCGTCCCAGCTTACCACATCCCGTCCCAGCTTACCACAGCCCATCACAGCCCACCACGGTCCACCACAGCCCACCACAGCCCGTCCCAGCCAACCAGAAGCAGTCCCAGCCCACCACAACCCGTCCAAGCCCACCACAGGTCGTACCTATCCATCCCAGCCCACCACAGCCCGTCCCAGCCAACCAGAGCCAGTCCCAGCCCACCACAACACGTCCAAGCCCACCACAGGTCGTACCTGTCCATCCCAGCCCACCACAGCCCGTGTCAGCCCGTCCCAGACCGTCCCAGCTCACCACAACCCACCACAGCCCGTCCCCGCCCAGCAGAGCCCGTCCCCGCCCAGCACAGCTCGTCCCAGCCTGTCCCAGGCCTTCCCAGCCCACCACAGCCCGTCCCGGCCCACCACAGCCCTGTCCGGCCCACCACGGCGCACCACAACCCACCACAACTTGTCCCAGCACACCACAGCCCGTCCTAGCCCACCACAGCCCGTCCCAGCCCACCACAGCCCGTCCCAGCCCGTCCCAGCCCGTGCCAACCCGTCCCAGCCCGTCCCAGCCCACCACAGCCCGTCCCAGCCCACCACAGCCCGTCCCAGCCCACCACAGCCCCACCCAGCCCATCACAGGCCACTACAGCACACCACAGCCTAGCGCAGACCACCACAGCCCGTCCCACCCCGTCACAGCTCGTCCCAGCCCGACACAGCCCACCACAGCCCGTCTCAGCTCACCACAGCCTGTCCCAGCCCACCACGGCCCACCACAGCCCGTCCCAGCCCACCACACTCACCACAACTGGTCCCAGACCGTTCCAGCACAGCACAGCCCATCCAAGCACACCACAGCCCGTCCCAGCCCACCATAGCTGTTCTAGCCCGTCCCAGCCCACCACAGCCCTTCCCAGCCCCCCACAGCCCACCACAGCCCCTCCCAGCCCTACACAGGCCGTCCCAGCCCGTCCCAGCCCACCACAGTGCGTCCAAGTCCGTCCCAGCCCACCAGAGCCTGTCCCGGCCCACCCCGGCCCATCACAGCCCGTCTCAGCTCATCACAGCTCGTCCCAGCCCACCACAGCCCGTCCCAGCCCACCACAACCAACCACAGCCCGTCCCCATCCCACCACAGCCTGTCCCAGCCCACCACAGCCCGTTCCAGCCCACCCCAGCCTGTCCCAGCCCACCACAGCCCGTCCCAGCCCACCACAGGCCACTACAACACACCACAGCCCGTCACAGCTCGTCCCAGCTCGTCACAGCACGTCCCAGCCCACCAAAGCCCACCCCAGCATGTCCCAGGCCCCCACAACCCACGACAGCCCATCCCAGCCCACGACAGCCCGTCCCAGCCCACCACAGACCACTACAGAACACCACAGACCACTACAGAGCACCACAGCCTACCGCAATCCACCACAGCCCGTCCCAGCCCATCCCCGCCCACCACAGCCCGTCCCCGCCAACCACAGCCCGTCCCAGCTCGTCCCAGCCCGTCCCAGGCCTTCCCAGCCCACCACAGCCCGTCCCGGACCACGACAGCCTGTCCCGGACCTACCACAACACGTCCCCGACCACCACAGCAGGTCCAAGCCCACCACAGCCTGTCCCAGCCCACCACAGACCGTCCCAGCTCTCCACAGCTCTCCATAGCCCGTCCCAATCCTCCACAGCCTGTCCCAGCCTAACACAGCCCGTCCCAGCCCAACACAGCTTATCCCAGCCCACCACAGCCCGTCCCAGCCCACCACAGCCCGTCCCAGCCCACCACAGCCCCACCCAGCCCATCACAGGCCACTACAGCACACCACAGCCTAGCGCAGACCACCACAGCCCGTCCCACCCCGTCACAGCTCGTCCCAGCCCACCACAGCCCGTCTCAGCCCACCACAGCCTGTCCCAGCCCACCACAACCAACCACAGCCCGTCCCCATCCCACCACAGCCTGTCCCATCCCACCACAGCCCGTTCCAGCCCACCACAGCCCTTTCCAGCCCACGGCAGCCTGTCCCAGCCCACCATGGCACACCACAGCCCACCACAGCCCGTCCCAGACCACCACAGCCCACCATGGCTTACCACGGCCCACCACAGCCCGTCACAGCCCGTCCCAGCCCACCACATAAAGTACCAGCCCATAGAAGCCCACCACAGCCCGTCCCAGCCCACCACGGTCCGTCCGAGCCCACCCCAGCCCACCAAAGCCCACCACAGCCCATCTCAGCTCACCACAACCCGTACCAGACCACCACAGCCCACCACAGCCGGTTACAGCTTATCACAGCCCATCCCAGCCCACCACAGCCTGTCCCAGCCCAACACGACCCGTCCCAGCCCGCCACGGCCCGTCCCAGCCCACCACGGCCCGTCCCAGCCCACCACGGCCCGTCCCAGCCCGCCATGGCCCGTCCCAACCCGCCACGGCCCGTCCCAGCCCGCCACGGCCCGTCCCAGCCCGCCACAGTTTGTCCCAGCCTACCACAGCCCGTCCCAGATCACCACAGCCCGTCCCAGGCCACCACAGCCCACCACAGTTCATCCCAGCCCACCACAGTTCGTCCCAGCCCGCCACGGCCTGGCCCGGCCCACCACAGCCCGTCCCGGCCCACCACGGCCCGTCCCAGCTCACCACAGCCTGTCCCAGCCCGCCACGGGCTGTCCCAGCCGACCACGGCCCGTCCCAGCTCACCACGGCCCGTCCCAGCCCGTCCCAGCCCACGACAACCCATCCCAGCCCACGAAAGCCCGTCCCAGCTTACCACATCCCGTCCCAGCTTACCACAGCCCATCACAGCCCACCACGGTCCACCACAGCCCACCACAGACCACCACAGTTCGTCCCAGTCCTCCACAACCCGTCCCAGCCCGCCACGGCCCGTCCCGGCCCACCACGGCCCGTCCCAGCCCACCACAGCCTGTCCCAGCCAAACACAGCCTGTCCCAGCCAAACACAGCCTTTCCCGGCCCACCACGGCCCGTCCCGGCCCACCACGGCCCGTCCCAGCCCGCCACAGTTTGTCCCAGCCTACCACAGCCCGTCCCAGATCACCACAGCCCGTCCCAGCCCACCACAGACCACCACAGTTCATCCCAGCCCACCACAGTTCGTCCCAGCCCGCCACAGCCCGTCCCGGCCCACCACGGCCCGTCCCGGCCCACCACGGCCCGTCCCAGCTCACCACAGCCTGTCCTAGCCCACCACAGCCCACGACAACCCATCCCAGCCCATGAAAGCCCGTCCCAGCTTACCACATCCCGTCCCAGCTTACCACAGCCCATCACAGCCCACCACGGTCCACCACAGCCCACCACAGCCCGTCCCAGCCCACCACGGCCCATAACAACCCACCACGGTCCGTCGCGGCCCATCACGGCCCGTCCCAGCTTACAACGGCTCGTCCCAGCCCACCACAGCCTGTCCAAGCCCACCAGAGCCCGTCCCAGCCCACCACAGCCCGTCCCAGCCCACCACGGCCCGTCCCAGCCCGTCCCAGCCCACCACAGCCCGTCCCAGCCCACCACAGCCCGCCCCAGCCCACCACAGCCCGTCCCAGCCCACCACAGCTCGTCCCAGCCCATCCCAGCCCACCCGGCCCGTCCCAGCCCACCACGGCACACTACAGCCCGTCCCAGCCCTCCACAGCCCACCAAAGCCCACTACAGCCCGTCCCAGCCCACCACAGCCCGTCCCAGCCCACCACAGCCCGTCTCAGCCCGTCCCAGCCTGTCCCAGCTCATCCCAGCCCACCACAGCCCACCACAGTTTGTCCCAACCCACCACAGCCCGTCCCAGCCCACCACAGGCCACTACAGCATACCACAGGCCACTACAACACACCACAGCCCGTCACAGCTCGTCCCAGCTCGTCACAGCACGTCCCAGCCCACCACAGCCCACCCCAGCATGTCCCAGGCCCCCACAGCCCACGACAGCCCTTCCCAGCCCACGACAGCCCATCCCAGCCCACCACAGCCCGTCCCAGCCCACTACAGAACACCACAGACCACTACAGAGCACCACAGCCTACCGCAATCCACCACAGCCCGTCCCAGCTCGTCCCAGCCCATCCCCACCCACCACAGCCCGTCCCCGCCCACCACAGCCCATCCCCGCCCACCACAGCCCGTCCCAGCTCGTCCCAGGCCCGTCCCAGCCAACCAGAAGCAGTCCCAGCCCACCACAACCCGTCCAAGCCCACCACAGGTCGTACCTATCCATCCCAGCCCACCACAGCCCGTCCCAGCCAACCAGAGCCAGTCCCAGCCCACCACAACACGTCCAAGCCCACCACAGGTCGTACCTGTCCATCCCAGCCCACCACAGCCCGTGTCAGCCCGTCCCAGACCGTCCCAGCTCACCACAACCCACCACAGCCCGTCCCCGCCCAGCAGAGCCCGTCCCCGCCCAGCACAGCTCGTCCCAGCCTGTCCCAGGCCTTCCCAGCCCACCACAGCCCGTCCCGGCCCACCACAGCCCTGTCCGGCCCACCACGGCGCACCACAACCCACCACAACTTGTCCCAGCACACCACAGCCCGTCCTAGCCCACCACAGCCCGTCCCAGCCCACCACAGCCCGTCCCAGCCCGTCCCAGCCCGTGCCAACCCGTGCCAGCCCGTCCCAGCCCACCACAGCTTGTCCCAGCCCACCACAGCCCGTCCCAGCCCACCACAGCCCCACCCAGCCCATCACAGGCCACTACAGCACACCACAGCCTAGCGCAGACCACCACAGCCCGTCCCACCCCGTCACAGCTCGTCCCAGCCCGACACAGCCCACCACAGCCCGTCTCAGCTCACCACAGCCTGTCCCAGCCCACCACGGCCCACCACAGCCCGTCCCAGCCCGTCCCAGCCCACCACACTCACCACAACTGGTCCCAGACCGTTCCAGCACAGCACAGCCCATCCAAGCACACCACAGCCCGTCCCAGCCCACCATAGCTGGTCTAGCCCGTCCCAGCCCACCACAGCCCTTCCCAGCCCCCCACAGCCCACCACAGCCCCTCCCAGCCCTACACAGGCCGTCCCAGCCCACCACAGTGCGTCCAAGTCCGTCCCAGCCCACCAGAGCCTGTCCCGGCCCACCCCGGCCCATCACAGCCCGTCTCAGCTCATCACAGCTCGTCCCAGCCCACCACAGCCCGTCCCAGCCCACCACAGCCCGTCCCAGCCCACCACAACCAACCACAGCCCGTCCCCATCCCACCACAGCCTGTCCCAGCCCACCACAGCCCGTTCCAGCCCACCCCAGCCTGTCCCAGCCCACCACAGCCCGTCCCAGCCCACCACAGGCCACTACAACACACCACAGCCCGTCACAGCTCGTCCCAGCTCGTCACAGCACGTCCCAGCCCACCAAAGCCCACCCCAGCATGTCCCAGGCCCCCACAACCCACGACAGCCCATCCCAGCCCACGACAGCCCGTCCCAGCCCACCACAGACCACTACAGAACACCACAGACCACTACAGAGCACCACAGCCTACCGCAATCCACCACAGCCCGTCCCAGCCCATCCCCGCCCACCACAGCCCGTCCCCGCCAACCACAGCCCGTCCCAGCTCGTCCCAGCCCGTCCCAGGCCTTCCCAGCCCACCACAGCCCGTCCCGGACCACGACAGCCTGTCCCGGACCTACCACAACACGTCCCCGACCACCACAGCAGGTCCAAGCCCACCACAGCCTGTCCCAGCCCACCACAGACCGTCCCAGCTCTCCACAGCTCTCCATAGCCCGTCCCAATCCTCCACAGCCCGTCCCAGCCCAACACAGCTTATCCCAGCCCACCACAGCCCGTCCCAGCCCACCACAGCCCGTCCCAGCCCACCACAGCCCGTCCCAGCCCACCACAGCCCCACCCAGCCCATCACAGGCCACTACAGCACACCACAGCCTAGCGCAGACCACCACAGCCCGTCCCACCCCGTCACAGCTCGTCCCAGCCCACCACAGCCCGTCTCAGCCCACCACAGCCTGTCCCAGCCCACCACAACCAACCACAGCCCGTCCCCATCCCACCACAGCCTGTCCCATCCCACCACAGCCCGTTCCAGCCCACCACAGCCCTTTCCAGCCCACCACAGCCTGTCCCAGCCCACCATGGCACACCACAGCCCACCACAGCCCGTCCCAGACCACCACAGCCCACCATGGCTTACCACGGCCCACCACAGCCCGTCACAGCCCGTCCCAGCCCACCACATAAAGTACCAGCCCATAGAAGCCCACCACAGCCCGTCCCAGCCCACCACGGTCCGTCCGAGCCCACCCCAGCCCACCAAAGCCCACCACAGCCCATCTCAGCTCACCACAACCCGTACCAGACCACCACAGCCCACCACAGCCGGTTACAGCTTATCACAGCCCATCCCAGCCCACCACAGCCTGTCCCAGCCCGCCACGACCCGTCCCAGCCCGCCACGGCCCGTCCCAGCCCACCACGGCCCGTCCCAGCCCACCACGGCCCGTCCCAGCCCGCCATGGCCCGTCCCAACCCGCCACGGCCCGTCCCAGCCCGCCACGGCCCGTCCCAGCCCGCCACAGTTTGTCCCAGCCTACCACAGCCCGTCCCAGATCACCACAGCCCGTCCCAGGCCACCACAGCCCACCACAGTTCATCCCAGCCCACCACAGTTCGTCCCAGCCCGCCACGGCCTGGCCCGGCCCACCACAGCCCGTCCCGGCCCACCACGGCCCGTCCCAGCTCACCACAGCCTGTCCCAGCCTGCCACGGGCTGTCCCAGCCGACCACGGCCCGTCCCAGCTCACCACGGCCCGTCCCAGCCCGTCCCAGCCCACGACAACCCATCCCAGCCCACGAAAGCCCGTCCCAGCTTACCACATCCCGTCCCAGCTTACCACAGCCCATCACAGCCCACCACGGTCCACCACAGCCCACCACAGACCACCACAGTTCGTCCCAGTCCTCCACAACCCGTCCCAGCCCGCCACGGCCCGTCCCGGCCCACCACGGCCCGTCCCAGCCCACCACAGCCTGTCCCAGCCAAACACAGCCTGTCCCAGCCAAACACAGCCTTTCCCGGCCCACCACGGCCCGTCCCGGCCCACCACGGCCCGTCCCAGCCCGCCACAGTTTGTCCCAGCCTACCACAGCCCGTCCCAGATCACCACAGCCCGTCCCAGCCCACCACAGACCACCACAGTTCATCCCAGCCCACCACAGTTCGTCCCAGCCCGCCACAGCCCGTCCCGGCCCACCACGGCCCGTCCCGGCCCACCACGGCCCGTCCCAGCTCACCACAGCCTGTCCTAGCCCACCACAGCCCACGACAACCCATCCCAGCCCATGAAAGCCCGTCCCAGCTTACCACATCCCGTCCCAGCTTACCACAGCCCATCACAGCCCACCACGGTCCACCACAGCCCACCACAGCCCGTCCCAGCCCACCACGGCCCATAACAACCCACCACGGTCCGTCGCGGCCCATCACGGCCCGTCCCAGCTTACAACGGCTCGTCCCAGCCCACCACAGCCTGTCCAAGCCCACCAGAGCCCGTCCCAGCCCACCACAGCCCGTCCCAGCCCACCACGGCCCGTCCCAGCCCGTCCCAGCCCACCACAGCCCGTCCCAGCCCACCACAGCCCGCCCCAGCCCACCACAGCCCGTCCCAGCCCACCACAGCTCGTCCCAGCCCATCCCAGCCCACCCGGCCCGTCCCAGCCCACCACGGCACACTACAGCCCGTCCCAGCCCTCCACAGCCCACCAAAGCCCACTACAGCCCGTCCCAGCCCACCACAGCCCGTCCCAGCCCACCACAGCCCGTCTCAGCCCGTCCCAGCCTGTCCCAGCTCATCCCAGCCCACCACAGCCCACCACAGTTTGTCCCAACCCACCACAGCCCGTCCCAGCCCACCACAGGCCACTACAGCATACCACAGGCCACTACAACACACCACAGCCCGTCACAGCTCGTCCCAGCTCGTCACAGCACGTCCCAGCCCACCACAGCCCACCCCAGCATGTCCCAGGCCCCCACAGCCCACGACAGCCCTTCCCAGCCCACGACAGCCCATCCCAGCCCACCACAGCCCGTCCCAGCCCACTACAGAACACCACAGACCACTACAGAGCACCACAGCCTACCGCAATCCACCACAGCCCGTCCCAGCTCGTCCCAGCCCATCCCCACCCACCACAGCCCGTCCCCGCCCACCACAGCCCATCCCCGCCCACCACAGCCCGTCCCAGCTCGTCCCAGCCCGTCCCAGGCCTTCCCAGCCCACCACAGCCCGTCCCGGACCACGACAGCCCGTCCCGGACCTACCACAACCCGTCCCCGACCACCACAGCCCGTCTCAGCCCACCACAGCCTGTCCCAGCTCATCCCAGCCCACCACAGCCCACCACAGTTTGTCCCAACCCACCACAGCCCATCCCAGCCCACCACAGGCCACTACAGCATACCACAGGCCACTACAACACACCCCAGCCCGTCACAGCTCGTCCCAGCTCGTCACAGCACGTCCCAGGCCGCCACAGCCCACCCCAGCATGTCCCAGGCCCCCACAGCCCACGACAGCCCTTCCCAGCCCACGACAGCCCAGCCCAGCCCACCACAGCCCGTCCCAGCCCACCACAGCCCACTACAGAACACCACAGACCACTACAGAGCACCACAGCCTACCGCAATCCACCACAGCCCGTCCCAGCTCGTCCCAGCCCATCCCCGCCCACCACAGCCCGTCCCCGCCCACCACAGCCCGTCCCAGCTCGTCCCAGCCCGTCCCAGGCCTTCCCAGCCCACCACAGCCCGTCCCGGACCACGACAGCCCGTCCCGGACCTACCACAACCCGTCCCCGACCACCACAGCAGGTCCAAGCCCACCACAGCCTGTGCCAGCCCACCACAAACCGTCCCAGCTCTCCACAGCTCTCCATAGCCCGTCCCAATCCTCCACAGCCTGTCCCAGCCTAACACAGCCCGTCCCAGCCCACCACAGCCCGTCCCAGCCCACCACAGCCCCACCCAGCCCATCACAGGCCACTACAGCACACCACAGCCTAACGCAGACCACCACAGCCCGTCCCACCCCGTCACAGCTCGTCCAAGCCCGACACAGCCCACCACAGCCCGTCTCAGCTCACCACAGCCTGTCCCAGCCCACCACGGCCCACCACAGCCCGTCCCAGCTAAACACAGTCCGTCCCAGCCCGTCCCAGCCCACCACACTCACCACAACTGGTCCCAGACCGTTCCAGCACAGCACAGCCCATCCAAGCCCACCACAGCCCGTCCCAGCCCACCATAGCTGTTCTAGCCCGTCCCAGCCCACCACAGCCCTTCCCAGCCCCCCACAGCCCACCACAGCCCCTCCCAGCCCTACACAGGCCGTCCCAGCCCGTCCCAGCCCACCACAGTGCGTCCAAGTCCGTCCCAGCCCACCAGACCCCGTCCCAGCCCTCCACAGCCCACCAGAGCCTGTCCCGGCCCACCCCGGCACATCACAGCCCGTCTCAGCTCATCACAGCTCGTCCCAGCCCACCACAGCCCGTCCCAGCCCACCACAGCCCGTCCCAGCCCACCACAGCCCGTCCCAGCCCACCACAACCAACCACAGCCCGTCCCCATCCCACCACAGCCTGTCCCAGCCCACCACAGCCCGTTCCAGCCCACCACAGCCTGTCCCAGCCCACCGCAGCCTGTCCCAGCCCACCATGGCACACCACAGCCCACCACAGCCCGTCCCAGACCACCACAGCCGACCATGGCTTACCACGGCCCACCACAGCCTGTCCCAGGCCATCCCAGACAACCACAGCCCGTCCCAGCCCGTCCCAGCCCACCACATAAAGTACCAGCCCATAGAAGCCCACCACAGCCCGTCCCAGCCCACCACGGCCCGTCCGAGCCCACCCCAGCCCACCAAAGCCCACCACAGCCCATCTCAGCTCACCACAACCCGTACCAGACCACCACAGCCCACCAAAGCCGGTTACAGCTTATCACAGCCCATCCCAGCCCACCACAGCCCGTCCCAGCCCGCCACAGGCTGTCCCAGCCCGCCACGACCCGTCCCAGCCCGCCACGGCCCGTCCCAGCCCGCCACGGCCCGTCCCAGCCAGCCACAGTTTGTCCCAGCCTACCACAGCCCGTCCCGGATCACCACAGCTCGTCCCAGCCCACCACAGACCACCACAGTTCATCCCAGCCCACCACAGTTTGTCCCAGCCCGCCACGGCCCATCCCGGCCCACCACGGCCCGTCCCAGCCCACCACGGCCCGTCCCAGCTCACCACAGCCTGTCCCAGCCAAACACAGCCTGTCCCAGCCCACCACGGCCCGTCCCAGCCTACTACGGCTCGTCCCAGCCCACCACAGCCTGTCCCAGCCCACCACAGCCCGTCCCAGCCCACCACAACTAACCACAGCCCGTCCCCATCCCACCACAGCCTGTCCCAGCCCACCACAGCCCTTTCCAGCCCACCGCAGCCTGTCCCAGCCCACCATGGCACACCACAGCCCACCACAGCCCACCATGGCTTACCACGGCCCACCACAGCCTGTCCCAGCCAATCCCAGACCACCACAGCCCGTCACAGCCCGTCCCAGCCCACCACATAAAGTACCAGCCCATAGAAGCCCACCACAGCCCGTCCCAGCCCACCACGGCCCGTCCGAGCCCACCCCAGCCCACCAAAGCCCACCACAGCCCATCTCAGCTCACCACAACCCGTACCAGACCACCACAGCCCACCACAGCCGGTTACAGCTTATCACAGCCCATCCCAGCCCACCACAGCCCGTCCCGGACCTACCAGAACCCGTCCCTGACCACCACAGCAGGTCCAAGCCCACCACAGCCCGTCCCAGCCCACCACAGCCTGTCCCAACCCACCAAAGCCCATTCCAGCCCTTCCCAACCCACCACAGCCGGTTTGAGACCACCAGAGCCCGTCCCCGCCCACCAGAGCCCGTCCCCGCCCACCACAGCCCGTCCCAGCTCGTCCCAGGCCTTCCCAGCCCACCACAGCCCGTCCCGGACCACGACAGCCCATCCCGGACCTACCACAACCCGTCCCCGACCACCACAGCAGGTCCAAGCCCACCACAGCCTGTGCCAGCCCACCACACACCGTGCCAGCCCACCATAGCCCATGCCAACCCACCACAGCCCATTCCAGCCCTTCCCAGCCCACCACAGCCCGGTCCATACCAGCAGAGCCCGTCCCAGCCCACCACGGCCCGTCCCAGCCCACCACAGACCACCACAGTTCGTCCCAGCCCGCCACAACCCGTCCCAGCCCACCACGGCCCGGCCCGGCCCACCACGGCCCGTCCCAGGCCACCGCGGCCCGTCCCAGGCCACCACGGCACGTCCCAGGCCACCACAGACCACCACAGTTCGTCCCAGTCCGCCACAACCAGTCCCAGCCCACCACAACCCGTCCCAGCTCGCCACAGCCCGTCCCGGCCCACCACGGCCCGTCCCGGCCCACCACGGCCCGTCCCGGCCCACCGCGGCCCGTCCCGGCCCACCACAGCTCGTTACAGACCACCACAGACCGTCGCAGCTCACCACAGAAAGTCCCAGCCCGTCACAGAACACCACAACCCGTCACCGCCCACCACAGCCCTTCCAAGGCGTCCCAGCCCGTCCCAGCCCACCACAACCAACCACAGCCCGTCCCCGTCCCACCACAGCCCGTCCCAGCCCACCACAGCCCTTTCCAGCCCACCGCAGCCTGTCCCAGCCCACCATGGCACACCACAGCCCACCACAGCCCGTCCCAGCCCACCACAGCCGACCATGGCTTACCACGGCCCACCACAGCCTGTCCCAGGCCATCCCAGACCACCACAGCCCGTCCCAGCCCACCACAGGCCACCACAGCCCGTCCCAGCTCACCACAGCCCGTCCCAGCCCAACAGAGCCCGTCCCGGCCCACCAAAGCTTGTCCCAGCTCATACCAGCCGACCACAGCCCGTCACAGCCCGTCCCAGCCCAACACATAAAGTACCAGCCCATAGAAGCCCACCACAGCCCGTCACAGCCCACCACAGACCGTCCCAGCCCACCACAGCCCGTCCCGGACCTACCAGAACCCGTCCCTGACCACCACAGCAGGTCTAAGCCCACCACAGCCCGTCCCAGCCCACCACAGCCTGTCCCAACCCACCAAAGCCCATTCCAGCCCTTCCCAACCCACCACAGCCGGTTTGAGACCACCAGAGCCCGTCCCAGCCCACCACAGCCCGTCCCCGCCCACCACAGCCCGTCCCAGCCCGTCCCAGGCCTTCCCAGCCCACCACAGCCCGTCCCGGAATACGACAGCCCGTCCCGGACCTACCACAACCCGTCCCCAACCACCACAGCAGGTCCAAGCCCACCACAGCCTGTCCCAGCCCACCACAGACCGTCCCCGCCCACCACAGCCCATCCCAACCCACCACAGCCCATTCCAGCCCTTCCCAGCCCACCACAGCCCGGTCCATACCACCAGAGCCCGTCCCAGCCCACCACGGCCCGTCCCAGCCCACCACAGACCACCAGAGTTCGTCCCAGCCCGCCACAACCAGTCCCAGCCCACCACGGCCCGTCCTGGCACACCACGGCCCATCCCGGCCCACCACGGCCCGTCCCAGCACACCACAGCCTGTCCCAGCCCACCACAGACCACCACAGTTCGTCCCAGCCCGCCACAACCCGTCCCAGCTCGCCACAGCCCGTCCCAGCCCAGCACGGCCCGTCCCGGCTCGCCACGGCCCGTCCCGGCGCACCACGGCCCGTCCCGGCCCACCACGGCCCGGCCCGGCCCACCACGGCCCGTCCCGGCCCACCGCGGCCCGTCCCGGCCTACCACAGCCCGTTCCAGACCACCACAGACCGTCGCAGCTCACCACAGAAAGTCCCAGCCCGTCACAGAACACCACAACCCGTCACCGCCCACCACAGCCCTTCCAAGGCGTCCCAGCCCGTCCCAGCCCACCACAACCAACCACAGCCCGTCCCCGTCCCACCACAGCCTGTCCCAGCCCACCACAGCCCTTTCCAGCCCACCGCAGCCTGTCCCAGCCCACCATGGCACACCACAGCCCACCACAGCCCGTCCCAGCCCACCACAGCCGACCATGGCTTACCACGGCCCACCACAGCCTGTCCCAGCCCATCCCAGACCACCACAGCCCGTCCCAGCCCACCACAGCCCGTCCCAGCCCACCACAGCCCACCGCAGCCCGTCCCAGCTCACCACAGCCCGTCCCGGCCCACCACAGCTTGTCCCACCTCATACCAGCCGACCACAGCCCGTCACAGCCCGTCCCAGCTCACCACATAAAGTAACAGCCCATAGAAGCCCACCACAGCCCGTCCCAGCCCACCAGAGCCCGTCCCAGCCCACCACAGCATGTCCCAGGTCCCCACAGCCCACGACAGCCCGTCCCAGCCCACGACAGCCCGTCCCAGCCCACGACAGCCCGTCCCAGCCCATCACAGACCACTACAGCACAGCACAGCCTACCACAGCCCACCACAGCCCGTCCCAGCCCGGCACAGCTCGTCCCAGCCCGTCCCAGCCCACCACGGCCCGTCCCAGCCCACCACAGACCACCACAGTTCGTCCCAGTCTGCCACAACCCGTCCCAGCCCGCCACGGCCCGTCCCAGCCCACCACGGCCCATCCCAGCCCACCACGGCCCGTCCCGGCCCACCACGGCCCGTCCCGGCCCACCACAGCCCGTCCCGGCCCACCACAGCCTGTCCCAGCCAAACAGAGCCTGTCCCAGCCAAAAACAGCCTGTCCTAGCCAAACACAGCCTGTCCCAGCCCGCCACAACCCGTCCCAGCCCACCACAGCCCGTCCCAGCCCTCCACAGTCCATCCCAGCCCACCACAGCCCGTCCCAGCACACCACAGCCCGTCCCAGAACACCACAGCCCGTCCCAGCACACCACAGCCCGTCCCAGCACGGCCCAGCACAGCACAGCCCATCCAAGCCCACCACAGCCCGTCCCAGCCCACCACAGCCCGTCCCAGCCCACCACAGTCCGTCCCAGCTCACCACAGCTCGTCCCAGCCCACCACAGCTCGTCCCAGCCCACCACACCCCGTCCCAACCCGTCCCAGCCCACCAGAGCCCGTCCCAGCCCGTCCCAGACCACCACAGCCCGTCTCAAGCTCACCAGAACCCACCACAGCCCACCACAGCCTGTCCCAGACCATCACAGCCCACCACAGCCCATCCCAGCCCACCACAGCCCACCACGGGCCATCTCAGACCACCATGACCTGTCCCAGCCCACCACGGCCCACCACAGCCCATCCCTTCCCATACCGGCTCAAAACGGCTCACCACGGCCCACCATAGCCCACCACGGTTCACCACGGCCCGTCCCAGCCCACCACGCCCCACCACAGCCCGTCCCTGCCCACCACAGCCCGTCCCAGCACACCACAGACCATCCCAGTCCACCACACACCGTCCCAGCATGTCCCAGCCTGTCCCAACCCACCACAGCCTGTTCCAGACCACCACAGCCCGTCCCAGCCCACCACAGCCCGTCCCCGCCCGTCCCAGCCCACCACAGCCCAGCACAGCCCGTCCCAGCACACCACAGCCCGTCCCACCCCACCAGAGCCCGTCCAAGCCCACCACAGCCCGTCCCAGCACACCACAGCCCGTCCCAGACCGTCGCAGCCTGCCGCAGCCCGTCCAAGCCCACTACAGACCGTCCCAGCCCACCACACACCATTCCAGACGACCACAGCCCGTCCCCGCCCACCACAGCCCGTTCCAGGCCACCACAGCACGTCCCAGCTCGTTCCAGACCACCAGAACTCGTCTCAGCCCGTCCCAACCCACCACAGCCCGTCTCAATCTCAGCAGAACCCACCACAGCCCACCACAGCCTGTCCCAGCCCACCACGGCCCGTCCCAGCCCACCACGGACCATAACAACCCAACACGGCCCGTCCCAGCCCACCACGGCCCGTCCCAGCCCACCACGGCCCGTCCCAGCCCACCACGGCCCGTCCCAGCCCACCACGGCCCGTTCCAGCCCACCACGGCCCACCACAGCCCTCCACAGCCAGTCCCAGCCCGTCCCAACCCGCCCCAGCCCACCACAGCCCGTCCCAGCCCACCACGACCCGTCCCAGCCCACCACGACCCACCACAGCCGGTTACAGCTTATCACAGCCCGTCCCAGCCCAACACAGGCCGTCTCTGCTCACCACCAGAGCCCGTCCCAGCCCACCACGGCCCGTCCCTGCCCAACACGGCCCGTCCCAGCCCACCACGGCTCTCCACAGCTCTCCATAGCCCGGTCCAATCCTCCACAGCCCGTCCCAGCCCAACACAGCCCGTCCCAGCCCACCACAGCCCGTCCCCGCCCACCACAGCCCGTCCCAGCCGTCCCAGTAAATCCCAGCCCACCACAGCCCGTCTCAGCTCACTACAGCCCACCACAGCCTGTCCCAGCTCACCACAACCCACCACAGCCTGTCCCAGCTCACCACAACCCACCACAGCCAACCGCAGCCGGTCCCAGCCCACCACAGCCCACCACAGCCCGTCCCAGCCCATCACAGCCCGTCCCAGCTCGTTCCAGACAACCAGAACTCGTCTCAGCCCGTCCCAGCCCACCACAGCCCGTCTCAAGCTCAGCAGAACCCACCACAGCCCACCACAGCCCGTCCCAGCCCACCACAGCCCGTCCCAGCACACCACAGCACGTACCAGCCCGCCCCAGCCCACCACAGCCCGTCCCAGCCCACCACAGCCCGTCCCAGCCCACCACAGCCCGTCCCAGCCCACCACAGCCCGTCCCAGCCTGTCCCAGCCCGTCCCAGCCAACGACAGCCCGTCACAGCCCGTCCCAGCCCACCACAGCCCGTCCCAGCCCACCACAGCCCATCCCAGCCCACCACAGCCCGTCCCAGCCCACCACAGCCCGTCCCAGCCCACCACAGCCCGTCCCAGCCCACCACAGCCCGTCCCAGTACGGCCCAGCACACCACAGCCCATCCTAGCCCACCACAGCCCATCCTAGCCCACCACAGCCCGTCCCAGCCCGTCCCAGGCCACAACAGCCCGTCCCAGCCCACCACAGCCCGACTCAAGCTCACCAAAACCCACCACATCCCACCACAGCCCGTCCCAGCCCACCACTGCCCACCACAGCCCACCACAGTTCACCACGGCCCATCCCAGCCCACCACGGCCCGTCTCAGCCCACCACAGCCCGTCCCAGCCCACCACAGCCCGTCCCAGCCCGTCCCAGCCCACCACAGGCCGTCCCTGCCCATTACAGCCCACCACAGCCCGTCCCAGACCACCACAGCCCGTCTCAAGCTCACCAGAACCCACCACAGCCCACCACAGCCCGTCCCAGACCACCACGGCCCACCACAGCCCACCACGTCCCGTCCTAGCCCACCACGGCCCGCCACAGCCCACCACGGCCCACCACATCCCGTCCCAGCCCACCACAGCCCATCCCAGGCCACCACAGCCCGTCCCAGGCAACCACGGCCCGACCAAGCCCACCACGGCCCACCACAGCCCACCACGGCCCGTCCCTGCCCACCACGGCCCACCACAGCCCACCACGGCCCACCACAGCCCACCACGGCCCACCACAGCCCACCACGGCCAACCACGGTTCACCACAGCCCGTCCCCGCCCACCACGGCCCACCACAGCCCGTCCCAGCCCATCCCAGCCCGTCCCAGCCAGTCCCAGCTCAGCACAGCCCGTCCCAGCCCACCACAGCCAGTCCCAGCCCACCACAGCCCGTCCCAGCCCTTCCCAGCCCACCACAGCCAGTCCCAGCCCGTCCCAGTTTACCACAGCCCGTCCCAGACCACCACGGCCCACCACAGCCCACAACGGCCCGTCCCAGCACACCACGGCCCACCACAGCCCACCACAGTTCACCACAGCCCGTCCCAGCCCACCACGGCCCAGCACACCCCACCATGGTTCACCACAGCCCGTCCCAGCTCACCAAAGCCCATCCCATCACACCACAGCCCACCAGAGCCCGTCCCAGCCCACCACAGCCCGTCCCAGTCCACTACGGCCCGTCCCAGCCCACCACGGCCCGTCCCAGCCCACCACGGCCCGTCCCAGTCCATCAGGACCCATCCCAGCCCACCACGGCCCACCATAGCCCACCACGGCCCGTCCCCGCCCACCACAGCCCATCCCAGCACACCACAGCCCATCCCAGCACACCACAGCCCGTCCCAGCACACCACAGCCCGTCCCAGCACACCACAGCCCGTCCCAGCACACCACAGCCCGTCCCAGCACACCACAGCACGTCCCCGCCCTCCCCAGGCCGTCCCAGCACACTACAACTCGTCCCAGCCCGTCCCAGCCCGTCCCAGCCCACGACAGCTCGTCCCAGCACACCACAGCATGTCCCATCCCACCACAGCCCGTCCCAGCCCACCACAGCCCACCACAGCCCGTCCCAGCCCACCACAGCCCATTGCAGCACATCACAGCTCGTTCCAGATCATCAGATCCCGTCCCAGCCCGTCCCAGCCCATCTCAAGCTCACAAGAACCCACCAAAGCCCACCACAGCCTGTCCAAGACGACCACGGCCCACCACAGCCCACCACGGCCCGTCCCAGCTCACCACGACCTGTCCCAGCACAAAACAGCCCACCCCTTCCCATCCCGGCCCACCACGGTTCACCACGGCCCGTCCCCGCCCACCACGGCCCACGACAGCCCGTCCCAGCCCACCACAGCCAGTCCCAGCCCACCACAGCCCGTCCCAGCACACCACAGCCCATCACAGCCCACCACAGCCCGTCCCAGCCCACCACAACCCATCTCAAGCTCACAAGAACCCACCAAAGCCCACCACAGCCTGTCCCAGACCACCACGGCCCACCGCAGCCCACCACGGCCCGTCCCAGCCAACCACGGCCCACCACAGCCTACCACAGTTCACCACGGGCCGTCTCAGCCCACCATGACCTGTCCCAGCCCACCACGGCCCAACACAGACCATCCCTTCCCATACCGGCCCAAAACGGCCCACGACGGCCCACCACAGCCCACCACGGCCCGTCCCAGCCCATCACAGCCCGTCCCAGCTCGTTCCAGACAACCAGAACTCGTCTCAGCCCGTCCCAGCCCACCACAGCCCGTCTCAAGCTCAGCAGAACCCACCACAGCCCACCATGGCCCGTCCCAGACCACCACAGCCCACCACAGCCCGTCCCAGCACACCACAACCCGTCCGAGCACACCACAGCACGTCCCAGCCCGTCCCAGCCCACCACAGCCCGTCCCAGCCCGTCCCAGCCCGTCCCCGCCCATCCCAGCCCGTCCCCGCCCACCACAGCCCGTCCCAGCCCACCACAGCCCGTCCCAGCCCACCACAGCCCGTCCCAGCCCACCACAGCCCGTCCCAGCCCACCACAGCCCGTCCCAGCCCACCACAGCCCGTGCCAGCCCATCCCAGCCCACCACAGCCCGTCCCAGCCTGTTCCAGACCACCAGAGCCCATCCCAGCCCGTCCCAGCCCACCACAGCCCGTCTCAAGCTCACCAGAACCCACCACAGCCCACCACAGCCTGTCCCAGACCACCACGGCCCACCACAGCCCACCATGGCCCGTCCCAGCCCACCACGGCCGACCACAGCGAACCACGGCCGACCAAAGCTCACCACAGCCCGTCCCAGCACACCACAGCCCGTCCCAGCCCAGCACAGCCCGTCCCCGCCCGTCCCTGTCGACCACAGCCCGTCCCAGTCCTCCACAGCCCATCCCAGCTTGCCACAGCCCATCCCAGCCCACCACAGCACACCACAGCAAGTCCCAGCCCACCACAGCCCGTCCCAGCAAATCCCAGCCCACCACAGCCCATCTCAGCTCACTACAGCGCGTCCCAGTCCACCACACCCACCACAGCCCGTCCCAGCCCATTCCAGCCCACCACAGCCTGTCCCAGCTCACCACAACCCACCACAGCCAACCGCAGCCGGTCCCAGCCCACCACAGCCCACCGCAGCCGGTCCCAGCCCACCACAGCCCACCGCAGCCCGTCCCAGCCCACCACAGCCCACCGCAGCCCGTCCCACCACACCAGAGTCCATCCCAGCCCACAACGGCCCGTCACAGCTTACCACGGCCCACCACGGCTTTCCACGGCCCATCCCAGCCCACCACGGCCCTTCCCAGCCCGCCACGGCCCGTCCCAGCCCACCACGGCCCGTCCCAGCCCGCCACGGCCCGTTCCAGACCACCATGTCCCGTCCCAGCTCGCCACAGCCCGTCCCAGCCCGCCACAGACCACCACAGTTCGTCCCGGCCCACCACGGCCCGTCCCGGCCCACCACGGCCCATAACAATCCACCACGGCCCGTCCCGGCCTACTACGGCTCGTCCCAGCCCACCACGGCCCGTCCCAGCCCGCCACGGCCCGTCCCAGCCCACCACAGCCCACCAAAGCCAGTCCCAGCCCGTCCCAACCGGCCCCAGCCCACCACGGCCCGTCCCAGCCCACCACGACCCGTCCCAGCCCAACACAGCCCACCACAGCCGGTTACAGCTTATCACAGCCCGTCCCAGCCCAACACAGCCCACCACAGCCGGTTACAGCTTATCACAGCCCGTCCCAGCCCAACACAGGCCGTCTCTGCTCACCACCAGAGCCCGTCCCAGCCCACCACGGCCCGTCCCAGCCCACCATGGCCCGTCCCAGCCCACAACGGCTCTCCACAGCTCACCACGGCTCTCCACAGCTCACCACGGCCCGTCCCCGCCCACCACAGCCTGTCCCCGCCCACCACAGCCCGTCCCCGCCCACCACAGGCCACTAAAGCACACCACAGCCTACCGCAGACCACCACAGCCCGTCCCACCCCGTCACAGCTCGTACCAGCCCGACACAGCCCACCACAGCCCGTCTCAGCTCACCACAGCCTGTCCCAGCCCACCACGGCCCACCACAGCCCGTCCCAGCCAAACACAGTCTGTCCCAGCCCGTCCCAGCCCATCACACTCACCACAACTCGTCCCAGACCGTTCCAGCACGGCACAGCCCATTCCAGCCCACCGCATCCCGTCCCAGCCCACCACAGCCCACCGCAGCCGGTCCCAGCCCACCACAGCCCGTCCCAGCCCACCACAGCCCGTCCCAGCCCACCACAGCCCATCCCAGCACACCACAGCACGTCCCAGCCCACCACAGCCCACCGCAGCCCGTCCCAGCCCACCGCAGCCCGTCCCAGCACACCACAGCACGTCCCAGCACACCACAGCACGTCCCAGCACTCCACAGCCCACCAGGGCCTGTCCCATCCCAACACGGCCCACCGCAGCCCGTCTCAGTTCATCACAGTCCGTCCCAGCCAACCACAGCCCGTACCAGCCCACCACAACCAACCACGGCCCGTCCCTGCCCACCACAGTCCGTCCCTGTCCCACCACAGCCCACCACGGCCCGTCCCAGCCCATCACGGCACACCACAGCCCACCACGGCCCGTCCCAGCCCACCACGGCCCGTCCCAGCCCACCACGGCCCGTCCCAGCCCACCACGGCCCGTCCCAGCCCACCACGGCACACCACAGCCCACCACGGCACACCACAGCCCACCACGGCACACCACAGCCCACCACGGCCCGTCCCAGCCCATCACGGCACACCACAGCCCACCACGGCCCGTCCCAGCCCACCACATCAAGTACCGGCCCGTCCCAGCCCACCCCGGCCCGTCCCAGCCCACCACAGCACACCACAGCCGGTTACAGCCTGTCCCAGCCCGTCCCGGCCCACCGCGGCCCGTCCCGGCTCACCTGTGTTAGGAACAGTATCTCACCTTCTTGATTTTGGCACCTCCTTTCGCTATGATGTTCTTGTGGAACTGTTTGCAGATGGGGACAGAAATAGAAAAGCTGTTTTCAACCTAAGGGAGAAAGGAAGGGAGACATGAAGTTTACACTGTCGTGGCAAGGGAGGCCCGACTTCAGGAGCTCTGATAAACGAGCTTTTGAAAACAGGCTTAGACCCAAGGAAGTTCTCTATACGAGGGACTTTTGTAAGACTAAACAAAGGCAAGGACGTTCCCCTATAGCCTTCCCATAACAGGTACTATCCCCCTGCCTCCATTCAGCCAAAACAGCGCCGACAGCTCCTTCCTCTTGAGGTGTTTTAGCTCTACCCAAGCCAGTAGAGCTCTGCTTTGCCCCAGGGTTATCCAGGCACGGAGGAGGGAAGAGCAGGCAGAAGACCTCCTTACCAGGTCTGCCACCATCCTTTGCATGTACTCGGTGCACTTCTCCACCTCGTTTTTGGGACCTCGGAGTTGGACGATGTCACTCTTGTGTGCAGGGTCTGGGAAGCTGATGATAACCTGCAGGAGCGGTCATTTCTAGTTAGCTCAAGCAAAAGCAAGAACCCTTGTGTCAGACACATGCAAAGGTTGGGGGGATCCTACTCATGCCCTTTTCCCATTCAGAAATGGGGAACCGTGTTAGCGGCCTCTGGCTAAAAGAACTATCTTCTCAGACACTTGCGCTACAGAGCCACTAAAGTTACGACTTCTGTGACGACAGGCCTACTACCCATGTAGGAAATATCCCCTCTGGATTCCTCCTCTCCTACAAAGCCTTACCTCTGGGAATTGCTCCCGGATTTCCCAGATCCGCTCAGCCTTCTGCCCAATGATGGTCCGGTGGAATTTCTGCTCAACGATTAGGTCCGCAGCGTGTTCATTTTCCTGATGGGAACAGAGGGCACACTGAGTGTTCAGCCGGAGAGCCATCTACTTTGACTTAGCGGTTTGCTGCCCGACGGTTTACTTGCCAGCACTGTCCCTCTTTTCTCCAGACCAAATTCACTCTGCGTTGACAGAGAAGGGCTACCCGAGGGAACAGGGGAAGACATTTGTGAAGAGGAACTTGCACTTGTCATGAGATCCAAGTGCTCGGTGGGCAAGGGGCACACACTCGCACCAGAAGGTTACAAGGGAACACGAGAGCGCAAACCCTGCAGTCTCCCAAACATCACGTCCTACCCACTCACCATACGGGAAGCGAGTTCCAGCAGCTCGCTCTTGGCCTGTGGGACCCCCTGTGGGTCTCCTTCCATTCTGATCGGGTTGCTCTTCTCGTTGTCCGGGGGAATGCGCACAGACACCTTGTACAGATCCTTCATCCTGTTCACTTCGAGGCAAGGACTGTGGTGACGCCGTCTGCTAGGCAAAGACCTGGAAGCAAGGCACCTGGATTATCACTGCTCAGAGGCTGATGAAGAAGTAAAGCCGCCTCTGGGAAGGGCTCAGCGGGGTAGGGTTGAGACAGGGGAAATTGCCTCTTCCCCCTGGAGTTCAGTGAGAGCAGACCTGTGCCACACGAGAGCCTGTCCAAGTAAATACCGTGGCATCTACAGAGCCCATTGTTCCCTTGTCAGAGCGAGGCGTGTTTCTTCCCCAAACAGTATCACATTTAGAGCAGAGGATAATCGTTCCTTTCTACCCCAAACTCTTGGCTGGGGACACGTTGCAGTGCTATCAAACTAGCAGACCGCAACAAGGCTTTAGCGTTGGCCATATTCTACTGCCGGTGCTGTAGCACCTTCCTCCAGAGGCCAGACCACACTGCTCCTCCTCCAGCTGACACCCTCTCCCACAAGCCACAGGGCTATTTAACCCCTTAGCGGGAACCAGCTACACCTGCACGTCATCCACGTCAATCAACCCACTGCCTCTGAGGCAAGGCCACAGCTGCGTGTTATCAATGCTAATCAACCCACCGCCTTCATTCCTCTACAGGGAGAAGCTCACCAAGCACATTTCCACCACCCACAACTGGCTGCTAAAATGTCATTCGCACAGAGAAGTAATTCCACTACTGTTCAGGCTCCCAAGGTACTTTCACACGTTAAAGCCATCGCAAGGCCTCACGGCCCATTTCTCTCCTTGTACCACCACCACTCCAGGAAAGCAGAGGAAACGTGATGGAGACAGCACACTGGGTGAGCTACAGAGCCCCTGATACCATCTACTAAACACGAAGAGTGTGAGCATGGGAAGGACTAGAAAGGCACTCCACTTACCGTTTAGCTGCGTTCTTGCCAATGAGGTGTCGGTGGAATTGGTGGTCAGCCTTGATTATTGCGTAATCCATCCCGTGGATCTAAAAAGAATTATATTTTTATATCTATATCTATATATGTATGTATGTCCACTATTATATATTATATTATATAGGGCCAGGTAGGACAGGCCACCGCTTCTGTCTCGTGCCCTAAGTAACTGCCTACTGCCACTATTGGCACTGACTCACCAGCGGTCAGCTACAAGCACTTCTGCTCTTAAGCAGAGCACAAGCATTCCTCTGCTTTGAGAAGAGAGCATTGTGCTCATGAAACATTGAAAAGACTGACTTCTATGCCTCTCCAGCTATAACCAAGAGAATCCTTCCTTCTCTGCACCAAAAAAACTAATGCTGACTTTTCAAGGATGCTATGGATGAGGTTCATAACCAAGGGGTGTCATCCACCTGCCACACAATTTGTCTCCTGCAAGTTCGATTAAGCATGCCAAGACATCCTATGGATGTGACAAACACCTCATCACCTCTGCTCTGTTGCCCCCTTCTTCCCCCAGTTTCTTACTGGAACTAGTAACTGCAGCTCACCAGTTCCTTGAGCACGGCTTCAATCTGTTCCTGAGCCACATGCACATCTTCTGTAGGTCCTTCCAAAGTGATGTTATCCTCTCCTCCAGTGAATTTGATGTGAACCTTGAGGTGAAGGACAATGAATCTCTTCAGAATTTGCCAAGATCCAAGCCAGGCCAATGCTTTTGGTCAGGCCTACACCATCGATCCCTGCCACTGAGAGATGTGCTCCTTCCCCAAAAGCCCAGACCAAATCCCCACAATTTTACAAGTCAGAAACTTAACAATTTCGGCCATATGGCAGTGCCTAGAGCCCAAGGCTCTGGTGCCGTCCCGGTTTCTGCAAGGGCTTTGGAGAAGTTTACTCATTTAGCCTTTATCTAGATACCGTCTAACTCCCCAGGGAGAAGCCTTGCTGCACTCGCCATTTCCAGGTATCCTACTACATCAGTTCTCAAAACAGCACCACATAAAGCTTCCTTGGAAGGGCTCAACCCATGACAATAACATAGGAGGAGCAGTGGTTTGCAGCAGTAAAAGAGAGGGTTCCCTTGAACAGCAAAGATCTGTGTCATTTCCCCCTGGGTTTACCCACGCTAGAATACACCTCTCTCTTTCGTGACGAGTGATCTGGACTAAACCTTTTTCTACGCTGGGGGTGCTAGGCTAACCAGCTCATCCATACCTTTGGCATCTGCTGAGTTATTTTGGCCAGGTTCTGTCCTTTCTTTCCAATAATGAAACGATGAAGCCAAGAGGGGGCAGAGACCGAGGAGACGGTAAAACTGTTGACCTGAGAGACAGAAAAACAGAGAAGCTGTTTGATGGACAAACCACAGCCCACCACAGCAAGTCCCAGCCCACCACAGCCCGTCCCAGCGAACCACAACCCATCCCAGCCCGTCCCAGCCCGTCTCAGCTCACACAAACCCGCCACAGCGCACCACAGCCCGTCCCACCCCACCACAGCCCACCAGAGCCCGTCCCAGCCCGCCACGGCCCGTCCCAGCCCGCCACAGTTCGTCCCAGCCCACCACAGCCCGTCCCAGCCCACCACAGCCCGTCCCAGCCCACCACAGCCCACCACAGTTCATCCCAGACCACCAGAGTTCGTCCCAGCCCACCACGGCCCATCCCGGCCCACCACAGCCCGTCCCTAGCCCACCACGGCCCGTCCCGGCCCACCACACAGCCTGTCCCAGCCCACCACGGCCCGTCCCCAGCTTGTCCCAGCCCACGACAGCCCGTCCCAGCCCATGAAAGCCCGTCCCAGCTTACCACATCCTGTCCCAGCTTACCACAGCCCACACCACGGCCCACCACGGCCCACCACGGCCCCACCACAGCCCGTCCCACCCCACCACAGCCCACCACAGCCTGTCCCAGCCCACCACAGCCCGTCCCAGCCCGCCACGGCCCGTCCCAGCCCGCCACAGTTCGTCCCAGCCCACCACAGCCCGTCCCAGCCCACCACAGCCCGTCCCAGCCCACCACAGCCCACCACAGTTCATCCCAGACCACCAGAGTTCGTCCCAGCCCACCACGGCCCGTCCCGGCCCACCACAGCCCGTCCCGGCCCACCATGGCCCACCACAGCTCGTCCCAGCCCACCACAGCCTGTCCCAGCCCACCACAGCTTGTCCCAGCCTGTCCTAGCACACCACACCCACCACAACTCGTCCTAGCCCGTTCCAGCTCACCACAGCCCGTCCCAGTGCACCAAAGCCCACCACAGCCCATCCCAGCCCACCACAGCCCGCCCCAGCCCACCACAGCCCGCCCCAGCCCACCACAGCCCATTCTAGCCTGTCCCAGCCAACTGCCGCCTGTCCCAGCTTGTCCTAGCCCACCAGAGCTTGTCCCAGCCCACCACAGCTCGTCCCAGCCCACCACAGCCCGTCCGAGATCATTAGAGCCCGTCCCAGCCCCCCACAGCTTTTCCCAGCTTGTCCCAGACCACCACAGCCCTTCCCAGCCCGTCCCAGCCCACCACATCAAGTACCAGCTTGTCCCAGCCAACCACGGCCCGTCCCAGCTTACCACGGCCCACCAAATTCCACCACGACCCACCAAAGCCCACCACGGCCCGTCTCAGCTCACAACAACCCGTCCCAGACCACCACAGCCCACCACAGCCGGTTACAGCTTGTCACAGCCCGTCCTGGCTCACCACAACCCGTGCCAGCGCGTCCCAGCCCACCGCAGCCCGTGCCAGCCCACCACAGCCCGTCCCAGTCCGTCCCCGCCCACCACCGCCCATCCCCGCCCACCGCAGCCCACCACAGCCCACCATGGCCTGTCCCAGCCCACCACAGCCTGTCCCAGCCCACCACAGCCCGTTTCAGCTCGTCCCAGCTCACCACAGCCCGTCCCAGCCCACCACAGCCCGTCCCAGCCCACCACAGCCCGTCCCAGCCCACCACAGCCCGTCCCAGCCCACCACAGCCCGTCCCAGCCCACCACAGCCCGTCCCAGCCCACCACAGCCCGTCCCAGCCCGTCCCAGACCACCAGAGAACGTCCCAGCCCGTCCCAGACCACCGCAGCCCACCACAGCCCACCATGGCCTGTCCCAGCCCACCACAGCCTGTCCCAGCCCACCACAGCCCGTCTCAGCTCGCCACAACCCACCACAAAAAACCCCACAGCACGTCTCAGCCCACCACGGCCCGTCCCGGCTCACCAGAGCCCGTCCCAGCCAACCACAGCCCGGCCCGGCCCACCACAGCCAGTCCAGGCCCACCACAGCCCGTCCCAGCCCACCACAACTCACCACAGCGCACCACAGCCCGTCCCGACCCACCACAGCTCGTCCCGGCCCACCACAGTCCCGTCCCGGCCCATCACGGGCCAGAACGCACCACCACGGTCTGTCCCAGCCCACCACAGCCCGTCCCTGACCACCATGGCCCACCACGGCCCGTCCCGGCCCACCACGGCCCGTCCCAGCCCACCACGGCCCGTCCCAGCCCACCACGGCCCACCACAGCCCGTCCCAGCCTGTCCCAGCCCACCACAGCCCTTCCCAGCCCACCACAGCTCTTCCCAGTCCGTCCCATCCAACCACAGCCCACCATAGCCCGTCTAAGCCCACCACAGCCCGTCGAAGCCCACCCCAGACCGTCCCGGACCACCAGAGCCCGTCCCAGCCCACCACAGCCCGTCCCCGACCACCACAGCATGTCCCAGCCCGTCCCAGCCCACCGCAGCCCATCCCAGCCCACCACAGCCCGTCCCAGCCCAGCACAGCCCGTCCCAGCCCAGCACAGCCCGTCCCAGCCCACCACAGGCCACCATAGCTCGTCCCTACCCACCACAGCCCGTCGCAGCCCACCACAGCCCACCACGGCCCACCCACAGCCATCCCAGCCCACCACAGCCATCCCAGCCCAGCACAGCCCGTCCCAGCCCACCACAGTGCACCACAGCACGTCTCAGCCCACCACAGCCCGCCCCGGCACACCAGAGCCCGTCCCGGCCCACCACAGCCAGTCCCGGCCCACCACAGCCAGTCACGGTCCACCACAGCCCGTCCCAACCCACCACAGTTCACCACAGCCCGTCCCAACCCACCACAGACTGTCTCAGCTCATCACAACCCAACACAGCGCACCAGAGCCCGTCCCAACCCACCACAGCCCGGCCCAGCCCACCACAGCCCGGCCCAGCCCACCACAGCCCGTCCCAACCCACCACAGCCTGTCCCAGCCCACCACAACGTACCACAGCCAAACACGGCCCACCACAGCCCGTCCCAGCCCACCACAGCCCGTCCCAGCCCACCACAGGCCACTACAGCACACCACAGCCTACCGCAGACCACCACAGCCCGTCTCAGACCACCACAGCCCACCACAACTTGTCCCAGCCCTCCACAGCCCTTTTCAGCCCACCACAGCCCGTCCCAGCCCACCACAGGCCACTACAGCACACCACAGCCTACCGCAGACCACCACAGCCCGTCTCAGACCACCACAGCCCACCACAACTTGTCCCAGCCCTCCACAGCCCTTTTCAGCCCACCACAGCCCATCCCAGCCAACCACAGCCCATCCCAGCAAAACACGGCCCGTCCCAGCCCACCACAGCCCGTCCCAGACCACCAGAGCTCGTCCCAGCCCGTCCCAGCCCACCACAGCCCACCAGAGCCCGTCCTGGACCACCAGAGCCCGTCCCAGCCCACCACAGCCCGTCCCAGCCCACCACAGCCCATCCCAGCCCACCACAGCCCGTCCCAGCCCTTCCCAGCCCACCACAGCGCGTCCCAGCCCACCACGGCCTGTTCCAGCCCACCAGAGCCCGTCCCAGTCCACCAGAGCCCGTCCCAAGCTACCACAGCTTCTCCCGGCCCACCATAGCCCGTCCCAGCCCACCACAGCCCGTCCCAGCCCACCACGGCCCGTTCCAACCCACCAGAGCACGTCCCAGCCCACCACAGCCTGACCCAGCCTGTCCCAGCCCACCACAGCCCGTTCTAGCCTGTCCCAGCTCACCACATCCCACCACAGCCCATCCCAGCCCACCACAGCCCGTCTTAGCCTGACCCAGCCCCCCAAAGCCCCTCCCAGCCCACCACAGTTCACCACGGCCCGTCCCAGCCCACAACAGCCCACCACAACCCACCACAGCCCGTCCCAGCCCACCAAAGCCCGACCCGGATCACGACATCCCGTCCCAGCCCACCACAACTCGTCCCAGCACACCACAGCGCGTCCCAGCCCACCACAGCCCGTCCCAGCCAACCACAGCCCGACCCGGACCACGACATCTCGTCCTAGCCCACCACAATTCGTCCCAGCCAACCACGGCCCGTCCCAGCCCACCACGGCCCGTCCCAGCCCACCACGGCCCGTCCCAGCCAAACACGGCCCGTCCCAGCCCACCACGGCCCGTCCCAGCCCACCACGGCCCACCCCAGCCCGTGCCAGCCAATACCAGCCCACCACAGCCCGTGCCAGCCTGTCCCAGCCCACCACAGCCCGTCCCAGCCCACCACAGCCCACCACAACCCGTCCCATCCCACCAGAGCCCACCACAGCTTGTCCCAGCCCACCACAGCCCGTCCCAGCCCACCACAGCTCAACACAGACCGTCCCAGCCCGCCAGAGCCCATCCCAACCCACCACAGACCACCACAGCCTGTCCCAGCCCTCCACAGCCCACCACAGCCCGTCCCAGCCCACCACAGTACGTCTCAGCCCACCACAGCACGTCTCAGCCCACCACAGCACGTCCCAGCCTGTCCCAGCCCGTTCCACACGACCATAGCCCACCACAGCCCATCCCAGCCCACCACAGCCCGTCCCAGCCCACCACAGCCTGTCCAAGCCCACCACAGTCCACCACAGCCAGTCCAAGCCCACCACAGCTTGTCCCAGCACACCACAGCCCGTCCCGGCCCACCACAGCCCACCACCGACCGTCCCAGCCCACCAAAGCCCGTCCCAGTTTACCACACCCCACCACAGCCCTTCCCAGCGCCCGTCCCAGCTCACCACGGTCCGTCCCCACCTAACACGGTCCACCACGGGTGGTCCCAACCCACCACGGCCCACCTCAGCCCACCACAGCCCGTCCCAGCCCACCACAGCCCGTCCCAGCCCACCACAGCCCGTCCCAGCCCTTCCCAGCCCGTCCCAGCCCACCACAGCCCATCCCAGCCCACCACGGCCTGTCCCAGCCCACCAGAGCCCGTCCCAGTCCACCAGAGCCCGTCCCAACCTACCACAGCTTGTCCCGGCCCACCATAGCCCGTCCCAGCCCACCACAACCCGTCCCAGTCCACTGCGGCCCGTCCCAGCCCACCACAGCCCATCTTAGCCCGACCCAGCCCCCCATAGCCCGTCCCAACCCACCACAGTTCACCAAGGCCCGTCCCAGCCCCCAACGGCCCACCACAGCCCACCACAGCCCGTCCCAGCCCACCACAATTCGTCCCAGTGCACCACAGCGCGTCCCAGCCCACCACAGCACGTCCCAGCCCACCACAGCCCGTCCCGGCACACCACAGCCCGTCCCGGCACACCACAGCCCGTCCCAGCCCACCAGAGCCCGTCCCGGCACACCACAGCCCGTCCCGGCCCACCAGAGCCCGTGTCAGCACACCACAGCCCGTCCTGGCTCACCACAGGCCGTCCCGTCCCACCACAGCCTACCACAGCCCGTCCCAGCCCACCACAGCCCGTCCCAGCCCACCACAGGCCACTACAGCACACCACAGGCTACTGTAGACCACTACAGCCCGTCCCAGCCCACCACAGCCCGTCCCGTCCCACCACAGCCCACCACAGCCCGTCCTAGCCCGCCACAGCCCGTCCCAGCCCACCACAGCCCACCATAGCCCAATACAGCCCACCACAGCCCGTACCAGCCCATCTCAGCTCACCACAACCCACCACAACCCGTCCAAGCCCACCACAGCCCATTACAGCTCGTTCCAGCCCGTTCCAGCCCAGCAGAGCCCGTTCCAGCCCACCAGAGCCCACCAAAGCCCGTCCCCGCCCAACACAGCCCGTCCCCGCCCAACACAGCCCGTCCCAGCCCACCACAGCCCATCCCAGCCCACGACAGTCCGTCCCAGCCCACCAGAGCCCACCACAGCTCGTCCCAGCCCACCACAGCCCAGAAGAGCTTGTCACAGACCACCACAGCCCGTCCCAGCCCACCACAGCCCGTCCGAGCCCACCACAGCCCGTCCCAGCCCACCACAGCCCGTCCCAGCTCGTCCCAGACCACCACAGCCTCTCACAGCACACCACAGCCCGTAACAGCCCACCACAGCAAGTACCAGCCCACCACAGCCCGTCCCAGCCCACCACGGCCCGTCCCAGCCCACCACAGCCCGTCCCAGCCCACCAGAGCCCGTCCCAGCCTGTTTCAGCCCACCACGGCTAACCACGGCCTGTCCCGGCCCACCACGGCCAACCACGGTCCACCATGGCCCACCAGAGCACACCACGGTCCACCACGGCCCTTCCCAGTCCACCACAGCCCACCACAGCCTGTCCCAGCCCACCACGGCCCGTCCCAGCCCACCACGGCCCACCCCAGCCCACCACGGCCCGTCCCAGCCCACCACGGCCTGTCGCAGCCCACCACGGCCCGTCCCAGCCCACCACGGCCCATCACAGCCCACCACAGTTCACCACAGCCCGTCCTAGCCCAGCACGGCCCGTCCCAGCCCACCACGGACCACCACGGCCCATCTCAGCCCACCACAGCCTGTCCAAGCCCAGCACAGCCCTCCACAACCCTCCACAGCCCGTCCCAACCCTCCACAGCTCATCCCAGCCTACCACAGCCCGTCGCAGCCCAACACAGCTTATCCCAGCCCACTGAAACCCGTCCCAGCCCACCACAGCCCACCACAGGTCACCACAGCCCACCACCGGTCACCACAGCCCACCACAGGTCACCACAGCCTGTTTCAGCCCACCACGGTAAACCACGGCCCGTCCCAGCCCACCACGGCCCGCCATGGCCCACCACAGCTCGTCCCAGATAAACACGGCGCACCACAACCCACCACGGCCCGTCCCGGCCCACCACAGCCCGTCCCAGCACACCACAGCCCACCACAGCCCATCACAGCCCACCACAGCCCGTCCCAGCCCACCACAGCCCGTCCCAGTCCACCACAGCCCGTCCCAGCCCACCACTGCCCGTCCCAGCCCACCACTGCCCGTCCCAGTCCACCACTGCCCGTCCCAGCCCGTCCCAGCCCGTCCCAACGCACCAAAGCCCGTCCCAGCACACCACAGCCCACCACAGCCCATCACAGCCCACCACAGCCCGTCCGAGCTTACCACAGCCCACACCAGACCGTCCCAGCCCACCACAGCCCGTCCCAGCCCACCACAGCCCGTCCCAGCCCACCACAGCCCGTCCCAGCCCGTCCCAACCCACCACAGCCCGTCCCAGCCCATCACAGCCCGTCCCAGCCCACCACAGCCCACCACAGCCCATCCCAGCCCACCACGGCCCGACCCAGCCCGTGCCAACCCGTCACAACACACTACAGCCCACCACAACCCACCACAGCCCGTCCCAGCCCATCACAGCCCGTCCCAGCCCACCACAGCCCACCACGGCCCGTCCCAGCCCACCACGGCCCGTCCCAGCCCACCACGGCCCATCACAGCCCACCACAGTTCACCACAGCCCGTCCTAGCCCAGCACGGCCCGTCCCAGCCCACCACGGACCACCACGGCCCATCTCAGCCCACCACAGCCTGTCCAAGCCCAGCACAGCCCTCCACAACCCTCCACAGCCCGTCCCAACCCTCCACAGCTCATCCCAGCCTACCACAGCCCGTCGCAGCCCAACACAGCTTATCCCAGCCCACCGAAACCCGTCCCAGCCCACCGCAACCCGTCCCAGCCCACCACAGCCCACCACAGGTCACCACAGCCCACCACCGGTCACCACAGCCCAACACAGGTCACCACAGCCTGTTTCAGCCCACCACGGCAAACCACGGCCCGTCCCAGCCCACCACGGCCCGCCATGGCCCACCACAGCTCGTCCCAGATAAACACGGCGCACCACAGCCCACCACGGCCCGTAACAGCCCACCACAGCCCGTCCCAGCACACCACAGCCCACCACAGACCGTCCCAGCCCACCACAGCCCGTCCCAGCCCCTCCCAACCCGTCTCAGCCCACCACAGCCTGTCCCAGCCTGTCCCAGCTCGTCCAAGCCTGTCCCAGACCCACAGAGCCCGTCGCAGCCCACCACAGCCCGTCACAGCCCGTCCCAGCTCTCCACAACCCACCGCAGCCCGTCCCAGCCCACCACAGCCCGTCCCAGCCCACCACGGCCCACAAAAGCCCACCACAGCCCACCACGGCCCACCACAGCCCGTCCCAGCCCACCACAAGCCGTCCTAGCCCACCACAGACCTCCAGAGCCCGTGTCAGCTCACCACAGCCTATCCCAGCCCACCACTGCCCACCGCAGCCTATCCCAACCTGTCCCAGCCCACCACGGCCCGTCCCAGCCTACCACGGCCCGTCCCAGCCCACCACGGCCCGTCGCAGACCACCACGGCCCGTCCCAGCCCACCACAGCCCGTCCCAGCCAACCACAGCCCGTCCCAGCACACCACAGCCCGTAACAGCCCACCACAGCAAGTACCAGCCCGTCCCAGCCCACCACGGCCCGTCTCAGCCCACCACGGCCCGTCTCAGCTCACCACAACCCGTCCCAGATGACCACAGCCCGTCCCAGCAAACCACAGCCCACCACAGCCCGTCCCAGCCCACCACGGCCCGTCCCAGCCCACCACAGCCCGTCCCAGCCCACCAGAGCCCGTCCCAGCCTGTTTCAGCCCACCACGGCTAACCACGGCCTGTCCCGGCCCACCACGGCCAACCACGGTCCACCATGGCCCACCAGAGCACACCACGGCCCACCACGGCCCTTCCCAGTCCACCACAGCCCACCACAGCCTGTCCCAGCCCACCACGGCCCGTCCCAGCCCACCACGGCCCACCCCAGCCCACCACGGCCCGTCCCAGCCCACCACGGCCCATCACAGCCCACCACAGTTCACCACAGCCCGTCCTAGCCCAGCACGGCCCGTCCCAGCCCACCACGGACCACCACGGCCCATCTCAGCCCACCACAGCCTGTCCAAGTCCAGCACAGCCCTCCACAACCCTCCACAGCCCGTCCCAACCCTCCACAGCTCATCCCAGCCTACCACAGCCCGTCGCAGCCCAACACAGCTTATCCCAGCCCACCGAAACCCGTCCCAGCCCACCGCAACCCGTCCCAGCCCACCACAGCCCACCACAGGTCACCACAGCCCACCACCGGTCACCACAGCCCAACACAGGTCACCACAGCCTGTTTCAGCCCACCACGGCAAACCACGGCCCGTCCCAGCCCACCACGGCCCGTCCCAGCCCACCACGGCCTGCCATGGCCCACCACAGCTCGTCCCAGATAAACACGGCGCACCACAGGCCACCACGGCCCGTCCCGGCCCACCACAGCCCGTCCCAGCACACCACAGCCCACCACAGCCCATCACAGCCCACCACAGCCTGTCCCAGCTTACCACAGCCCACCACAGACCGTCCCAGCCCACCACAGCCCGTCCCAGCCCCTCCCAGCCCGTCTCAGACCACCACAGCCCGTCCCAGCCTGTCCCAGCTCGTCCAAGCCTGGCCCAGACCCCCAGAGCCCGTCCCAGCCCACCATGGCCCGTCCCAGCCCACCACGGCCCACCCCAGCCCACCACGGCCCGTCCCAGCCCACCACGGCCCATCACAGCCCACCACAGTTCACCACAGCCCGTCCTAGCCCAGCACGGCCCGTCCCAGCCCACCACGGACCACCACGGCCCTTCTCAGCCCACCACAGCCTGTCCAAGCCCAGCAAAGCCCTCCACAACCCTCCACAGCCCGTCCCAACCCTCCACAGCTCATCCCAGCCTACCACAGCCCGTCGCAGCCCAACACAGCTTATCCCAGCCCACCGAAACCCGTCCCAGCCCACCGCAACCCGTCCCAGCCCACCGCAACCCGTCCCAGCCCACCACAGCCCACCACAGGTCACCACAGCCCACCACCGGTCACCACAGCCTGTTTCAGCCCACCACGGCAAACCACGGCCCGTCCCCGCCCACCACAGCCCGTCCCAGCCCACCACAGCCCACCACAGCCTCTCACAGCCCACCACAGCCCGTCCCAGCTTACCACAGCCCACCACAGACCGTCCCAGCCCACCACAGCCCGTCCCAGCCCCTCCCAGCCCGTCTCAGCCCACCACAGCCTGTCCCAGCCTGTCCCAGCTCGTCCAAGCCTGTCCCAGACCCCCAGAGCCCGTCGCAGCCCACCACAGCCCACCACAGCCTGTCCCAGCCCACCACGGCCCACGAAAGCCCACCACAGCCCACCACAGCCCGTCCCAGCCCACCACAAGCCGTCCTAGCCCATCACAGACCTCCAGAGCCCGTCTCAGCTCACCAGAGCCTATCCCAGCCCACCACGGCCCACCACAGCACACCACGGCCCACCGCAGCCTATCCCAACCCGTCCCAGCCCACCACGGCCCGTCCCAGCCCACCACGGCCCGTCCCAGCCCACCACGGCCCGTCCCAGCCCGTCCCAGCCCACGACAGCCCGTCCCAGCCCACCAGAGCCCACCAGAGCCCACCACAGCTCGTCCCAGCCCACCACAGCCCACAAGAGCTTGTCACAGACCACCACAGCCCGTCCCAGCCCACCACAGCCCACTACGGCCCACCACAGCCCGTCCCAGCCCACCACAGCCCGTCCCAGCCCACCACAGCCCGTCCCAGCCCACCACAGCCCGTCCCAGCCCACAACAGCCCGTCCCAGCTCGTCCCAGACCACCACAGCCCACCACAGCCCACCACAGCCCGTAACAGCCCACCACAGCAAGTACCAGCCCGTCCCAGCCCACCACGGCCCGTCTCATCTTACCACAGCCCACCACAGACCGTCCCAGCCCACCACAGCCCGTCCCAGCCCCTCCCAGCCCGTCTCAGCCCACCACAGCCTGTCCCAGCCTGTCCCAGCTCGTCCAAGCCTGTCCCAGACCCCCAGAGCCCGTCGCAGCCCACCACAGCCCGTCCCAGCTCTCCACAACCCACCGCAGCCCGTCCCAGCCCACCACAGCCCGTCCCAGCCCACCACGGCCCACGAAAGCCCACCACAGCCCACCACGGCCCACCACAGCCCGTCCCAGCCCACCACAAGCCGTCCTAGCCCACCACAGACCTCCAGAGCCCGTGTCAGCTCACCACAGCCTATCCCAGCCCACCACTGCCCACCGCAGCCTATCCCAACCTGTCCCAGCCCACCACGGCCCGTCCCAGCCTACCACGGCCCGTCCCAGCCTACCACGGCCCGTCGCAGACCACCACGGCCCGTCCCAGCCCACCACAGCCCGTCCCAGCTCGTCCCAGACCACCACAGCCTCTCACAGCACACCACAGCCCGTAACAGCCCACCACAGCAAGTACCAGCCCGTCCCAGCCCACCACGGCCCGTCTCAGCCCACCACGGCCCGTCCCAGACGACCACAGCCCGTCCCAGCCCACCACAGCCCACCACAGCCCGTCCCAGCCCACCACAGCCCGTCCCAGCCCACCAGAGCCTGTCCCAGCCCACCAGAGCCCGTCCCAGCCTGTTTCAGCCCACCACGGCTAACCACGGCCTGTCCCGGCCCACCACGGCCAACCACGGTCCACCATGGCCCACCAGAGCACACCACGGCCCACCACGGCCCTTCCCAGTCCACCACAGCCCACCACAGCCTGTCCCAGCCCACCACGGCCCGTCCCAGCCCACCACGGCCCGTCGCAGGCCACCACGGCCCATCACAGCCCACCACAGTCCACCACAGCCCGTCCCAGCCCACCACAAGCCGTCCTAGCCCACCACAGACCTCCAGAGCCCGTGTCAGCTCACCAGAGCCTATCCCAGCCCACCACGGCCCACCACAGCACACCACGGCCCACCGCAGCCTATCCCAATCCGTCCCAGCCCACCACGGCCCGTCCCAGCCCACCACGGCCCGTCCCAGCCCGTCCCAGCCCACGACAGCCCGTCCCAGCCCACGACAGCCCGTCCCAGCCCACCAGAGCCCACCAGAGCCCACCACAGCTCGTCCCAGCCCACCACAGCCCACAAGAGCTTGTCACAGACCACTACAGCCCGTCCCAGCCCACCACAGCCCACTACGGCCCACCACAGCTCGTCCCAGCCCACCACAGCCCGTCCCAGCCCACCACAGCCCGTCCCAGCCCACCACAGCCCGTCCCAGCTCGTCCCAGACCACCACAGCCTCTCACAGCACACCACAGCCCGTAACAGCCCACCACAGCAAGTACCAGCCCGTCCCAGCCCACCACGGCCCGTCTCAGCCCACCACGGCCCGTCCCAGACGACCACAGCCCGTCCCAGCCCACCACAGCCCACCACAGCCCGTCCCAGCCCACCACAGCCCGTCCCAGCCCACCAGAGCCTGTCCCAGCCCACCAGAGCCCGTCCCAGCCTGTTTCAGCCCACCATGGCTAACCACGGCCTGTCCCGGCCCACCACGGCCAACCACGGTCCACCATGGCCCACCAGAGCACACCACGGCCCACCACGGCCCTTCCCAGTCCACCACAGCCCACCACAGCCTGTCCCAGCCCACCACGGCCCGTCCCAGCCCACCACGGCCCGTCGCAGCCCACCACGGCCCATCACAGCCCACCACAGTTCACCACAGCCCGTCCTAGCCCAGCACGGCCCGTCCCAGCCCACCACGGACCACCACAGCCAATCTCAGCCCACCACAGCCTGTCCAAGCCCAGCACAGCCCTCCACAACCCTCCACAGCCCGTCCCAACCCTCCACAGCTCATCCCAGCCTACCACAGCCCGTCGCAGCCCAACACAGCTTATCCCAGCCCATCGCAGCCCGTCCCAGCCCACCGCAGCCCGTCCTAGCCCACCGCAACCCGTCCCAGCCCACCACAGCCCACCACAGGTCACCAAAGCCCACCACCGGTCACCACAGCCCACCACCGATCACCACAGCTCACCACAGGTCACCACAGCCTGTTTCAGCCCACCATGGCAAACCACGGCCCGTCCCAGCCCACAACGGCCCGCCATGGCCCACCACAGCTCGTCCCAGATAAACACGGCACACCACAGCCCACCACGGCCCGTCCCGGCCCACCACAGCCCATCCCAGCACACCACAGCCCACCACAGCCTGTCCCAGCTCACCACAGCCCGTCCCAGCACACCACAGCCCACCACAGCACATCACAGCCCACCACAGCCCGTCCCAGCTTACCACAGCCCACCACAGACCGTCCCAGCCCACCACAGCCCGTCCCAGCCCATCCCAGCCCGTCTCAGCCCACCACAGCCTGTCCCAGCCTGTCCCAGCTCGTCCAAGCCTGTCCCAGACCCACAGAGCCCGTCGCAGCCCACCACAGCCCGTCACAGCCCGTCCCAGCTCTCCACAACCCACCGCAGCCCGTCCCAGCCCACCACAGCCCGTCCCAGCCCACCACGGCCCACGAAAGCCCACCACAGCCCACCACGGCCCACCACAGCCCGTCCCAGCCCACCACAAGCCGTCCTAGCCCACCACAGACCTCCAGAGCCCGTGTCAGCTCACCACAGCCTATCCCAGCCCACCACGGCCCACCGCAGCCTATCCCAACCTGTCCCAGCCCACCACGGCCCGTCCCAGCCCACCACGGCCCGTCCCAGCCCACCACGGCCCGTCCCAGCCCACCACGGCCCGTCCCAGCCTACCACGGCCCGTCCCAGCCCACCACAGCCCGTCCCAGCCCACCACAGCCCGTCCCAGCTCGTCTCAGACCACCACAGCCTCTCACAGCACACCATAGCCCGTAACAGCCCACCACAGCAAGTACCAGCCCGTCCCAGCCCACCACGGCCCGTCTCAGCCCACCACGGCCCGTCTCAGCTCACCACAACCCGTCCCAGACGACCACAGCCCGTCACAGCCCACCACAGCCCGTCCCAGCCCACCACGGCCCGTCCCAGCCCACCACAGCCCGTCCCAGCCCACCAGAGCCCGTCCCAGCCTGTTTCAGCCCACCACGGCTAACCACGGCCTGTCCCGGCCCACCACGGTCCACCATGGCCCACCAGAGCACACCACGGCCCACCACGGCCCTTCCCAGTCCACCACAGCCCACCACGGCCTGTCCCAGCCCACCACGGCCCGTCCCAGCCCACCACGGCCCACCCCAGCCCACCACGGCCCGTCCCAGCCCACCACGGCCCATCACAGCCCACCACAGTTCACCACAGCCCGTCCTAGCCCAGCACGGCCCGTCCCAGCCCACCACGGACCACCACGGCCCTTCTCAGCCCACCACAGCCTGTCCAAGCCCAGCAAAGCCCTCCACAACCCTCCACAGCCCGTCCCAACCCTCCACAGCTCATCCCAGCCTACCACAGCCCGTCGCAGCCCAACACAGCTTATCCCAGCCCACCGAAACCCGTCCCAGCCCACCGCAACCCGTCCCAGCCCACCGCAACCCGTCCCAGCCCACCACAGCCCACCACAGGTCACCACAGCCCACCACCGGTCACCACAGCCTGTTTCAGCCCACCACGGCAAACCACGGCCCGTCCCCGCCCACCACAGCCCGTCCCAGCCCACCACAGCCCACCACAGCCTCTCACAGCCCACCACAGCCCGTCCCAGCTTACCACAGCCCACCACAGACCGTCCCAGCCCACCACAGCCCGTCCCAGCCCCTCCCAGCCCGTCTCAGCCCACCACAGCCTGTCCCAGCCTGTCCCAGCTCGTCCAAGCCTGTCCCAGACCCCCAGAGCCCGTCGCAGCCCACCACAGCCCACCACAGCCTGTCCCAGCCCACCACGGCCCACGAAAGCCCACCACAGCCCACCACAGCCCGTCCCAGCCCACCACAAGCCGTCCTAGCCCATCACAGACCTCCAGAGCCCGTCTCAGCTCACCAGAGCCTATCCCAGCCCACCACGGCCCACCACAGCACACCACGGCCCACCGCAGCCTATCCCAACCCGTCCCAGCCCACCACGGCCCGTCCCAGCCCACCACGGCCCGTCCCAGCCCACCACGGCCCGTCCCAGCCCGTCCCAGCCCACGACAGCCCGTCCCAGCCCACCAGAGCCCACCAGAGCCCACCACAGCTCGTCCCAGCCCACCACAGCCCACAAGAGCTTGTCACAGACCACCACAGCCCGTCCCAGCCCACCACAGCCCACTACGGCCCACCACAGCCCGTCCCAGCCCACCACAGCCCGTCCCAGCCCACCACAGCCCGTACCAGCCCACAACAGCCCGTCCCAGCTCGTCCCAGACCACCACAGCCCACCACAGCCCACCACAGCCCGTAACAGCCCACCACAGCAAGTACCAGCCCGTCCCAGCCCACCACGGCCCGTCTCATCTTACCACAGCCCACCACAGACCGTCCCAGCCCACCACAGCCCGTCCCAGCCCCTCCCAGCCCGTCTCAGCCCACCACAGCCTGTCCCAGCCTGTCCCAGCTCGTCCAAGCCTGTCCCAGACCCCCAGAGCCCGTCGCAGCCCACCACAGCCCGTCCCAGCTCTCCACAACCCACCGCAGCCCGTCCCAGCCCACCACAGCCCGTCCCAGCCCACCACGGCCCACGAAAGCCCACCACAGCCCACCACGGCCCACCACAGCCCGTCCCAGCCCACCACAAGCCATCCTAGCCCACCACAGACCTCCAGAGCCCGTGTCAGCTCACCAGAGCCTATCCCAGCCCACCACGGCCCACCACAGCACACCACGGCCCACCGCAGCCTATCCCAATCCGTCCCAGCCCACCACGGCCCGTCCCAGCCCACCACGGCCCGTCCCAGCCCGTCCCAGCCCACGACAGCCCTTCCCAGCCCACGACAGCCCGTCCCAGCCCACCAGAGCCCACCAGAGCCCACCACAGCTCGTCCCAGCCCACCACAGCCCACAAGAGCTTGTCACAGACCACTACAGCCCGTCCCAGCCCACCACAGCCCACTACGGCCCACCACAGCCCGTCCCAGCCCACCACAGCCCGTCCCAGCCCACCACAGCCCGTCCCAGCCCACCACAGCCCGTCCCAGCTCGTCCCAGACCACCACAGCCTCTCACAGCACACCACAGCCCGTAACAGCCCACCACAGCAAGTACCAGCCCGTCCCAGCCCACCACGGCCCGTCTCAGCCCACCACGGCCCGTCCCAGACGACCACAGCCCGTCCCAGCCCACCACAGCCCACCACAGCCCGTCCCAGCCCACCACAGCCCGTCCCAGCCCACCAGAGCCTGTCCCAGCCCACCAGAGCCCGTCCCAGCCTGTTTCAGCCCACCATGGCTAACCACGGCCTGTCCCGGCCCACCACGGCCAACCACGGTCCACCATGGCCCACCAGAGCACACCACGGCCCACCACGGCCCTTCCCAGTCCACCACAGCCCACCACAGCCTGTCCCAGCCCACCACGGCCCGTCCCAGCCCACCACGGCCCGTCGCAGCCCACCACGGCCCATCACAGCCCACCACAGTTCACCACAGCCCGTCCTAGCCCAGCACGGCCCGTCCCAGCCCACCACGGACCACCACAGCCAATCTCAGCCCACCACAGCCTGTCCAAGCCCAGCACAGCCCTCCACAACCCTCCACAGCCCGTCCCAACCCTCCACAGCTCATCCCAGCCTACCACAGCCCGTCGCAGCCCAACACAGCTTATCCCAGCCCATCGCAGCCCGTCCCAGCCCACCGCAGCCCGTCCTAGCCCACCGCAACCCGTCCCAGCCCACCACAGCCCACCACAGGTCACCAAAGCCCACCACCGGTCACCACAGCCCACCACCGATCACCACAGCTCACCACAGGTCACCACAGCCTGTTTCAGCCCACCATGGCAAACCACGGCCCGTCCCAGCCCACAACGGCCCGCCATGGCCCACCACAGCTCGTCCCAGATAAACACGGCACACCACAGCCCACCACGGCCCGTCCCGGCCCACCACAGCCCATCCCAGCACACCACAGCCCACCACAGCCTGTCCCAGCTCACCACAGCCCGTCCCAGCACACCACAGCCCACCACAGCACATCACAGCCCACCACAGCCCGTCCCAGCTTACCACAGCCCACCACAGACCGTCCCAGCCCACCACAGCCCGTCCCAGCCCATCCCAGCCCGTCTCAGCCCACCACAGCCTGTCCCAGCCTGTCCCAGCTCGTCCAAGCCTGTCCCAGACCCACAGAGCCCGTCGCAGCCCACCACAGCCCGTCACAGCCCGTCCCAGCTCTCCACAACCCACCGCAGCCCGTCCCAGCCCACCACAGCCCGTCCCAGCCCACCACGGCCCACGAAAGCCCACCACAGCCCACCACGGCCCACCACAGCCCGTCCCAGCCCACCACAAGCCGTCCTAGCCCACCACAGACCTCCAGAGCCCGTGTCAGCTCACCACAGCCTATCCCAGCCCACCACGGCCCACCGCAGCCTATCCCAACCTGTCCCAGCCCACCACGGCCCGTCCCAGCCCACCACGGCCCGTCCCAGCCCACCACGGCCCGTCCCAGCCCACCACGGCCCGTCCCAGCCTACCACGGCCCGTCCCAGCCCACCACAGCCCGTCCCAGCCCACCACAGCCCGTCCCAGCTCGTCTCAGACCACCACAGCCTCTCACAGCACACCATAGCCCATAACAGCCCACCACAGCAAGTACCAGCCCGTCCCAGCCCACCACGGCCCGTCTCAGCCCACCACGGCCCGTCTCAGCTCACCACAACCCGTCCCAGACGACCACAGCCCGTCCCAGCCCACCACAGCCCGTCCCAGCCCACCACGGCCCGTCCCAGCCCACCACAGCCCGTCCCAGCCCACCACAGCCCGTCCCAGCCTGTTTCAGCCCACCACGGCTAACCACGGCCTGTCCCGGCCCACCACGGTCCACCATGGCCCACCAGAGCACACCACGGCCCACCACGGCCCTTCCCAGTCCACCACAGCCCACCACGGCCTGTCCCAGCCCACCACGGCCCGTCCCAGCCCACCACGGCCCACCCCAGCCCACCACGGCCCGTCCCAGCCCACCACGGCCCATCACAGCCCACCACAGTTCACCACAGCCCGTCCTAGCCCAGCACGGCCCGTCCCAGCCCACCACGGACCACCACGGCCCATCTCAGCCCACCACAGCCTGTCCAAGCCCAGCACAGCCCTCCACAACCCTCCACAGCCCGTCCCAACCCTCCACAGCTCATCCCAGCCTACCACAGCCCGTCGCAGCCCAACATAGCTTATCCCAGCCCACCGAAACCCGTCCCAGCCCACCGCAACCCGTCCCAGCCCACCACAGCCCACCACAGGTCACCACAGCCCACCACCGGTCACCACAGCCTGTTTCAGCCCACCACGGCAAACCACGGCCCGTCCCCGCCCACCACAGCCCGTCCCAGCACACCACAGCCCACCACAGCCCATCACAGCCCACCACAGCCCGTCCCAGCTTACCACAGCCCACCACAGACCGTCCCAGCCCACCACAGCCCGTCCCAGCCCCTCCCAGCCCGTCTCAGCCCACCACAGCCTGTCCCAGCCTGTCCCAGCTCGTCCAAGCCTGTCCCAGACCCCCAGAGCCCGTCGCAGCCCACCACAGCCCACCACAGCCTGTCCCAGCCCACCACGGCCCACGAAAGCCCACCACAGCCCACCACAGCCCGTCCCAGCCCACCACAAGCCGTCCTACCCATCACAGACCTCCAGAGCCCGTCTCAGCTCACCAGAGCCTATCCCAGCCCACCACGGCCCACCACAGCACACCACGGCCCACCGCAGCCTATCCCAACCCGTCCCAGCCCACCACGGCCCGTCCCAGCCCACCACGGCCCGTCCCAGCCCGTCCCAGCCCACGACAGCCCGTCCCAGCCCACGACAGCCCGTCCCAGCCCATCAGAGCCCACCAGAGCCCACCACAGCTCGTCCCAGCCCACCACAGCCCACAAGAGCTTGTCACAGACCACCACAGCCCGTCCCAGCCCACCACAGCCCACTACGGCCCACCACAGCCCGTCCCAGCCCACCACAGCCCGTCCCAGCCCACCACAGCCCGTCCCAGCCCACCACAGCCCGTCCCAGCCCACAACAGCCCGTCCCAGCTCGTCCCAGACCACCACAGCCCACCACAGCCCACCACAGCCCACCACAGCCCGTAACAGCCCACCACAGCAAGTACCAGCCCGTCCTGGCCCACCACGGCCCGTCTCATCTTACCACAGCCCACCACAGACCGTCCCAGCCCACCACAGCCTGTCCCAGCCCCTCCCAGCCCGTGTCAGCCCACCACAGCCTGTCCCAGCCTGTCCCAGCTCGTCCAAGCCTGTCCCAGACCCCCAGAGCCCGTCGCAGCCCACCACAGCCCGTCACAGCCCGTCCCAGCTCTCCACAACCCCCAGAGCCCGTCCCAGCCCACCACAGCCCGTCCCAGCCCACCACGGCCCACGAAAGCCCACCACAAGCCGTCCTAGCCCACCACAGACCTCCAGAGCCCGTGTCAGCTCACCAGAGCCTATCCCAGCCCACCACGGCCCACCACAGCACACCACGGCCCACCGCAGCCTATCCCAACCCGTCCCAGCCCACCACGGCCCGTCCCAGCCCACCACGGCCCGTCCCAGCCCGTCCCAGCCCACGACAGCCCGTCCCAGCCCACGACAGCCCGTCCCAGCCCACCAGAGCCCACCAGAGCCCACCACAGCTCGTCCCAGCCCACCACAGCCCACAAGAGCTTGTCACAGACCACTACAGCCCGTCCCAGCCCACCACAGCCCACTACGGCCCACCACAGCCCGTCCCAGCCCACCAAAGCCCGTCCCAGCCCACCACAGCCCGTCCCAGCTCGTCCCAGTCCACCACAGCCCGGCACAGCCCACCACAGCCCGGCAAGGCCCACCACAGACCGTCCCAGCCTGTCCCAGCCCTTCCCAGCCCGTCCTAGCCCACCACAGCCCGGCACAGCCCACCACAGACCGTCCCAACACACCAGAGCCCGTCCGGAGCCACAACGGCCCGTCCCAGCCCACCACGGCTGACCACAGCCCGTCCCAGCCCACCACAGCCCGTCCAAGCCCACCACAGCACGTCCCTGCCCACCACAGCACGTCCCCGCCGACCACAGCCCACCACAGACCACCACAGTGCATCCCAGCCTGTCCCAGCCCATCACAGCACGTCCCAGCTCGTCCCAGCCCACCACAGCTTGTCCCAGCCCACCATAGCCCGTCCCAGCTCACCACAACCCACCATAGCCCGTCCCAGCCCGTCCCAGCCAGGCCTAGCCCACCACAGCCCGTCCCCGCCCACCACAGCCCGTCCCCGCCCACCACAGCCCGTCCCCGCCCACCACAGCCGGTCCCAGCCCACCACAGCCGGTCCCAGCTCACCACAGCCCACCACAGCCCGTCCCAGCTCACCACAGCCCGTCCCAGCCCGTCCCAGCCCACCACAGCCTGTCCCAGCCCACCACAGCCCGTCCCAGCCCACCACAGCCCGTCCCAGCCCACCACAGCCCCTCCCAGCCCCCCACAGACAATCCCAGCACACCACAGCCCGTCCCAGCTTACCACAGCCCACCACAGCCCGTCCCGGCCCACTACAACTCGTCCCAGCCCACCACAGCCCACCACAGCCCGTCCCGGCCCACCACAGCCCGTCCCAGCCCCTCCCAGCCCGTGTCAGCCCACCAGAGCCCACCAGAGCCCACCACAGCTCGTCCCAGCCCACCACAGCCCACAAAAGCTTGTCACAGACCACTACAGCCCGTCCCAGCCCACCACAGCCCACTACGGCCCACCACAGCCCGTCCCAGCCCACCACAGCCCGTCCCAGCCCACCACAGCCCGTCCCAGCTCGTCCCAGACCACCACAGCCTCTCACAGCACACCACAGCCCGTAACAGCCCACCACAGCAAGTACCAGCCCGTCCCAGCCCACCACGGCCCACCACAGCTCGTCCCAGATAAACACGGCGCACCACAGCCCACCACAACCCGTCCCGGCCCACCACAGCCCGTCCCAGCACACCACAGCCCACCACAGCCTGTCCCAGCTTACCACAGCCCACCACAGACCGTCCCAGCCCACCACTGCCCGTCCCAACCCGCCACTGCCCGTCCCAGCCCGTCCCAGCCCGTCCCAACCCACCACAGCCCGTCCCAGCCCACCACAGCCCACCACAGGCCACCGCAGGCCATCCCAGCCCAAAACAGACGGTCCCAGCCAACCACAGCCCGTCGAGCCCACCACAGCCCGTCCCAGCCCTCCACAGCCCACCACAGCCCGTCCCATGTCACCACAGCCCGTCCCAGCTTACCACAGCCCACCACGGCTCACCACGGCCCACTACAGCCCACCACGGCCAACGACGGCCCGCCACAGCCCGCCACAGATTGTCCCGGCCCGCCAAAGCCCATCCCAGCCTGCCACAGCCCGACCCAGCCCACCACAGCCTGTCACAGCCCACCACAGCCCGTCCCGGTCCACCACAGCCCGTCCCTGACCACAACAGCCCGTCCCAGCCCACCACAACCCACCACAGACCGTCCCAGCCAACCACAGCCCGTCCCAGCCCACCACAGCCCACCGCAGCCCACCACAGCCCACCACAGCCTGTCCCAGCCCACCAGAACCCGCCTCAACCCAAAACAGCTCTTCCCAGGCCGCCACAGCCCGTCCAAGCCCACCACAGCCCGTCCCAGCCCACCACAGCCCGTCCCAGCCAGTGTCAGACCGTACCAGCCCACCACAGCCCGTGCCAGCTCGTTCCAGACAACCAGAACTCGTCTCAGCCCGTCCCAGACCACCACAGCCCGTCTCAAGCTCACCAGAACCTACCACAGCCCACCACAACCCGTCCCAGACCACCACGGCCCACCACAGCCCACCACGGCCCGTCCCAGCCCACCACGGCCCGAAACAGCCCAGCACGGCCCGAACAAGCCCAGCACGGCCCGAACAAGCCCACCACGGCTCGTAGCGGCCCACCACAGCCCGTCGCGGCCCACCACGGCCCACAGCGGTCCGTCCCGGCCAACCACGGTCCGTCGCAGCCCACCATGGCCCACCTCAGCCCACCACGGCCCTTCCCAGCCCACCACAGCCCGTCCCAGCCCACCACAGCCTGTCCCAGCCCACCACAGCCCACCGCAGCCCACCACAGCCCACCACAGCCTGTCCCAGCCCACCAGAACCCGCCTCAACCCAAAACAGCTCTTCCCAGGCCACCACAGCCCGTCCCAGCCCACCACAGCCCGTCCCAGGCCACCACAGCCCGTCCCAGCCAGTGTCAGACCGCACCAGCCCACCACAGCCCGTGACAGCCCGTCCCAGCTCGTCCCAGCCCACCACAGCCCGTCCCAGCTCGTCCCAGCCCACCACAGCCCGTCCCAGCTCGTCCCAGCCCACCACAGCCCGTCCCAGCCCACCACAGCCCGTCCCAGCTCGTCCCAGCCCACCACAGCCAGTCCCCGTCGACCACAGCCCGTCCCAGCCCACCACGGCCCGTCTCAGCCCACAACGGCCCGTCCCAGCCCACCACGGCCCGTCCCAGCCCACCACGGCCCGAAACAGCCCAGCACGGCCCGAACAAGCCCAGCACGGCCCGAACAAGCCCACCACGGCTCGTAGCGGCCCACCACAGCCCGTCGCGGCCCACCACGGCCCACAGCGGTCCGTCCCGGCCAACCACGGTCCGTCGCAGCCCACCATGGCCCACCTCAGCCCACCACGGCCCTTCCCAGCACACCACAGCCCGTCCCAGCCCGTCCCAGCCCACCACGGCCCTTCCCAGCCCACCACAGCCCGTCCCAGCCCACCACAGCCCGTCCCAGCCCACCACAGCCCGTCCCAGCCCACCACAACCCACCACAGCCTATCCCAGCCCACCAGAACCCGCCTCAACCCAAAACAGCTCTTCCCAGGCCACCACAGCCCGTCCAAGCCCACCACAGCCCGTCCCAGCCCACCACAGCCCGTCCCAGCCAGTGTCAGACCGTACCAGCCCACCACAGCCCGTGCCAGCCCGTCCCAGCTCGTCCCAGCCCACCACAGCCCGTCCCAGCCCACCACAGCCCGTCCCAGCCCGTCCCAGCCCACCACAGCCCGTCCCAGCCCACCACAGGCCGTCCCCGCCCATTACAGACCATCCCAGCCCGTCCCAGACCACCACAGCCCGTCTCAAGCTCACCAGAACCTACCACAGCCCACCACAGCCCGTCCCAGACCATCACGGCCCACCACAGCCCACCACGGCCCGTCCCAGCCCACCACGGCCCGACCAAGCCCAGCACGGCCCGAACAAGCCCAGCACGGCCCGAACAAGCCCACCACGGCTCGTAGCGGCCCACCACAGCCCGTCGCGGCCCACCACGGCCCACAGCGGTCCGTCCCGGCCAACCACGGTCCGTCGCAGCCCACCATGGCCCACCTCAGCCCACCACGGCCCTTCCCAGCCCACCACAGCCCGTCCCAGCCCACCACAGCCCGTCCCAGCCCACCACAGCCCACCGCAGCCCACCACAGCCCACCACAGCCTGTCCCAGCCCACCAGAACCCGCCTCAACCCAAAACAGCTCTTCCCAGGCCACCACAGCCCGTCCAAGCCCACCACAGCCCGTCCCAGCCCACCACAGCCCGTCCCAGCCAGTGTCAGACCGTACCAGCCCACCACAGCCCGTGCCAGCCCGTCCCAGCTCGTCCCAGCCCACCACAGCCCGTCCCAGCTCGTCCCAGCCCACCACAGCCCGTCCCAGCTCGTCCCAGCCCACCACAGCCCGTCCCAGCTCGTCCCAGCCCACCACAGCCAGTCCCCGTCGACCACAGCCCGTCCCAGCCCACCACGGCCCGTCTCAGCCCACAACGGCCCGTCCCAGCCCACCACGGCCCGTCCCAGCCCACCACGGCCCGAAACAGCCCACCACGGCCCGAACAAGCCCAGCACGGCCCGAACAAGCCCAGCACGGCCCGAACAAGCCCACCACGGCTCGTAGCGGCCCACCACAGCCCGTCGCGGCCCACCACGGCCCACAGCGGTCCGTCCCGGCCAACCACGGTCCGTCGCAGCCCACCATGGCCCACCTCAGCCCACCACGGCCCTTGGCAGCACACCACAGCCCGTCCCAGCCCACCACAGCCCGTCCCAGCCCACCACAGCCCGTCCCAGCCCACCACAACCCACCACAGCCTGTCCCAGCCCACCACAACCCACCACAGCCTATCCCAGCCCACCAGAACCCGCCTCAACCCAAAACCGCTCTTCCCAGGCCACCATAGCCCGTCCAAGCCCACCACAGCCCGTCCCAGCCCACCACAGCCCGTCCCAGCCCACCACAGCCCGTCCCAGCCAGTGTCAGACCGTCCCAGCCCACCACAGCCCGTCCCAGCCCACCACTGCCCGTCCCAACCCGCCACTGCCCGTCCCAGCCCGTCCCAGCCCGTCCCAACCCACCACAGCCCGTCCCAGCCCACCACAGCCCACCACAGGCCACCGCAGGCCATCCCAGCCCAAAACAGACGGTCCCAGCCAACCACAGCCCGTCGAGCCCACCACAGCCCGTCCCAGCCCTCCACAGCCCACCACAGCCCGTCCCATGTCACCACAGCCCGTCCCAGCACACCACAGCCCACCACGGCTCACCACGGCCCACTACAGCCCACCACGGCCAACGACGGCCCGCCACAGCCCGCCACAGATTGTCCCGGCCCGCCAAAGCCCATCCCAGCCTGCCACAGCCCGACCCAGCCCACCACAGCCTGTCACAGCCCACCACAGCCCGTCCCGGTCCACCACAGCCCGTCCCTGACCACAACAGCCCGTCCCAGCCCACCACAACCCACCACAGACCGTCCCAACCCACCACAGCCCGTCTAAGCTCACCATAACCCACCACAGCCCACCACAGCCCGTCGCGGCCCACCACGGCCCACAGCGGTCCGTCCCGGCCAACCACGGTCTGTCGCAGCCGACCATGGCCCACCTCAGCCCACCACGGCCCTTCCCAGCCCACCACAGCCCGTCCCAGCCCACCACAGCCCGTCCCAGCCCACCACAGCCCACCGCAGCCCACCACAGCCCACCACAGCCCACCAGAACCCGCCTCAATCCAAAACAGATCTTCCCAGGCCGCCACAGCCCGTCCAAGCCCACCACAGCCCGTCCCAGCCCACCACAGCAAGTCCCAGCCCACCACAGCCTGTCCCAGCTCGTCCCAGCCCACCACAGCTGGTCCCAGCCCACCACAGCCCGTCCCAGCCCACCACAGCCCGTCTCAGCCCACCACAGCATGTCCAAGCCCTCCGCAGCCCGTCCCAGCCCACCGCAGCCCGTCCCAGCCCACCGAAGCCCGTCCCAGCCCACCGCAGCCCGTCCAAGCCGTCCCAGCAAATCCCAGCCCACCATAGCCCGTCTCAGCTCACCACAGCGCGTCCCAGTCCACCACACCCACCACAGCCCATCCCAGCCCATTCCAGCCCACCACAGCCCGTCCCAGCCCACCACAGCCCGTCCCAGCCCAGCGCAGCTCGTCCCAGCCCAGCGCAGCCCGTGCCAGCCCACCACAGCCCGTCCCAGCACACCACAGCTCGTCCCAGCACACCACAGCCTGTCCCAGCCCACCACAGCCCACCACAGCCCGTCCCAGCCCGTCTCCGCCCACCACAAACTGTCCTCGCCCACCACAGCCTGTCCCCGCCCAGCAAAATCTCTCCCCGCCCACCACAGCCCATCCCAGCCCACCACAGCTCACCACAAACCACCACAGCCCACCACAGCCCGTCCCAGACCATCCCAGCCCATCCCAGCCCACCACAGCACGTACCAGCCCGTGCCAGCCCACCGCAGCCCGTCCCAGCCCACAACAGCCAGTCCCAGCCCGTCCCAGCCCACCACAGCCCGTCCCAGCCCACCACATCAAGTACCAGTCCGTCCTAGCCCACCACGGCTTGTCCCAGCCCACCACGGCCCGTCTCTGCTCACCACAGCACGTACCAGCCTGTCTCAGCCTACCACAGCCCGTCCCAGCATGTCCCAGCCCACCGCAGCTCGTCCCAGCCCACCGCAGCCCGTCCCAGCCCAACGCAGCCCGTCCCAGCCCAGCGCAGCCCGTCCCAGCCCAGCGCAGCCCGTCCCAGCCCACCGCAACCCGTCCCAGCCCGTCCCAGCCCACCACAGCCCGTCCCGGCTCACCACAGCTCGTCCCGTCCCAACACGGCCGACCACAGCCCATTATGGCCCACCACAGCCCGTCCCAGCCCACCACGGCCCGTCCCAGCCCACCACGGCCCGTCCCAGCCCACCACAGCCCACCACAGCCCGTCCCAGCCCACCACAGCCCGTCCCAGCCCACCACAGCCCGTCCCAATTCACCACGGCCCGTCCCAGCCCACCACGGCCTGTCCCAGCGAACCACAGCCCGTCCCAGCCCACCACAGCCCACCATAGCCAGTCCCAGCCCACCACAGCCCGTCCAAGCCCACCACAGCTCGTGCCTGTCCATCCCAGCCCACCACAGCCCACCACAGCCCGTCCCAGCCAACCAGAAGCAGTCCCAGCCCACCACAACCCGTCCAAGCCCACCACAGGTCGTACCTATCCATCCCAGCCCACCACAGCCCGTCCCAGCCAACCAGAGCCAGTCCCAGCCAACCACAACACGTCCAAGCCCACCACAGGTCGTACCTGTCCATCCCAGCCCACCACAGCCTGTGTCAGCCCGTCCCAGACCGTCCCAGCTCACCACAACCCACCACAGCCCGTCCCCGCCCAGCAGAGCCCGTCCCCGCCCAGCACAGCTCGTCCCAGCCTGTCCCAGGCCTTCCCAGCCCACCACAGCCCGTCCCGGCCCACCACAGCCCTGTCCGGCTCACCACGGCGCACCACAACCCACCACAACTTGTCCCAGCACACCACAGCCCGTCCCAGCCCACCACAGCCCGTCCCAGCCCGTGCCAACCCGTCCCAGCCCGTCCCAGCCCACCACAGCCCGTGCCTACCCACCACAGCCCGTCCCAGCCCACCACAGCCCGTCCCAGCCCACCACAGCCCGTCCCAGCCCACCACAGCCCACCACAGCCCACCACAGCCCGTCTCCGCCCACCACAACCTGTCCTCGCCCACCACAGCCTGTCCCCGCCCAGCAAAATCTCTCCCCGCCCACCAAAGCCAATCCCAGCCCACCACAGCTCACCACAAACCACCACAGCCCGTCCCAGACCATCCCAGCCCATCCCAGCCCACGACAGCCCGTCACAGCCCGCCCCAGCCCACAACAGCCAGTCCCAGCTTGTCCCAGACCACTACAGCCCGTCCCAGCCCACCACGGCCCGTCCAAGCCCACCACAGCCCGTCTCCGCTCACCACAGCACGTACCAGCCTGTCTCAGCCTACCACAGCCCGTCCCAGCATGTCCCAGCCCACCGCAGCCCGTCCCAGCCCATCACAGCTCGTCCCAGCCCTTCCCAGCCCACCACAGCATGTCCCAGGCCCCCACAGCCCACGACAGCCCGTCCCAGCCCACGACAGCCCGTCCCATCCCACGACAGCCCGTCCCAGCCCACCACAGACCACTACAGCACACCACAGCCTATCGCAGCCCACCACAGCCCGTCCCAGCCCGTCACAGCTCGTTCCAGCCCGTCACAGCTCGTCCCAGCCCGTCCCAGCCCACCACGGCCCGTCCCAGCCCACAACAGACCACCACAGTTCGTCCCAGCCTGCCACAACCCGTCCCAAACCACCACGGCCCGTCCCAGCCCACCATGGCCCGTCCCGGCCCACCACGGCCCGTCCCGGCCCACTACGCCCCGTCCCGGCCCACCACGGCCCGTCCCGGCCCACCACGGCCCGTCCCGGCCCACCACAGCCCACCACAGACCGTCGCAGCTCACCACAGAAAGTCCCAGCCCATCCCAGCCCACCACAACCCGTCCCAGCTTACCACAGCCCACCACAGCCCGTGTCAGCCCGTCCCAGCTCACCACAACCCACCACAGCCCGCTCCAGCCCGCCACAGCCCGTACCAGCCCACCACAGCCCGTCCCAGCCCACCACAGCCCGTGCCATCCCACCACGGCCCGTCCCAGCTTGTCGCAGCCCACCACAGCGCGTCCCAGCCCACCACAGCCAACCACAGCCAGTCCCAGCCCGTCCCAGCCCACCACAGCCCATCCTAGCCCATCCCAGCCCACCACGGCCCGTCCCAGCCCACCACGGCACATCACAGCCCGTCCCAGCCCTCCACAGCACACCACAGCCCACTACAGCCCATCCCAGCGCACCACAGCCCGTCCCAGCCCACCACAGCCCACCACAACCCGTCCCAGCCTGTCCCAGCTCATCCCAGCCCACCACAGCCCACCACAGTTTGTCCCAGCCCACCACAGCCCGTCCCAGCCCACCACAGGCCACTACAGCACACCACAGGCCACTACAGCACACCACAGCCCGTCACAGCTCGTCCCAGCCCGTCACAGCTTTTCCCAGCCAACCACAGCCCACCACAGCATGTCCCAGGCCCCCACAGCCCACCACAGCCCGTCCCAGCCCAGCGCAGCCCGTCCCAGCCCAGCGCAGCCCGTGCCAGCCCACCACAGCCCGTGCCAGCCCACCACAGCTCGTCCCAGCACACCACAGCCCGTCCCAGCCCACCACAGCCCACCACAACCCGTCCCAGCCCACCACAAACTGTCCTCGCCCACCACAGCCTGTCCCCGCCCAGCAAAATCTCTCCCCGCCCACCACAGCCCATCCCAGCCCACCACAGCTCACCACAAACCACCACAGCCCACCACAGCCCGTCCCAGACCATCCCAGCCCATCCCAGCCCACGACAGCCCGTCACAGCCCGTCCCAGCCCACCGCAGCCTGTCCCAGCCCACAACAGCCAGTCCCAGCCCGTCCCAGCCCACCACAGCCCGTCCCAGCCCACCACAGCCCGTCCCCGCCCAGCAGAGCCCGTCCCCGCGCAGAAGAGCCCGTCCCCGCCCAGCACAGCTCGTCCCAGCCTGTCCCAGGCCTTCCCAGCCCACCACAGCCCGTCCCGGCCCACCACAGCCCTGTCCGGCCCACCACGGCGCACCACAACCCACCACAACTTGTCCCAGCACACCACAGCCCGTCCTAGCCCACCACAGCGCGTCCCAGCCCACCACAGCCCGTCACAGCCCGTCCCAGCCCGTGCCAACCCGTCCCAGCCCGTCCCAGCCCACCACAGCCCGTGCCTACCCACCACAGCCCGTCCCAGCCCACCACAGCCCACCACAGCCCGTCCCAGCCCTCCACAGCCCACCACAGCCCGTCTCCGCCCACCACAACCTGTCCTCGCCCACCACAGCCTGTTCCCGCCGCGCAAAATCTCTCCCCGCCCCTCAAAGCCAATCCCAGCCCACCACAGCTCACCACAAACCACCACAGCCCACCACAGCCCGTCCCAGCCCATCCCAGCCCATCCCAGCCCACCATAGCCCACCACAGTTTGTCCCAGCCCACAACAGGCCACTACAGCACACCACAGGCCACTACAGCACACCACAGCCCGTCACAGCTCGTCCCAGCCCGTCACAGCTTGTCCCAGCCCTTCCCAGCCCACCACAGCATGTCCCAGGCCCCCACAGCCCACGACAGCCCGTCCCAGCCCACCACAGCCCGTCCCAGCCCATCACAGACCACTACAGCACACCACAGCCTACCGCAGCCCACCACAGCCAGTCCCAGCCCGGCACAGCTCGTCCCAGCCCGTCCCAGCCCACCATGGCCCGTCCCAGCCCACCACAGACCACCACAGTTCGTCCCAGTCCTCCACAACCCGTCCCAGCCCGCCATGGCCCGTTCCAGCCCACCACGGCCCGTCCTGGCCCACCACGGCCCGGCCCGTCCCACCACGGCCCGTCCCGGCCCACCACAGCCCGTCCCGGCCCACCACGGCCTGTCCCGGCCCACCAAGGCCCGTCCCGGCCCACCACGGCCCGTCCCGGCCCACCACGGCCCGTCCCGGCACACCACGGCCCGTCCCAGCCCACCGCAGCTCGTCCCAGCCCACCGCAGCTCGTCCCAGCCCACCGCAGCCAATCCCAGCCCGTCCCAGCCCGTCCCAGCCCACCGCAGACCGTCCCAGCCCACCACAGCCCCTTCCAGCCGTCCCAGCAAATCCCAGCCCACCACAGCCCGTCTCAGCTCACCACAGCGCGTCCCAGGCCACCACACCCACCACAGCCCGTCCCAGCCCAATCCAGCCCACCACAGCCCACCGCAGACGGTCCCAGCCAACCACAGCCCACCACAGCCAGTCCCAACCCACCACAGCCCACCACAGCCCGTCCCGGCCCACCAGAGCCCATCCCGGCTTACCACAGCCCGTCCCGGCCCACCACGGCCCGTCCCGGCCCGTCCCAGCCCACAGCCCGTCCCAGCTCACCACATCCCGTCCCAGACCTTGCCAGCCCACCACAGCCCACTACAGACCGTCCCAGCCCGTCCAAGCCCACCACAGCACGTCCCCACCCACCACAGCCCGTCCCTGTCCACCACATCCCGTCCCAGCCCACCGCAGCCCATCCCAGCCCACCACAGTCGACCACAGCCCGTCCCAACTCACCACAGCCCACCACAGCCCGTCCTGGCCTACCAGAGCCCGTCCCGGATTACCATAGCCCGTCCCAGCGAACCACAGCCCGTCCCAGCACACCACAGCCCGTCCCTAGCCCAACACAGCCTGTCCCAGCCCGTGCCAGCCCGTCCCAGCCCACCACAGCCCGTCCCCGCCCGTCCCAGCCCACCACAGACCAGCACAGCCCGTCCCAGCACACCACAGCCCGTCCCAGCCCGTCGCAGCCCGTCCCAGCCCACCACAGACCGTCCCAGCCCACCACAGACCGTTCCAGACCACCACAGCCCGTCCCAGCCCACCACAGCCCGTCCCATCCCACCACAGCCCGTCCCCCGCCCACCACAGACCGTCCCAGCCCACCACAACCCATCCCAGCCCGTCCCAGCCCACCACAGCCCGTCTCAAGCTCAGCAGAACCCACCACAGCCCACCACAGCCCGTCCCAGCCCGTCCCAGACCACCACAGCCCACCACAGCCCGTCCCAGCACACCACAGCCCGTCCCAGCCCGTCGCAGCCCGTCCCAGCCCGTCCCAGCCCGTCCCACCAAACCACAGACTGTCCCAGTCCACCACAGACCGTCCCAGCATGTCCCAGCCCGTCCCAGTCCATCACAGCCCGTTCCAGATCACCACAAACCGTTCCAGCCCACCACAGCCCACCACAGCCCTTCCCAGCCTGTCCCAGCTCACTACAGACCATCACCGCACACCACAGCCCTTCCCAGCCTGTCCCAGCCCACCACAGCCCGTCACCGCCAGCAACAGCCCGTCCCTGCACAACACAGCCCGTCCCAGCCCACCACAGCCCGTCCCAGCCCACCACAGCCCACCACAGAATGTCACAGCCCGCCCCGGCCCACCACAGCCCGTCCCGGCCCACCACAGCCCGTCCCGGTCCACCACAGCCCGTCACAGAATGTCCCGGCCCACCACAGCCCGTCACAGAATGTCCCAGCCCACCACAGCCCGTCCCAGCACACCACTGCCCGTCCCGGACCACCGCGGCCCGTCCCGGACCACCGCGGCCCGTCCCGGACCACGACAGCCCGTCCCGGACCACCGCGGCCCGTCCCGGACCACCGCGGCCCACCAGGGCCCGGCCCAGCCCAGCACAGCCCGTCCCGGCCCACCTGTGTTAGGAAGAATATCTCACCTTCTTCATGTTGGCACCGCCTTTCCCTACGATGTTCTTGTGGAACATCTGTTTGCAGATGGGGACAGAAATAGAAAAGCTGTTTTCAACCTAAGGGAGAAAGGAAGGGAGAACTGAAGATTACACTGTCGTGGCAAGGGAGGCCCGACTTCGGGAGCTCTGATAAACGAGCTTCTGAAAACAGACTCAAGGAAGTTCTCTATACGAGGGACTTTTGTAAGACTAAACAAAGGCAAGGACGTTCCCCTATAGCCTTCCCATAACAGGTACTACCCCCTGCCTCCATTCAGCCAAAACAGCGCCGACAGCTCCCTCCTCTTGAGGTGTTTTAGCTCTACCCAAGCCAGTAGAGCTCTGCTTTGCCCCAGGGTTATCCAGGCACGTAGAAGGGAAGAGCAGGCAGACCTCCTTACCAGGTCTGCCACCATCTTTTCCATCGCAGCCCACCACAGCCCGTCTCAGCTCACCACCGCTCTTCCCAGCGCACCACAACCACCACGGCCCGTCCCGGCCCATCACGGCCCACCAGAGCCAGTCCCGGCCCATCCCAGCCTGTCCCATCCCGTCCCAGCCCGTCCCGTCCCGTCCCAGAACAGCCCGTCCCAGCCTGTCGCGTCCCGTCCCAGCTCGTCCCGTCCCGTCCCAGGCCTTCCCAGCCCACCGCAGCCCGTCCCAGCCCGTCCCAGCTCGTCCCAGCCCACGACAGCCCGTCCCAGCTCATGAAAGCCCGTCCCAGCTTACCACAGCCCATCACAGCCCACCACGTTCCACCACAGCCCACCACAGCCTGTCCCAGCCCACCATGGCCCGTCCCAGCCCACCACGGCCCGTCCCGTCCCGCCACGGCCCGTCCCGGCCCACCACGGCCCGTCCCGGCCCACCCCAGCCTGTCCCAGCCCACCACAGCCCGTCCCAGCCCACCACAGCCCGTCCCAGCCCACCACAGCCCGTCCCATCACACCACAGTCCGACCCAGCCCACCACGGCCCATCACAGCTTACCACGGCCCACCACGGCTTGCCACGGCCCAGCCCAGCCCACCACAGCCCGTCCCAGCCCACCACGGCCCGTCCCAGCCCACCACAGCCCGTCCCAGCCCGCCACGGCCCGTCCCAACCCGCCACGGCCCGTCCCAGCCCGCCACGGCCCGTCCCAGCCTACCACAGCCCGTCCCAGATCACCACAGCCCGTCCCAGCCCACCACAGACCACCACAGTTCGTCCCAGTCCTCCACAACCCGTCCCAGCCTGCCACGGCCCGTCTTTGCCCACCACGGCCCGGCCCGGCCCACCACGGCCCGTCCCAGCCCACCACAGCCTGTCCCAGCCAAACACAGCCCGTCCCGGCCCACCACAGCCCGTCCCAGCCCACCACGGCCCGTCCCGGCCCACCACGGCCTGTCCCGGCCCACCACGGCCCGTCCCGGCCCACCACGGCCCGTCCCGGCACACCACGGCCCGTCCCAGCCCACCGCAGCCCGTCCCAGCCCACCGCAGCTCGTCCCAGCCCACCGCAGCTAATCCCAGCCCGTCCCAGCCCGTCCCAGCCCACCGCAGACCGTCCCAGCCCACCGCAGCCCGTCCCAGCCCACCACACCCACCACAGCCCGTCCCAGCCCATTCCAGCCCACCACAGCCCACCACAGCCCACCACAGGCAGTCCCAACCCACCACAGCTTACCACAGCCCGTCCCGGCCCACCAGAGCCCATCCCGGCTTACCACAGCCCGGCCCGGCCCACCACGGCCCGGCCCGGCCCGGCCCAGCCCACAGCCCGTCCCAGCTCACCACATCCCGTCCCAGACCTTGCCAGCCCACCACAGCCCACTACAGACCGTCCCAGCCCGTCCCAGCCCGTCCAAGCCCACCACAGCACGTCCCCACCCACCACAGCCCGTCCCTGTCCATCACATCCCGTCCCAGCCCACCGCAGCCCATCCCAGCCCACCACAGTCGACCACAGCCCGTCCCAACTCACCACAGCCCACCACAGCCCGTCCCGGCCTACCAGAGCCCGTCCCAGATTACCATGGCCCGTCCCAGCGAACCACAGCCCGTCCCTAGCCCAACACAGCCCGTCCCAGCCCGTGCCAGCCCATCCCAGCCCGTCCCAGCCCACCACAGCCCGTCCCCGCCCGTCCCAGCCCACCACAGACCAGCGCAGCCCGTCCCAGCAGACCACAGCCCGTCCCAGCCCGTCGCAGCCCGTCCCAGCCCACCACAGCCCATCCCAGCACACCACAGCTCGTCCCAGCACACCACAGCCCGTCCCAGCACACCACAGCCCACCACAGCCCGTCCCATCCCACCACAGCCCGTACCAGCTCACCACAGCCCGTCCAAGCCCACCACAACCCATCCCAGCTCGTTCCAGCCCACCACAGCCCGTCTCAAGCTCAGCAGAACCCACCACAGCCCACCACAGCCTGTCCCAGCCCGTCCCAGCCCACCACAGCCCACCACAGCCCGTCCCAGCACACCACAGCCCGTCCCAGCCCGTCCCAGCCCGTCCCAGCCCGTCCCACCAAACCACAGACCGTCCCAGTCCACCACAGCCCGTCCCAGCATGTCCCAGCCCGTCCCAGCCCATCACAGCCCGTTCCAGATCACCACAAACCGTTCCAGCCCACCACAGCCCACCACAGCCCTTCCCAGCCTGTCCCAGCTCACTACAGACCATCACCGCACACCACAGCCCTTCCCAGCCTGTCCCAGCCCACCACAGCCCGTCACCGCCAGCAACAGCCCGTCCCTGCACAACACAGCCCGTCCCAGCCCACCACAGCCCGTCCCAGCCCACCACAGCCCACCACAGAATGTCACAGCCCGCCACGGCCCACCACAGCCCGTCCCGGCCCACCACAGCCCGTCACAGAATGTCCCGGCCCACCACAGCCCGTCACAGAATGTCCCAGCCCACCACAGCCCGTCCCGGACCACCGCGGCCCGTCCCGGACCACCGCGGCCCGTCCCGGACCACGACAGCCCGTCCCGGACCACCGCGGCCCGTCCCGGACCACCGCGGCCCACCAGGGCCCGGCCCGGCCCAGCACAGCCCGGCCCAGCCCACCTGTGTTAGGAAGAATATCTCACCTTCTTCATGTTGGCACCGCCTTTCCCTACGATGTTCTTGTGGAACTGTTTGCAGATGGGGACAGAAATAGAAAAGCTGTTTTCAACCTAAGGGAGAAAGGAAGGGAGACCTGAAGATTACACTGTCGTGGCAAGGGAGGCCCGACTTCAGGAGCTCTGATAAACGAGCTTTTGAAAACAGACTCAAGGAAGTTCTCTATACGAGGGACTTTTGTAAGACTAAACAAAGGCAAGGACGTTCCCCTATAGCCTTCCCATAACAGGTACTACCCCCTGCCTCCATTCAGCCAAAACAGCGCCGACAGCTCCCTCCTCTTGAGGTGTTTTAGCTCTACCCAAGCCAGTAGAGCTCTGCTTTGCCCCAGGCTTATCCAGGCACGTAGAAGGGAAGAGCAGGCAGACCTCCTTACCAGGTCTGCCACCATCTTTTCCATCGCAGCCCACCACAGCCCTTCCCAGCCCACCACACCCACCACAGCCCGTCCCAGCCCACCACAGCCTGTCCCACCCCACCACGGCCCATCCCGGCCCCCCATGGCCCGTCCCGTCCCGTCCCGGCCCACCACGGCCCACCAGAGCCAGTCCCGGCCCATCCCAGCCCGTCTCGTCCCGTCCCAGCTCGTCCCGTCCCGTCCCAGAACAGCCCGTCCCGTCCCAGCCCACCACAACCCGTCCCGTCCCTTCCCAGCACAGCCCGTCCCAGCCTGTCCCGTCCCGTTGCAGCTCGTCCCGTCCCGTCCCAGGCCTTCCCAGCCCACCGCAGCCCGTCCCACCCCGTCACAGCTCGTCCCAGCCCGACACAGCCCACCACAGCCCGTCTCAGCTCACCACAGCCTGTCCCAGCCCACCACGGCCCACCACAACCCGTCCCAGCTAAACACAGTCCGTCCCAGCCCGTCCCAGCCCACCACACTCACCACAACTCGTCCCAGACCGTTCCAGCACAGCACAGCCCATCCAAGCCCACAACAGCCCGTCCCAGCCCACCATAGCCGTTCTAGCCCGTCCCAGCCCACCACAGCCCTTCCCAGCCCCCCACAGCCCACCACAGCCCGTCCCAGCCCACCACGGCCCGTCCCAGCCCACCACAACTTGTCCCAACCCGCCACGGCCCGTCCCAACCCGCCACGGCCCGTCCCAACCCGCCACGGCCCGTCCCAGCCCGCCACGGCCCGTCCCAGCCCGCCACAGTTTGTCCCAGCCTACCACAGCCCGTCCCAGATCACCACAGCCCGTCCCAGCCCACCACAGACCACCACAGTTCATCCCAGCCCACCACAGTTTGTCCCAGCCCGCCACGGCCCGTCCTGGCCCACCACGGCCCGTCCCGGCCCACCACGGCCCGTCCCAGCCCACCACAGCCCGTCCCAGCCCACCACAGCCCGTCCCAGCCGACCACGGCCCGTCCCAGCTCACCACGGCCCGTCCCAGCCCGTCCCAGCCCACGACAACCCGTCCCAGCCCACGAAAGCCCGTCCCAGCTTACCACATCCCGTCCCAGCTTACCACAGCCCATCACAGCCCACCACGGTCCACCACAGCCCACCACAGACCACCACAGTTCGTCCCAGTCCTCCACAACCCGTCCCAGCCCGCCACGGCCCGTCCCGGCCCACCACGGCCCGTCCCAGCCCACCACAGCCTGTCCCAGCCAAACACAGCCTGTCCCAGCCAAACACAGCCTTTCCCGGCCCACCACGGCCCGTCCCAGCCCACCACGGCCCACCACAGCCCGCCACAGTTTGTCCCAGCCTACCACAGCCCGTCCCAGATCACCACAGCCCATCCCAGCCCACCACAGCCCACCACAGTTCATCCCAGCCCACCACAGTTCGTCCCAGCCCGCCACGGCCCGGCCCGGCCCACCACAGCCCGTCCCGGCCCACCACGGCCCGTCCCAGCTCACCACAGCTCGTCCCAGCCCACGACAACCCGTCCCAGCCCATGAAAAACCGTCCCAGCTTACCACATCCCGTCCCAGCTTACCACAGCCCATCACAGCCCACCACGGTCCACCACAGCCCACCACAGCCCGTCCCAGCCCACCACGGCCCATAACAACCCACCACGGCCCGTCGCAGCCCATCACGGCCCGTCCCAGCTTACAACGGCTCGTCCCAGCCCACCACAGCCTGTCCAAGCCCACCAGAGCCCGTCCCAGCCCACCACAGCCCGTCCCAGACCACCACGGCCCGTCCCAGCCCGTCCCAGCCCACCACAGCCCGTCCCAGCCCACCACAGCCCGCCCCAGCCCACCACAGCCCGTCCCAGCCCATCCCAGCCCACCCGGCCCGTCCCAGCCCACCACGGCACACTACAGCCCGTCCCAGCTCTCCACAACCCACCACAGCCCATCGCAGCCCGTCCCAGCCCACCACAGCCCATCCCAGCCCACCACAGCCCGTCTCAGCCCGTCCCAGCCTGTCCCAGCTCATCCCAGCCCACCACAGCCCACCACAGTTTGTCCCAGCCCACCACAGCCCGTCCCAGCCCACCACAGGCCACTACAGCATACCACAGGCCACTACAACACACCACAGCCCGTCACAGCTCGTCCCAGCTCGTCACAGCACGTCCCAGCCCACCACAGCCCACCCCAGCATGTCCCAGGCCCCCACAGCCCACGACAGCCCTTCCCAGCCCACGACAGCCCATCCCAGCCCACCACAGCCCGTCCCAGCCCACCACAGACCACTACAGAACACCACAGACCACTACAGAGCACCACAGCCTACCGCAATCCACCACAGCCCGTCCCAGCTCGTCCCAGCCCATCCCCGCCCACCAAAGCCCGTCCCCGCCCACCACAGCCCGTCCCAGCTCGTCCCAGGCCTTCCCAGCCCACCACAGACCGTCCCTTACCACGACAGCCCGTCCCGGACCTACCACAACCCGTCCCCGACCACCACAGCAGGTCCAAGCCCACCACAGCCTGTGCCAGCCCACCACAGACCGTCCCAGCTCTCCACAGCTCTCCATAGCCCGTCCCAATCCTCCACAGCCTGTCCCAGCCTAACACAGCCCGTCCCAGCCCAACACAGCTTATCCCAGCCCACCACAGCCCGTCCCAGCCCACCACAGCCCGTCCCAGCCCACCACAGCCCGTCCCAGCCCATCACAGGCCACTACAGCACACCACAGCCTAGCGCAGACCACCACAGCCCGTCCCACCCCGTCACAGCTCGTACCAGCCCGACACAGCCCACCACAGCCCGTCTCAGCTCACCACAGCCTGTCCCAGCCCACCACGGCCCATCACAGCTTACCACGGCCCACCACGGCTTGCCACGGCCCAGCCCAGCCCACCACAGCCCGTCCCAGCCCACCACGGCCCGTCCCAGCCCACCACAACCCGTCCCAGCTTGCCACGGCCCGTCCCAACCCACCACAGCCCGTCCCGGCCCACCACGGCCCGTCCCAGCTCACCACAGCTCGTCCCAGCCCACGACAACCCGTCCCAGCCCATGAAAAACCGTCCCAGCTTACCACATCCCGTCCCAGCTTACCACAGCCCATCACAGCCCACCACGGTCCACCACAGCCCACCACAGCCCGTCCCAGACCACCACGGCCCATAACAACCCACCACAACCCGTCGCAGCCCATCACGGCCCGTCCCAGCTTACAACGGCTCGTCCCAGCCCACCACAGCCTGTCCCAGCCCACCAGAGCCCGTCCCAGCCCACCACAGCCCGTCCCAGCCCACCACGGCCCGTCCCAGCCCGTCCCAGCCCACCACAGCCCGTCCCAGCCCACCACAGCCCGCCCCAGCCCACCACAGCCCGTCCCAGCCCATCCCAGCCCACCCGGCCCGTCCCAGCCCACCACGGCACACTACAGCCCGTCCCAGCTCTCCACAACCCACCACAGCCCATCGCAGCCCGTCCCAGCCCACCACAGCCTATCCCAGCCCACCACAGCCCGTCTCAGCCCGTCCCAGCCTGTCCCAGCTCATCCCAGCCCACCACAGCCCACCACAGTTTGTCCCAGCCCACCACAGCCCGTCCCAGCCCACCACAGGCCACTACAGCATACCACAGGCCACTACAACACACCACAGCCCGTCACAGCTCGTCCCAGCTCGTCACAGCACGTCCCAGCCCACCACAGCCCACCCCAGCATGTCCCAGGCCCCCACAGCCCACGACAGCCCTTCCCAGCCCACGACAGCCCATCCCAGCCCACCACAGCCCGTCCCAGCCCACCACAGACCACTACAGAACACCACAGACCACTACAGAGCACCACAGCCTACCGCAATCCACCACAGCCCGTCCCAGCTCGTCCCAGCCCATCCCCGCCCACCAAAGCCCGTCCCCGCCCACCACAGCCCGTCCCAGCTCGTCCCAGCCCGTCCCAGGCCTTCCCAGCCCACCACAGACCGTCCCGGACCACGACAGCCTGTCCCGGACCTACCACAACCCGTCCCCGACCACCACAGCAGGTCCAAGCCCACCACAGCCTGTGCCAGCCCACCACAGACCGTCCCAGCTCTCCACAGCTCTCCATAGCCCGTCCCAATCCTCCACAGCCTGTCCCAGCCTAACACAGCCCGTCCCAGCCCAACACAGCTTATCCCAGCCCACCACAGCCCGTCCCAGCCCACCACAGCCCGTCCCAGCCCACCACAGCCCCACCCAGCCCATCACAGGCCACTACAGCACACCACAGCCTAGCGCAGACCACCACAGCCCGTCCCACCCCGTCACAGCTCGTCCCAGCCCGACACAGCCCACCACAGCCCGTCTCAGCTCACCACAGCCTGTCCCAGCCCACCACGGCCCACCACAGCCCGTCCCAGCTAAACACAGTCCGTCCCAGCCCACCACACTCACCACAACTCGTCCCAGACCGTTCCAGCACAGCACAGCCCATCCAAGCCCACCACAGCCCGTCCCAGCCCACCATAGCTGTTCTAGCCCGTCCCAGCCCACCACAGCCCTTCCCAGCCCCCCACAGCCCACCACAGCCCCTCCCAGCCCTACACAGGCCGTCCCAGCCCGTCCCAGCCCACCACAGTGCGTCCAAGTCCGTCCCAGCCCATCAGAGCCTGTCCCGGCCAACCCCGGCCCATCACAGCCCGTCTCAGCTCATCACAGCTCGTCCTAACCCACCACAGCCCGTCCTAGCCCACCACAGCCCGTCCCAGCCCACCACAACCAACCACAGCCCGTCCCCATCCCACCACAGCCTGTCCCAGCCCACCACAGCCCGTTCCAGCCCACCCCAGCCTGTCCCAGCCCACCACAGCCCGTCCCAGCCCACCACACGCCACTACAGCATACCACAGGCCACTACAACACACCACAGCCCGTCACAGCTCGTCCCAGCTCGTCACAGCACGTTCCAGCCCACCACAGCCCACCCCAGCATGTCCCAGGCCCCAACAGCCCACGACAGCCCTTCCCAGCCCACGACAGCCCATCCCAGCCCACCACAGACCACTACAGAACACCACAGACCACTACAGAGCACCACAGCCTACCGCAATCCACCACAGCCCGTCCCAGCTCGTCCCAGCCCATCCCCGCCCACCAAAGCCCGTCCCCGCCCACCACAGCCCGTCCCCGCCCACCACAGACCGGCCCAGCCCACCACAGCCCGGCCCAGCCCCCCACGGCCCGTCCGAGCCCACCCCAGCCCACCAAAGCCCACCACAGCCAATCTCAGCTCACCAAAACCCGTACCAGACCACCACAGCCGGTTACAGCTTATCAGAGCCCATCCCAGCCCACCACAGCCCGTCCCAGCCCACCACGACCCGTCCCAGCCCGCCACGGCCCGTCCCGGCCCGCCACGGCCCGTCCCGGCCCGCCACGGCCCGTCCCGGCCCACCACGGCCCGTCCCGGCCCACCACGGCCTGTCCCAGCTCACCACAGCCTGTCCCAGCCCACCACGGGCTGTCCCAGCCGACCACGGCCCGTCCCAGCTCACCACGGCCCGTCCCAGCCCGTCCCAGCCCACGACAACCCGTCCCAGCCCACGAAAGCCCGTCCCAGCTTACCACATCCCGTCCCAGCTTACCACAGCCCATCACAGCCAACCACGGTCCACCACAGCCCACCACAGACCACCACAGTTCGGCCCAGTCCTCCACAACCCATCCCAGCCCGCCACGGCCCGTCCCAGCCCACGACGGCCCGTCCCGGCCCACCACAGCCCGTCCCGGCCCACCACGGCCCGTCCCAGCCCACCACAGCCTGTCCCAGCCAAACACAGCCTTTCCCGGCCCACCACGGCCCGTCCCGGCCCACCACGGCCCACCACAGACCGCCACAGTTTGTCCCAGCCTACCACAGCCCGTCCCAGATCACCACAGCCCGTCCTAGCCCACCACAGACCACCACAGTTCATCCCAGACCACCACAGTTCGTCCCAGCCCGCCACGGCCCGTCCCGGCCCACCACGGCCCGTCCCAGCTCACCACAGCGTGTCCCAGCCCACCACAGTCCACGACAACCCGTCCCAGCCCATGAAAAACCGTCCCAGCTTACCACATCCCGTCCCAGCTTACCACAGCCCATCACAGCCTACCACGGTCCACCACAGCCCGTCCCAGCCCACCACGGCCCATAACAACCCACCACGGCCCGTCGCGGCCCATCACGGCCCGTCCCAGCTTACAACGGCTCGTCCCAGCCCACCACAGCCTGTCCCAGCCCACCACAGCCCGTCCCAGCCCACCACGGCCCGTCCCAGCCCACCACAGCCCGTCCCAGCACACCACAGCCCGCCCCAGCCCACCACAGCCCGTCCCAGCCCATCCCAGCCCACCCGGCCCGTCCCAGCCCACCACGGCACACTACAGCCCGTCCCAGCCCTCCACAGCCCACCACAGCCCACTACAGCCCGTCCCAGCCCACCACAGCCCGTCCCAGCCCACCACAGCCCGTCTCAGCCCACCACAGCCCGTCTCAGCCCGTCCCAGCCTGTCCCAGCTCATCCCAGCCCACCACAGCCCACCACAGTTTGTCCCAGCCCTCCACAGCCCGTCCCAGCCCACCACAGGCCACTACAGCATACCACAGGCCACTACAACACACCACAGCCCGTCACAGCTCGTCCCAGCTCGTCACAGCACGTCCCAGCCCACCACAGCCCACCCCAGCATGTCCCAGGCCCCCACAGCCCACGACAGCCCTTCCCAGCCCACGACAGCCCATCCCAGCCCACCACAGCCCGTCCCAGCCCACCACAGACCACTACAGAATACCACAGACCACTACAGAGCACCACAGCCTACCGCAATCCACCACAGCCCGTCCCAGCTCGTCCCAGCCCATCCCCGCCCACCACAGCCCGTCCCCGCCAACCACAGCCCGTCCCAGCTCGTCCCAGCCCGTCCCAGGCCTTCCCAGCGCACCACAGCCCGTCCCGGACCACGACAACCCGTCCCGGACCTACCACAACCCGTCCCCGACCACCACAGCAGGTCCAAGCTCACCACAGCCTGTCCCAGCCCACCACAGACCGTCCCAGCTCTCCACAGCTCTCCATAGCCCGTCCCAATCCTCCACAGCCTGTCCCAGCCTAACACAGCCCGTCCCAGCCCAACACAGCTTATCCCAGCCCACCACAGCCCGTCCCAGCCCACCACAGCCCGTCCCAGCCCACCACAGCCCCACCCAGCCCATCACAGGCCACTACAGCACACCACAGCCTAGCGCAGACCACCACAGCCCGTCCCACCCCGTCACAGCTCGTCCCAGCCCACCACAGCCCGTCTCAGCTCACCACAGCCTGTCCCAGCCCACCACAACCAACCACAGCCCGTCCCCATCCCACCACAGCCTGTCCCAGCCCACCACAGCCCGTTCCAGCCCACCACAGCCCTTTCCAGCCCACGGCAGCCTGTCCCAGCCCACCATGGCACACCACAGCCCACCACAGCCCGTCCCAGACCACCACAGCCCACCATGGCTTACCACGGCCCACCACAGCCTGTCCCAGCCCATCCCAGACCACCACAGCCCGTCACAGCCCGTCCCAGCCCGTCCCAGCCCACCCCAGCCCACCAAAGCCCACCACAGCCCATCTCAGCTCACCACAACCCGTACCAGACCACCACAGCCCACCACAGCCGGTTACAGCTTATCACAGCCCATCCCAGCCCACCACAGCCTGTCCCAGCCCAACACGACCCGTCCCAGCCCGCCACGGCCCGTCCCAGCCCGCCACGGCCCGTCCCAACCCGCCACGGCCCGTCCCAGCCTGCCACGGCCCGTCCCAGCCCTCCACAGTTTGTCCCAGCCTACCACAGCCCGTCCCAGATCACCACAGCCCGTCCCAAGCCACCACAGCCCACCACAGTTCATCCCAGCCCACCACAGTTCGTCCCAGCCCACCACGGCCCATCCCGGCCCACCACAGCCCGTCCCGGCCCACCACGGCCCGTCCCAGCTCACCACAGCCTGTCCCAGCCCGCCACGGGCTGTCCCAGCCGACCACGGCCCGTCCCAGCTCACCACGGCCCGTCCCAGCCCGTCCCAGCCAACGACAACCCGTCCCAGCCCACGAAAGCCCGTCCCAGCTTACCACATCCCGTCCCAGCTTACCACAGCCCATCACAGCCCACCACGGTCCACCACAGCCCACCACAGCCCGTCCCAGCCCACCACGGCCCATAACAACCCACCACGGCCCGTCGCGGCCCATCACGGCCCGTCCCAGCTTACAACGGCTCGTCCCAGCCCACCACAGCCTGTCCAAGCCCACCACAGCCCGTCCCAGCCCACCACGGCCCGTCCCAGCCCGTCCCAGCCCACCACAGCCCGTCCCAGCCCACCACAGCCCGCCCCAGCCCACCACAGCCCGTCCCAGCCCACCACAGCCCACCCGGCCCGTCCCAGCCCACCACGGCACACTACAGCCCGTCCCAGCCCTCCACAGCCCACCACAGCCCGTCCCAGCCCACCACAGCCCGTCCCAGCCCACCACAGCCCGTCTCAGCCCGTCCCAGCCTGTCCCAGCTCATCCCAGCCCACCACAGCCCACCACAGTTTGTCCCAGCCCACCACAGCCCGTCCCAGCCCACCACAGGCCACTACAGCATACCACAGGCCACTACAACACACCACAGCCCGTCACAGCTCGTCCCAGCTCGTCACAGCACGTCCCAGCCCACCCCAGCATGTCCCAGGCCCCCACAGCCCACGACAGCCCTTCCCAGCCCACGACAGCCCATCCCAGCCCACCACAGCCCGTCCCAGCCCACCACAGACCACTACAGAACACCACAGACCACTACAGAGCACCACAGCCTACCGCAATCCACCACAGCCCATCCCAGCTCGTCCCAGCCCATCCCCGCCCACCACAGCCCATCCCCGCCCACCACAGCCCGTCCCCGCCCACCACAGCCCGTCCCAGCTCGTCCCAGCCCGTCCCAGGCCTTCCCAGCCCACCACAGCCCGTCCCGGACCACGACAGCCCGTCCCGGACCTACCACAACCCGTCCCCGACCACCACAGCAGGTCCAAGCCCACCACAGCCTGTGCCAGCCCACCACAGACCGTCCCAGCTCTCCACAGCTCTCCATAGCCCGTCCCAATCCTCCACAGCCTGTCCCAGCCTAACACAGCCCGTCCCAGCCCAACACAGCTTATCCCAGCCCACCACAGCCCGTCCCAGCCCACCACAGCCCGTCCCAGCCCACCACAGCCCCACCCAGCCCATCACAGGCCACTACAGCACACCACAGCCTAGCGCAGACCACCACAGCCCGTCCCACCCCGTCACAGCTCGTCCCAGCCCGACACAGCCCACCACAGCCCGTCTCAGCTCACCACAGCCTGTCCCAGCCCACCACGGCCCACCACAGCCCGTCCCAGCTAAACACAGTCCGTCCCAGCCCGTCCCAGCCCACCACACTCACCACAACTGGTCCCAGACCGTTCCAGCACAGCACAGCCCATCCAAGCCCACCACAGCCCGTCCCAGCCCACCATAGCTGTTCTAGCCCGTCCCAGCCCACCACAGCCCTTCCCAGCCCCCCACTGCCCACCACAGCCCCTCCCAGCCCTACACAGGCCGTCCCAGCCCGTCCCAGCCCACCACAGTGCGTCCAAGTCCGTCCCAGCCCACCAGAGCCCGTCCCAGCCCTCCACAGCCCACCAGAGCCTGTCCCGGCCCACCCCGGCCCATCACAGCCCGTCTCAGCTCATCACAGCTCGTCCCAGCCCACCACAGCCCGTCCCAGCCCACCACAGCCCGCCCCAGCCCACCACAGCCCGCCCCAGCATGTCCCAGGCCCCCACAGCCCACGACAGCCCTTCCCAGCCCACGACAGCCCATCCCAGCCCACCACAGCCCGTCCCAGCCCACCACAGACCACTACAGAATACCACAGACCACTACAGAGCACCACAGCCTACCGCAATCCACCACAGCCCGTCCCAGCTCGTCCCAGCCCATCCCCGCCCACCACAGCCCGTCCCCGCCAACCACAGCCCGTCCCAGCTCGTCCCAGCCCGTCCCAGGCCTTCCCAGCGCACCACAGCCCGTCCCGGACCACGACAACCCGTCCCGGACCTACCACAACCCGTCCCCGACCACCACAGCAGGTCCAAGCTCACCACAGCCTGTCCCAGCCCACCACAGACCGTCCCAGCTCTCCACAGCTCTCCATAGCCCGTCCCAATCCTCCACAGCCTGTCCCAGCCTAACACAGCCCGTCCCAGCCCAACACAGCTTATCCCAGCCCACCACAGCCCGTCCCAGCCCACCACAGCCCGTCCCAGCCCACCACAGCCCCACCCAGCCCATCACAGGCCACTACAGCACACCACAGCCTAGCGCAGACCACCACAGCCCGTCCCACCCCGTCACAGCTCGTCCCAGCCCACCACAGCCCGTCTCAGCTCACCACAGCCTGTCCCAGCCCACCACAACCAACCACAGCCCGTCCCCATCCCACCACAGCCTGTCCCAGCCCACCACAGCCCGTTCCAGCCCACCACAGCCCTTTCCAGCCCACGGCAGCCTGTCCCAGCCCACCATGGCACACCACAGCCCACCACAGCCCGTCCCAGACCACCACAGCCCACCATGGCTTACCACGGCCCACCACAGCCTGTCCCAGCCCATCCCAGACCACCACAGCCCGTCACAGCCCGTCCCAGCCCGTCCCAGCCCACCCCAGCCCACCAAAGCCCACCACAGCCCATCTCAGCTCACCACAACCCGTACCAGACCACCACAGCCCACCACAGCCGGTTACAGCTTATCACAGCCCATCCCAGCCCACCACAGCCTGTCCCAGCCCAACACGACCCGTCCCAGCCCGCCACGGCCCGTCCCAGCCCGCCACGGCCCGTCCCAACCCGCCACGGCCCGTCCCAGCCTGCCACGGCCCGTCCCAGCCCTCCACAGTTTGTCCCAGCCTACCACAGCCCGTCCCAGATCACCACAGCCCGTCCCAAGCCACCACAGCCCACCACAGTTCATCCCAGCCCACCACAGTTCGTCCCAGCCCACCACGGCCCATCCCGGCCCACCACAGCCCGTCCCGGCCCACCACGGCCCGTCCCAGCTCACCACAGCCTGTCCCAGCCCGCCACGGGCTGTCCCAGCCGACCACGGCCCGTCCCAGCTCACCACGGCCCGTCCCAGCCCGTCCCAGCCAACGACAACCCGTCCCAGCCCACGAAAGCCCGTCCCAGCTTACCACATCCCGTCCCAGCTTACCACAGCCCATCACAGCCCACCACGGTCCACCACAGCCCACCACAGCCCGTCCCAGCCCACCACGGCCCATAACAACCCACCACGGCCCGTCGCGGCCCATCACGGCCCGTCCCAGCTTACAACGGCTCGTCCCAGCCCACCACAGCCTGTCCAAGCCCACCACAGCCCGTCCCAGCCCACCACGGCCCGTCCCAGCCCGTCCCAGCCCACCACAGCCCGTCCCAGCCCACCACAGCCCGCCCCAGCCCACCACAGCCCGTCCCAGCCCACCACAGCCCACCCGGCCCGTCCCAGCCCACCACGGCACACTACAGCCCGTCCCAGCCCTCCACAGCCCACCACAGCCCGTCCCAGCCCACCACAGCCCGTCCCAGCCCACCACAGCCCGTCTCAGCCCGTCCCAGCCTGTCCCAGCTCATCCCAGCCCACCACAGCCCACCACAGTTTGTCCCAGCCCACCACAGCCCGTCCCAGCCCACCACAGGCCACTACAGCATACCACAGGCCACTACAACACACCACAGCCCGTCACAGCTCGTCCCAGCTCGTCACAGCACGTCCCAGCCCACCCCAGCATGTCCCAGGCCCCCACAGCCCACGACAGCCCTTCCCAGCCCACGACAGCCCATCCCAGCCCACCACAGCCCGTCCCAGCCCACCACAGACCACTACAGAACACCACAGACCACTACAGAGCACCACAGCCTACCGCAATCCACCACAGCCCATCCCAGCTCGTCCCAGCCCATCCCCGCCCACCACAGCCCATCCCCGCCCACCACAGCCCGTCCCCGCCCACCACAGCCCGTCCCAGCTCGTCCCAGCCCGTCCCAGGCCTTCCCAGCCCACCACAGCCCGTCCCGGACCACGACAGCCCGTCCCGGACCTACCACAACCCGTCCCCGACCACCACAGCAGGTCCAAGCCCACCACAGCCTGTGCCAGCCCACCACAGACCGTCCCAGCTCTCCACAGCTCTCCATAGCCCGTCCCAATCCTCCACAGCCTGTCCCAGCCTAACACAGCCCGTCCCAGCCCAACACAGCTTATCCCAGCCCACCACAGCCCGTCCCAGCCCACCACAGCCCGTCCCAGCCCACCACAGCCCCACCCAGCCCATCACAGGCCACTACAGCACACCACAGCCTAGCGCAGACCACCACAGCCCGTCCCACCCCGTCACAGCTCGTCCCAGCCCGACACAGCCCACCACAGCCCGTCTCAGCTCACCACAGCCTGTCCCAGCCCACCACGGCCCACCACAGCCCGTCCCAGCTAAACACAGTCCGTCCCAGCCCGTCCCAGCCCACCACACTCACCACAACTGGTCCCAGACCGTTCCAGCACAGCACAGCCCATCCAAGCCCACCACAGCCCGTCCCAGCCCACCATAGCTGTTCTAGCCCGTCCCAGCCCACCACAGCCCTTCCCAGCCCCCCACTGCCCACCACAGCCCCTCCCAGCCCTACACAGGCCGTCCCAGCCCGTCCCAGCCCACCACAGTGCGTCCAAGTCCGTCCCAGCCCACCAGAGCCCGTCCCAGCCCTCCACAGCCCACCAGAGCCTGTCCCGGCCCACCCCGGCCCATCACAGCCCGTCTCAGCTCATCACAGCTCGTCCCAGCCCACCACAGCCCGTCCCAGCCCACCACAGCCCGCCCCAGCCCACCACAGCCCGCCCCAGCCCACCACAACCAACCACAGCCCGTCCCCATCCCACCACAGCCTGTCCCAGCCCACCACAGCCCGTTCCAGCCCACCCCAGCCTGTCCCAGCCCACCTCAGCCTGTCCCAGCCCACCATGGCACACCACAGCCCACCACAGCCCATCCCAGACCACCACAGCCGACCATGGCTTACCACGGCCCACCACAGCCTGTCCCAGCCCATCCCAGACCACCACAGCCCGTCACAGCCCGTCCCAGCCCACCACATAAAGTACCAGCCCATAGAAGCCCACCACAGCCCGTCCCAGCCCACCACGGCCCGTCCGAGCCCACCCCAGCCCACCAAAGCCCACCACAGCCCATCTCAGCTCACCACAACCCGTACCAGACCACCACAGCCCACCACAGCCGGTTACAGCTTATCACAGCCCATCCCAGCCCACCACAGCCCGTCGCAGCCCGCCACAGCCTGTCCCAGCCCGCCACGACCCGTCCCAGCCCGCCACGGCCCGTCCCAGCCCACCACGGCCCGTCCCAGCCCGCCACGGCCCACCACAGCCCGCCACAGTTTGTCCCAGCCTACCACAGCCCGTCCCGGATCACCACAGCCCGTCCCAGCCCACCACAGACCACCACAGTTCATCCCAGCCCACCACAGTTTGTCCCAGCCCGCCACGGCCCATCCCGGCCCACCACGGCCCGTCCCGGCCCACCACGGCCCGTCCCAGCTCACCACAGCCTGTCCCAGCCAAACACAGCCTGTCCCAGCCCACCACGGCCCGTCCCAGCTCACCACGGCCCGTCCCAGCCCGTCTCAGCCCACGACAACCCATCCCAGCCCACGAAAGCCCGTCCCAGCTTACCACATCCCGTCCCAGCTTACCATAGCCCATCACAGCCCACCACGGTCCACCACAGCCCACCACAGCCCGTCCCAGCCCACCACGGCCCACAACAACCCACCACGGCCCGTCCCGGCCCACTACGGCTCGTCCCAGCCCACCACAGCCTGTCCAAGCCCACCAGAGCCCGTCCCAGCCCACCACGGCCCGTCCCAGCCCGTCCCAGCCCACCACAGCCCGTCCCAACCCACCACAGCCCGTCCCAGCCCACCACAGCCCGTGCCAGCCCGTCGCAGCCCGTCCCAGCCCGTCACAGCCCACCACAGCCCGTCCCAGCCCACCACAGCCCGTCCCAGCCCACCACAGCCCGCCCCAGCCCACCACCGCCCGTCCCAGCCCATCCCAGCCCACCACGGCACACTACAGCCCGTCCCAGCCCACCACATCCCATCCCAGCCCACCACAGCCCGTCTCAGCCCGTCCCAGCCTGTCCCAGCTCATCCCAGCCCACCACAGTTTGTCCCAGCCCACCACAGCCCGTCCCAGCCCACCACAGGCCACTACAGCACACCACAGGCCACTACAACACACCACAGCCCGTCACAGCTCGTCCCAGCTCGTCACAGCACTTCCCAGCCCACCACAGCCCACCCCAGCATGTCCCAGGCCCCCACAGCCCACGACAGCCCATCCCAGCCCACCACAGCCCGTCCCAGCCCACCACAGACCACTACAGAACACCACAGACCACTACAGAGCACCACAGCCTACCGCAATCCACCACAGCCCGTCCCAGCCCACTACAGCCCATCCCCGCCCACCACAGCCCGTCCCTGCCCACCACAGCCCGTCCCAGCTCGTCCCAGCCCGTCCCAGGCCTTCCCAGCCCACCACAGCCCGTCCCGGACCACGACAGCCCGTCCCGGACCTACCACAACCCGTCCCCGACCACCACAGCAGGTCCAAGCCCACCACAGCCTGTCCCAGCCCACCACAGACCGTCCCAGCTCTCCACAGCTCTCCATAGCCCGTCCCAATCCTCCACAGCCTGTCCCAGCCTAACACAGCCCGTCCCAGCCCAACACAGCTTATCCCAGCCCACCACAGCCCGTCCCAGCCCACCACAGCCCGTCCCAGCCCACCACAGCCCCACCCAGCCCATCACAGGCCACTACAGCACACCACAGCCTAGCGCAGACCACCACAGCCCGTCCCACCCCGTCACAGCTCGACCCAGCCCGACACAGCCCACCACAGCCCGTCTCAGCTCACCACAGCCTGTCCCAGCCCACCACGGCCCACCACAGCCCGTCCCAGCTAAACACAGTCCGTCCCAGCCCGTCCCAGCCCACCACACTCACCACAACTGGTCCCAGACCGTTCCAGCACAGCACAGCCCATCCAAGCCCACCACAGCCCGTCCCAGCCCACCATAGCTGTTCTAGCCCGTCCCAGCCCACCACAGCCCTTCCCAGCCCCCCACTGCCCACCACAGCCCCTCCCAGCCCTACACAGGCCGTCCCAGCCCGTCCCAGCCCACCACAGTGCGTCCAAGTCCGTCCCAGCCCACCAGAGCCCGTCCCAGCCCTCCACAGCCCACCAGAGCCTGTCCCGGCCCACCCCGGCCCATCACAGCCCGTCTCAGCTCATCACAGCTCGTTCCAGCCCACCACAGCCCGTCCCAGCCCACCACAGCCCGCCCCAGCCCACCACAGCCCGTCCCAGCCCATCCCAGCCCACCCGGCCCGTCCCAGCCCACCACGGCACACTACAGCCCGTCCCAGCCCTCCACAGCCCACCACAGCCCACTACAGCCCGTCCCAGCCCACCACAGCCCGTCCCAGCCCACCACAGCCCGTCTCAGCCCGTCCCAGCCTGTCCCAGCTCATCCCAGCCCACCACAGCCCACCACAGTTTGTCCCAGCCCACCACAGCCCGTCCCAGCCCACCACAGGCCACTACAGCATACCACAGGCCACTACAACACACCACAGCCCGTCACAGCTCGTCCCAGCTCGTCACAGCACGTCCCAGCCCACCACAGCCCACCCCAGCATGTCCCAGGCCCCCACAGCCCACGACAGCCCTTCCCAGCCCACGACAGCCCAGCCCAGCCCACCACAGCCCGTCCCAGCCCACCACAGACCACTACAGAACACCACAGACCACTACAGAGCACCACAGCCTACCGCAATCCACCACAGCCCGTCCCAGCCCACTACAGCCCATCCCCGCCCACCACAGCCCGTCCCCGCCCACCACAGCCCGTCCCAGCTCGTCCCAGCCCGTCCCAGGCCTTCCCAGCCCACCACAGCCCGTCCCGGACCACGACAGCCCGTCCCGGACCTACCACAACCCGTCCCCGACCACCACAGCAGGTCCAAGCCCACCACAGCCCGTCCCAGCCCACCACAGACCGTCCCAGCTCTCCACAGCTCTCCATAGCCCGTCCCAATCCTCCACAGCCTGTCCCAGCCTAACACAGCCCGTCCCAGCCCAACACAGCTTATCCCAGCCCACCACAGCCCGTCCCAGCCCACCACAGCCCGTCCCAGCCCACCACAGCCCCACCCAGCCCATCACAGGCCACTACAGCACACCACAGCCTAGCGCAGACCACCACAGCCCGTCCCACCCTGTCACAGCTCGACCCAGCCCGACACAGCCCACCACAGCCCGTCTCAGCTCACCACAGCCTGTCCCAGCCCACCACGGCCCACCACAGCCCGTCCCAGCTAAACACAGTCCGTCCCAGCCCGTCCCAGCCCACCACACTCACCACAACTGGTCCCAGACCGTTCCAGCACAGCACAGCCCATCCAAGCCCACCACAGCCCGTCCCAGCCCACCATAGCTGTTCTAGCCCGTCCCAGCCCACCACAGCCCTTCCCAGCCCCCCACTGCCCACCACAGCCCCTCCCAGCCCTACACAGGCCGTCCCAGTCCGTCCCAGCCCACCACAGTGCGTCCAAGTCCGTCCCAGCCCACCAGAGCCCGTCCCAGCCCTCCACAGCCCACCAGAGCCTGTCCCGGCCCACCCCGGCCCATCACAGCCCGTCTCAGCTCATCACAGCTCGTTCCAGCCCACCACAGCCCGTCCCAGCCCACCACAGCCCGCCCCAGCCCACCACAGCCCGCCCCAGCCCACCACAGCCCGTCCCAGCCCATCCCAGCCCACCCGGCCCGTCCCAGCCCACCACGGCACACTACAGCCCGTCCCAGCCCTCCACAGCCCACCACAGCCCACTACAGCCCGTCCCAGCCCACCACAGCCCATCCCAGCCCACCACAGCCCGTCTCAGCCCGTCCCAGCCTGTCCCAGCTCATCCCAGCCCACCACAGCCCACCACAGTTTGTCCCAGCCCACCACAGCCCGTCCCAGCCCACCACAGGCCACTACAGCACACCACAGGCCACTACAACACACCACAGCCCGTCACAGCTCGTCACAGCTCGTCACAGCACGTCCCAGCCCACCACAGCCCACCCCAGAATGTCCCAGGCCCCCACAGCCCACGACAGCCCTTCCCAGCCCACGACAGCCCATCCCAGCCCACCACAGCCCGTCCCAGCCCACCACAGACCACTACAGAACACCACAGACCACTACAGAGCACCACAGCCTACCGCAATCCACCACAGCCCGTCCCAGCCCACTACAGCCCATCCCCGCCCACCACAGCCCGTCCCCGCCCACCACAGCCCGTCCCAGCTCGTCCCAGCCCGTCCCAGGCCTTCCCAGCCCACCACAGCCTGTCCCGGACCACGACAGCCCGTCCCGGACCTACCACAACCCGTCCCCGACCACCACAGCAGGTCCAAGCCCACCACAGCCTGTCCCAGCCCACCACAGACCGTCCCAGTTCTCCACAGCTCTCCATAGCCCGTCCCAATCCTCCACAGCCTGTCCCAGCCTAACACAGCCCGTCCCAGCCCAACACAGCTTATCCCAGCCCACCACAGCCCGTCCCAGCCCACCACAGCCCGTCCCAGCCCACCACAGCCCCACCCAGCCCATCACAGGCCACTACAGCACACCACAGCCTAGCGCAGACCACCACAGCCCGTCCCACCCCGTCACAGCTCGACCCAGCCCGACACAGCCCACCACAGCCCGTCTCAGCTCACCACAGCCTGTCCCAGCCCACCACGGCCCACCACAGCCCGTCCCAGCTAAACACAGTCCGTCCCAGCCCGTCCCAGCCCACCACACTCACCACAACTCGTCCCAGACCGTTCCAGCACAGCACAGCCCATCCAAGCCCACCACAGCCCGTCCCAGCCCACCATAGCTGTTCTAGCCCGTCCCAGCCCACCACAGCCCTTCCCAGCCCCCCACTGCCCACCACAGCCCCTCCCAGCCCTACACAGGCCGTCCCAGCCCGTCCCAGCCCACCACAGTGCGTCCAAGTCCGTCCCAGCCCACCAGAGCCCGTCCCAGCCCTCCACAGCCCACCAGAGCCTTTCCCGGCCCACCCCGGCCCATCACAGCCCGTCTCAGCTCATCACAGCTCGTCCCAGCCCACCACAGCCCGTCCCAGCCCACCACAACCCGTCCCAGCCCACCACAGCCCGTTCCAGCCCACCACAACCAACCACAGCCCGTCCCCATCCCACCACAGCCTGTCCCAGCCCACCACAGCCCGTTCCAGCCCACCCCAGCCTGTCCCAGCCCACCTCAGCCTGTCCCAGCCCACCATGGCACACCACAGCCCACCACAGCCCGTCCCAGACCACCACAGCCGACCATGGCTTACCACGGCCCACCACAGCCTGTCCCAGCCCATCCCAGACCACCACAGCCCGTCACAGCCCGTCCGAGCCCACCACATAAAGTACCAGCCCATAGAAGCCCACCACAGCCCGTCCCAGCCCACCACGGCCCGTCCGAGCCCACCCCAGCCCACCAAAGCCCACCACAGCCCATCTCAGCTCACCACAACCCGTACAAGACCACCACAGCCCACCACAGCCGGTTACAGCTTATCACAGCCCATCCCAGCCCACCACAGCCCGTCCCAGCCCGCCACAGCCTGTCCCAGCCCGCCACGACCCGTCCCAGCCCGCCACGGCCCGTCCCAGCCCACCACGGCCCGTCCCAGCCCGCCACGGCCCGTCCCAGCCCGCCACAGTTTGTCCCAGCCTACCACAGCCCGTCCCGGATCACCACAGCCCGTCCCAGCCCACCACAGACCACCACAGTTCATCCCAGCCCACCACAGTTTGTCCCAGCCCGCCACGGCCCATCCCGGCCCACCACGGCCCGTCCCGGCCCACCACGGCCCGTCCCAGCTCACCACAGCCTGTCCCAGCCAAACACATCCCGTCCCAGCCCACCACGGCCCGTCCCAGCTCACCATGGCCCGTCCCAGCCCGTCTCAGCCCACGACAACCCATCCCAGCCCACGAAAGCCCGTCCCAGCTTACCACATCCCGTCCCAGCTTACCACAGCCCATCACAGCCCACCACGGTCCACCACAGCCCACCACAGCCCGTCCCAGCCCACCACGGCCCACAACAACCCACCACGGCCCGTCCCAGCCCACTACGGCTCGTCCCAGCCCACCACAGCCTGTCCAAGCCCACCAGAGCCCGTCCCAGCCCACCACGGCCCGTCCCAGCCCGTCCCAGCCCACCACAGCCCGTCCCAACCCACCACAGCCCGTCCCAGCCCACCACAGCCCGTGCCAGCCCGTCGCAGCCCGTCCCAGCCCGTCGCAGCCCACCACAGCCCGTCCCAGCCCACCACAGCCCGCCCCAGGCCACCACAGCCCGCCCCAGCCCACCACAGCCCGCCCCAGCCCACCACAGCCCGCCCCAGCCCACCACAGCCCGTCCAAGCCCATCCCAGCCCACCACGGCACACTACAGCCCGTCCCAGCCCACCACAGCCCGTCCCAGCCCACCACAGCCCACCACAGCCCGTCCCAGCCTGTCCCAGCTTATCCCAGCCCACCACAGCCCACCACAGTTTGTCCCAGCCCACCACAGCCCGTCCCAGCCCACCACAGGCCACTACAGCACACCACAGGCCACTACAACACACCACAGCCCGTCACAGCTCGTCCCAGCTCGTCACAGCACGTCCCAGCCCGTCCCAGCCCACCACAGCATGTCCCAGGCCGCCAAAGCCCACGACAGCCCTTCCCAGCCCACGACAGCCCATCCCAGCCCACCACAGCCCACCACAGCCCGTCCCAGCCCACCACAGCCCGTCCCAGCCCGTCCCAGCCCGTCCCAACCCACCACAGCCCGTGCCAGCCCAGCACAGCCCGTCCCAGCCCACCACAGACCACCACAGTTCATCCCAGCCCACCACAGTTTGTCCCAGCCCGCCACGGCCCATCCCGGCCCACCACGGCCCGTCCCGGCCCACCACGGCCCGTCCCAGCTCACCACAGCCTGTCCCAGCCAAACACAGCCTGTCCCAGCCCACCACGGCCCGTCCCAGCTCACCACGGCCCGTCCCAGCCTGTCCCAGCCCACCACGGCCCGTCCCAGCTCGTCCCAGCCCGTCCCAGGCCTTCCCAGCCCACCACAGCACGTCCCGGACCACGACAGCCCGTCCCGGACCTACCAAAATCCGTCCCCGACCACCACAGCAGGTCCAAGCCCACCACAGCCTGTCCCAGCTCTCCACAGCTCTCCATAGCCCGTCCCAATCCTCCACAGCCCATCCCAGCCTAACACAGCCCGTCCCAGCCCAACACAGCTTATCCCAGCCCACCACAGCCCGTCCCAGCCCACCACAGCCCGTCCCAGCCCACCACAGCCCGTGCCAGCCCACCACAGCCCGTCCCAGCCCACCACAGCAAGTCCCAGCCCACCACAGCCCCACCCAGCCCATCACAGGCCACTACAGCACACCACAGCCTAACGCAGACCACCACAGCCCGTCCCACCCCGTCACAGCTCGTCCCAGCCCGACACAGCCCACCACAGCCCGTCTCAGCTCACCACAGCCTGTCCCAGCCCACCACGGCCCACCACAGCCCGTCCCAGCTAAACACAGTCCGTCCCAGCCCGTCCCATCCCACCACACTCACCACAACTCGTCCCAGACCGTTCCAGCACAGCACAGCCCATCCAAGCCCACCACAGCCCTTCCCAGCCCCCCACAGCCCGCCACAGCCTGTCCCAGCCCGCCACGACCCGTCCCAGCCCGCCACGGCCCGTCCCAGCCCACCACGGCCCGTCCCAGCCCCCCACGGCCCGTCCCAGCCCGCCACAGTTTGTCCCAGCCTACCACAGCCCGTCCCGGATCACCACAGCCCGTCCCAGCCCACCACAGACCACCACAGTTCATCCCAGCCCACCACAGTTTGTCCCAGCCCGCTACAGCCCATCCCGGCCCACCACGGCCCGTCCCGGCCCACCACGGCCCGTCCCAGCTCACCACGGCCTGTCCCAGCCAAACACAGCCTGTCCCAGCCCACCACGGCCCGTCCCAGCTCACCACGGCCCGTCCCAGCCCGTCTCAGCCCACGACAACCCATCCCAGCCCACGAAAGCCCGTCCCAGCTTACCACATCCCGTCCCAGCTTACCACAGCCCATCACAGCCCACCACGGGTCACCACAGCCCACCACAGCCCGTCCCAGCCCACCACGGCCCACAACAACCCACCACGGCCCGTCGCGGCCCACCACGGCCCGTCCCAGCCTACTACGGCTCGTCTCAGACCACCACAGCCTGTCCAAGCCCACCAGAGCCCGTCCCAGCCCACCACGGCCCGTCCCAGCCCGTCCCAGCCCACCACAGCCCGTCCCAACCCACCACAGCCTGTCCCAGCCCACCACAGCCCGTGCCAGCCCGTCGCAGCCCGTCCCAGCCCGTCGCAGCCCACCACAGCCCGTCCCAGCCCACCACAGCCCGCCCCAGCCCACCACAGCCCGTCCAAGCCCATCCCAGGCAACCACGGCACACTACAGCCCGTCCCAGCCCACCACATCCCGTCCCAGCCCACCACAGCCCACCACAGCCCACCACAGCCCGTCCCAGCCCGTCCCAGCCTGTCCCAGCTCATCCCAGCCCACCACAGCCCACCACAGTTTGTCCCAGCCCACCACAGCCCGTCCCAGCCCACCACAGGCCACTACAGCACACCACAGGCCACTACAACACACCACAGCCCGTCACAGCTCGTCCCAGCTCGTCACAGCACGTCCCAGCCCGTCCCAGCCCACCACAGCATGTCCCAGGCCGCCAAAGCCCACAACAGCCCTTCCCAGCCCACGACAGCCCATCCCAGCCCACCACAGCCCACCACAGCCCGTCCCAGCCCGTCCCAACCCACCCCAGCCCGTGCCAGCCCACCACAGACCACTACAGAACACCACAGCCTACCGCAGCCCACCACAGCCCGTCCCAGCTCGTCCCTGCCCACCACAGCCCGTCCCCGCCCACCACAGCCCGTCCCCGCCCACCACAGCCCGTCCCCGCCCACCACAGCCTGTCCCAGCTCGTCCCAGCCCGTCCCAGGCCTTCCCAGCCCACCACAGCCCGTCCCGGACCACGACAGCCCGTCCCGGACCTACCAAAATCCGTCCCCGACCACCACAGCAGGTCCAAGCCCACCACAGCCTGTCCCAGCCCACCACAGACCGTCCCAGCTCTCCACAGCTCTCCATAGCCCGTCCCAATCCTCCACAGCCTGTCCCAGCCTAACACAGCCCGTCCCAGCCCAACACAGCTTATCCCAGCCCACCACAGCCCGTCCCAGCCCACCACAGCCCGTCCCAGCCCACCACAGCCCGTCCCAGCCCACCACAGCCCGTCCCAGCCCACCACAGCCCGTCCCAACCCACCACAGCAAGTCCCAGCCCACCACAGCAAGTCCCAGCCCACCACAGCCCGTCCCAGCCCACCACAGCCCCACCCAGCCCATCACAGGCCACTACAGCACACCACAGCCTAGCGCAGACCACCACAGCCCGTCCCACCCCGTCACAGCTCGTCCCAGCCCGACACAGCCCACCACAGCCCGTCTCAGCTCACCACAGCCTGTCCCAGCCCACCACGGCCCACCACAGCCCGTCCCAGCTAAACACAGTCCGTCCCAGCCCGTCCCAGCCCACCACACTCACCACAACTCGTCCCAGACCGTTCCAGCACAGCACAGCCCATCCAAGCCCACCACAGCCCTTCCCAGCCCCCAAAGCCCACCACAGCCCCTCCCAGCCCTACACAGGCCGTCCCAGCCCACCACAGTGCGTCCAAGTCCGTCCCAGCCCACCAGAGCCCGTCCCAGCCCTCCACAGCCCACCAGAGCCTGTCCCGGCCCACCCCGGCCCATCACAGCCCGTCTCATCTCATCACAGCTCGTCCCAGCCCACCACAGCCCGTCCCAGCCCACCACAACCAACCACAGCCCGTCCCCATCCCACCACAGCCTGTCCCAGCCCACCACAGCCCGTTCCAGCCCACCACAGCCCTTTCCAGCCCACCGCAGCCTGTCCCAGCCCACCATGGCACACCACAGCCCACCACAGCCCGTCCCAGCCCACCACAGCCCACCATGGCTTACCACGGCCCACCACAGCCTGTCCCAGCCCATCCCAGACCACCACAGCCCGTCACAGCCCGTCACAGCCCACCACATAAAGTACCAGCCCATAGAAGCCCACCACAGCCCGTCCCAGCCCACCACGGCCCGTCCGAGCCCACCCCAGCCCACCAAAGCCCACCACAGCCCATCTCAGCTCACCACAACCCGTACCAGACCACCACAGCCCACCACAGCCGGTTACAGCTTATCACAGCCCATCCCAGCCCACCACAGCCCGTCCCAGCCCACCACAGCCCGTCCCGGACCTACCAGAACCCGTCCCTGACCACCACAGCAGGTCCAAGCCCACCACAGCCCGTCCCAGCCCACCACAGCCTGTCCCAACCCACCACAGCCCATTCCAGCCCTTCCCAACCCACCACAGCCGGTTTGAGACCACCAGAGCCCGTCCCCGCCCACCACAGCCCGTCCCCGCCCACCACAGCCCGTCCCAGCTCGTCCCAGCCCGTCCCAGGCCTTCCCAGCCCACCACAGCCCGTCCCGGACCACGACAGCCCATCCCGGACCTACCACAACCCGTCCCCGACCACCACAGCAGGTCCAAGCCCACCACAGCCTGTGCCAGCCCACCACACACCGTGCCAGCCCACCATAGCCCATGCCAACCCACCACAGCCCATTCCAGCCCTTCCCAGCCCACCACAGCCCGGTCCATACCACCAGAGCCCGTCCCAGCCCACCACGGCCCGTCCCAGCCCACCACAGACCACCACAGTTCGTCCCAGCCCGCCACAACCCGTCCCAGCCCACCACGGCCCGTCCCGGCCCACCACGGCCCGTCCCAGGCCACCACGGCACGTCCCAGGCCACCACAGACCACCACAGTTCGTCCCAGTCCGCCACAACCAGTCCCAGCCCACCACAACCCGTCCCAGCTCGCCACAGCCCGTCCCGGCCCACCACGGCCCGTCCCGGCCCACCACGGCCCGGCCCGGCCCACCACAGCTCGTTCCAGACCACCACAGACCGTCGCAGCTCACCACAGAAAGTCCCAGCCCGTCACAGAACACCACAACCCGTCACCGCCCACCACAGCCCTTCCAAGGCGTCCCAGCCCGTCCCAGCCCACCACAACCAACCACAGCCCGTCCCCGTCCCACCACAGCCCGTCCCAGCCCACCACAGCCCTTTCCAGCCCACCACAGGCCACCACAGCCCGTCCCAGGCCATCCCAGACCACCACAGCCCGTCCCAGCCCACCACAGGCCACCACAGCCCGTCCCAGCTCACCACAGCCCATCCCAGCCCAACAGAGCCCGTCCCGGCCCACCAAAGCTTGTCCCAGCTCATACCAGCCGACCACAGCCCGTCACAGCCCGTCCCAGCCCACCACATAAAGTACCAGCCCATAGAAGCCCACCACAGCCCGTCACAGCCCACCACAGACCGTCCCAGCCCACCACAGCCCGTCCCGGACCTACCAGAACCCGTCCCTGACCACCACAGCAGGTCTAAGCCCACCACAGCCCGTCCCAGCCCACCACAGCCTGTCCCAACCTACCAAAGCCCATTCCAGCCCTTCCCAACCCACCACAGCCGGTTTGAGACCACCAGAGCCCGTCCCAGCCCACCACAGCCCGTCCCGGCCCACCACAGCCCGTCCCAGCCCGTCCCAGGCCTTCCCAGCCCACCACAGCCCGTCCCGGAATACGACAGCCCGTCCTGGACCTACCACAACCCGTCCCCAACCACCACAGCAGGTCCAAGCCCACCACAGCCTGTCCCAGCCCACCACAGACCGTCCCCCGCCCACCACAGCCCGTCCCAACCCACCACAGCCCATTCCAGCCCTTCCCAGCCCACCACAGCCCAGTCCATACCACCAGAGCCCGTCCCAGCCCACCACGGCCCGTCCCAGCCCACCACAGACCACCACAGTTCGTCCCAGCCCGCCACAACTCGTCCCAGCCCACCACGGCCCGTCCCGGCACACCACGGCCCGTCCCGGCCCACCACGGCCCGTCCCGGCCCACCACGGCCCGTCCCAGGCCACCACGGCCCGTCCCAGGCCACCACGGCACGTCCCAGGCCACCACAGACCACCACAGTTCGTCCCAGTCCGCCACAACCAGTCCCAGCCCACCACAACCCGTCCCAGCTCGCCACAGCCCGTCCCGGCCCACCACGGCCCGTCCCGGCCCACCACAGCTCGTTCCAGACCACCACAGACCGTCGCAGCTCACCACAGAAAGTCCCAGCCCGTCACAGAACACCACAACCCGTCACCGCCCACCACAGCCCTTCCAAGGCGTCCCAGCCCGTCCCAGCCCACCACAACCAACCACAGCCCGTCCCCGTCCCACCACAGCCCGTCCCAGCCCACCGCAGCCTGACCCAGCCCACCATGGCACACAACAGCCCACCACAGCCCGTCCCAGCCCACCACAGCCGACCATGGCTTACCACGGCCCACCACAGCCTGTCCCAGGCCATCCCAGACCACCACAGCCCGTCCCAGCCCACCACAGGCCACCACAGCCCTTCCCAGCTCACCACAGCCCGTCCCAGCCCAACAGAGCCCGTCCCGGCCCACCAAAGCTTGTCCCAGCTCATACCAGCCGACCACAGCCCGTCACAGCCCGTCCCAGCCCACCACATAAAGTACCAGCCCATAGAAGCCCACCACAGCCCGTCACAGCCCACCACAGCCCGTCCCGGACCTACCAGAACCCGTCCCTGACCACCACAGCAGGTCTAAGCCCACCACAGCCCGTCCCAGCCCACCACAGCCTGTCCCAACCCACCAAAGCCCATTCCAGCCCTTCCCAACCCACCACAGCCGGTTTGAGACCACCAGAGCCCGTCCCAGCTCACCACAGCCCGTCCCCGCCCACCACAGCCCGTCCCAGCCCGTCCCAGGCCTTCCTAGCCCACCACAGCCCGTCCCGGAATACGACAGCCCGTCCCGGACCTACCACAACCCGTCCCCGACCACCACAGCAGGTCCAAGCCCACCACAGCCTGTGCCAGCCCACCACACACCGTGCCAGCCCACCATAGCCCATGCCAACCCACCACAGCCCATTCCAGCCCTTCCCAGCCCACCACAGCCCGGTCCATACCACCAGAGCCCGTCCCAGCCCACCACGGCCCGTCCCAGCCCACCACAGACCACCACAGTTCGTCCCAGCCCGCCACAACCCGTCCCAGCCCACCACGGCCCGTCCCGGCCCACCACGGCCCGTCCCAGGCCACCACGGCCCGTCCCAGGCCACCACGGCACGTCCCAGGCCACCACAGACCACCACAGTTCGTCCCAGTCCGCCACAACCAGTCCCAGCCCACCACAACCCGTCCCAGCTCGCCACAGCCCGTCCCAGCCCACCACAGGCCACCACAGCCCTTCCCAGCTCACCACAGCCCGTCCCAGCCCAACAGAGCCCGTCCCGGCCCACCAAAGCTTGTCCCAGCTCATACCAGCCGACCACAGCCCGTCACAGCCCGTCCCAGCCCACCACATAAAGTACCAGCCCATAGAAGCCCACCACAGCCCGTCACAGCCCACCACAGCCCGTCCCGGACCTACCAGAACCCGTCCCTGACCACCACAGCAGGTCTAAGCCCACCACAGCCCGTCCCAGCCCACCACAGCCTGTCCCAACCCACCAAAGCCCATTCCAGCCCTTCCCAACCCACCACAGCCGGTTTGAGACCACCAGAGCCCGTCCCAGCCCACCACAGCCCGTCCCCGCCCGTCCCAGGCCTTCCTAGCCCACCACAGCCCGTCCCGGAATACGACAGCCCGTCCCGGACCTACCACAACCCGTCCCCGACCACCACAGCAGGTCCAAGCCCACCACAGCCTGTGCCAGCCCACCACACACCGTGCCAGCCCACCATAGCCCATGCCAACCCACCACAGCCCATTCCAGCCCTTCCCAGCCCACCACAGCCCGGTCCATACCACCAGAGCCCGTCCCAGCCCACCACGGCCCGTCCCAGCCCACCACAGACCACCACAGTTCGTCCCAGCCCGCCACAACCCGTCCCAGCCCACCACGGCCCGTCCCGGACCACCACGGCCCGTCCCAGGCCACCACGGCCCGTCCCAGGCCACCACGGCACGTCCCAGGCCACCACAGACCACCACAGTTCGTCCCAGTCCGCCACAACCAGTCCCAGCCCACCACAACCCGTCCCAGCTCGCCACAGCCCGTCCCGGCCCACCACGGCCCGTCCCGGCCCACCACGGCCCGTCCCAGCCCACCACAGCCTGTCCCAACCCACCACAGCCCATTCCAGCCCTTCCCAACCCACCACAGCCGGTTTGAGACCACCAGGGCCCGTCCCCGCCCACCACAGCCCGTCCCCGCCCACCACAGCCCGTCCCAGCTCGTCCCAGCCCGTCCCAGGCCTTCCCAGCCCACCACAGCCCGTCCCGGACCACGACAGCCCATCCCGGACCTACCACAACCCGTCCCCGACCACCACAGCAGGTCCAAGCCCACCACAGCCTGTGCCAGCCCACCACACACCGTGCCAGCCCACCATAGCCCATGCCAACCCACCACAGCCCATTCCAGCCCTTCCCAGCCCACCACAGCCCGGTCCATACCACCAGAGCCCGTCCCAGCCCACCACGGCCCGTCCCAGCCCACCACAGACCACCACAGTTCGTCCCAGCCCGCCACAACCCGTCCCAGCCCACCACGGCCCGTCCCGGCCCACCACGGCCCGTCCCAGGCCACCACGGCACGTCCCAGGCCACCACAGACCACCACAGTTCGTCCCAGTCCGCCACAACCAGTCCCAGCCCACCACAACCCGTCCCAGCTCGCCACAGCCCGTCCCGGCCCACCACGTCCCGGCCCGGCCCACCACAGCTCGTTCCAGACCACCACAGACCGTCGCAGCTCACCACAGAAAGTCCCAGCCCGTCACAGAACACCACAACCCGTCACCGCCCACCACAGCCCTTCCAAGGCGTCCCAGCCCACCACAACCAACCACAGCCCGTCCCCGTCCCACCACAGCCCGTCCCAGCCCACCACAGCCCTTTCCAGCCCACCGCAGCCTGACCCAGCCCACCATGGCACACAACAGCCCACCACAGCCCGTCCCAGCCCACCACAGCCGACCATGGCTTACCACGGCCCACCACAGCCTGTCCCAGGCCATCCCAGACCACCACAGCCCGTCCCAGCCCACCACAGGCCACCACAGCCCGTCCCAGCTCACCACAGCCCGTCCCAGCCCAACAGAGCCCGTCCCGGCCCACCAAAGCTTGTCCCAGCTCATACCAGCCGACCACAGCCCGTCCCAGCCCACCACATAAAGTACCAGCCCATAGAAGCCCACCACAGCCCGTCACAGCCCACCACAGCCCGTCCCAGCCCACCACAGCCCGTCCCGGACCTACCAGAACCCGTCCCTGACCACCACAGCAGGTCTAAGCCCACCACAGCCCGTCCCAGCCCACCACAGCCTGTCCCAACCCACCAAAGCCCATTCCAGCCCTTCCCAACCCACCACAGCCGGTTTGAGACCACCAGAGCCCGTCCCAGCCCACCACAGCCCGTCCCGGCCCACCACAGCCCGTCCCAGCCCGTCCCAGGCCTTCCCAGCCCACCACAGCCCGTCCCGGAATACGACAGCCCGTCCCGGACCTACCACAACCCGTCCCCAACCACCACAGCAGGTCCAAGCCCACCACAGCCTGTCCCAGCCCACCACAGACCGTCCCCGCCCACCACAGCCCATCCCAACCCACCACAGCCCATTCCAGCCCTTCCCAGCCCACCACAGCCCAGTCCATACCACCAGAGCCCGTCCCAGCCCACCACGGCCCGTCCCAGCCCACCACAGACCACCACAGTTCGTCCCAGCCCGCCACAACCCGTCCCAGCCCACCACGGCCCGTCCCGGCACACCACGGCCCGTCCCGGCCCACCACGGCCCGTCCCGGCCCACCACGGCCCGTCCCAGGCCACCACGGCCCGTCCCAGGCCACCACGGCACGTCCCAGGCCACCACAGACCACCACAGTTCGTCCCAGTCCGCCACAACCAGTCCCAGCCCACCACAACCCGTCCCAGCTCGCCACAGCCCGTCCCAGCCCACCACGGCCCGTCCCGGCCCACCACAGCTCGTTCCAGACCACCACAGACCGTCGCAGCTCACCACAGAAAGTCCCAGCCCGTCACAGAACACCACAACCCGTCACCGCCCACCACAGCCCTTCCAAGGCGTCCCAGCCCGTCCCAGCCCACCACAACCAACCACAGCCCGTCCCCGTCCCACCACAGCCCGTCCCAGCCCACCACAGCCCTTTCCAGCCCACCGCAGCCTGTCCCAGCCCACCATGGCACACCACAGCCCACCACAGCCCGTCCCAGCCCACCACAGCCGACCATGGCTTACCACGGCCCACCACAGCCTGTCCCAGGCCATCCCAGACCACCACAGCCCGTCCCAGCCCACCACAGGCCACCACAGCCCATCCCAGCTCACCACAGCCCGTCCCAGCCCAACAGAGCCCGTCCCGGCCCACCAAAGCTTGTCCCAGCTCATACCAGCCGACCACAGCCCGTCCCAGCCCGTCCCAGCCCACCACATAAAGTACCAGCCCATAGAAGCCCACCACAGCCCGTCACAGCCCACCACAGCCCGTCCCGGACCTACCAGAACCCGTCCCTGACCACCACAGCAGGTCTAAGCCCACCACAGCCCGTCCCAGCCCACCACAGCCTGTCCCAACCCACCAAAGCCCATTCCAGCCCTTCCCAACCCACCACAGCCGGTTTGAGACCACCAGAGCCCGTCCCAGCCCACCACAGCCCGTCCCCGCCCACCACAGCCCGTCCCAGCCCGTCCCAGGCCTTCCTAGCCCACCACAGCCCGTCCCGGAATACGACAGCCCGTCCCGGACCTACCACAACCCGTCCCCGACCACCACAGCAGGTCCAAGCCCACCACAGCCTGTGCCAGCCCACCACACACCGTGCCAGCCCACCATAGCCCATGCCAACCCACCACAGCCCATTCCAGCCCTTCCCAGCCCACCACAGCCCGGTCCATACCACCAGAGCCCGTCCCAGCCCACCACGGCCCGTCCCAGCCCACCACAGACCACCACAGTTCGTCCCAGCCCGCCACAACCCGTCCCAGCCCACCACGGCCCGTCCCGGACCACCACGGCCCGTCCCAGGCCACCACGGCCCGTCCCAGGCCACCACGGCACGTCCCAGGCCACCACGGCACGTCCCAGGCCACCACAGACCACCACAGTTCGTCCCAGTCCGCCACAACCAGTCCCAGCCCACCACAACCCGTCCCAGCTCGCCACAGCCCGTCCCGGCCCACCACGGCCCGTCCCGGCCCACCACGGCCCGTCCCAGCCCACCACAGCCTGTCCCAACCCACCACAGCCCATTCCAGCCCTTCCCAACCCACCACAGCCGGTTTGAGACCACCAGGGCCCGTCCCCGCCCACCACAGCCCGTCCCCGCCCACCACAGCCCGTCCCAGCTCGTCCCAGCCCGTCCCAGGCCTTCCCAGCCCACCACAGCCCGTCCCGGACCACGACAGCCCATCCCGGACCTACCACAACCCGTCCCCGACCACCACAGCAGGTCCAAGCCCACCACAGCCTGTGCCAGCCCACCACACACCGTGCCAGCCCACCATAGCCCATGCCAACCCACCACAGCCCATTCCAGCCCTTCCCAGCCCACCACAGCCTGGTCCATACCACCAGAGCCCGTCCCAGCCCACCACGGCCCGTCCCAGCCCACCACAGACCACCACAGTTCGTCCCAGCCCGCCACAACCCGTCCCAGCCCACCACGGCCCGTCCCGGACCACCACGGCCCGTCCCAGGCCACCACGGCCCGTCCCAGGCCACCACGGCACGTCCCAGGCCACCACAGACCACCACAGTTCGTCCCAGTCCGCCACAACCAGTCCCAGCCCACCACAACCCGTCCCAGCTCGCCACAGCCCGTCCCGGCCCACCACGTCCCGGCCCGGCCCACCACAGCTCGTTCCAGACCACCACAGACCGTCGCAGCTCACCACAGAAAGTCCCAGCCCGTCACAGAACACCACAACCCGTCACCGCCCACCACAGCCCTTCCAAGGCGTCCCAGCCCACCACAACCAACCACAGCCCGTCCCCGTCCCACCACAGCCCGTCCCAGCCCACCACAGCCCTTTCCAGCCCACCGCAGCCTGACCCAGCCCACCATGGCACACAACAGCCCACCACAGCCCGTCCCAGCCCACCACAGCCGACCATGGCTTACCACGGCCCACCACAGCCTGTCCCAGGCCATCCCAGACCACCACAGCCCGTCCCAGCCCACCACAGGCCACCACAGCCCGTCCCAGCTCACCACAGCCCGTCCCAGCCCAACAGAGCCCGTCCCGGCCCACCAAAGCTTGTCCCAGCTCATACCAGCCGACCACAGCCCGTCCCAGCCCACCACATAAAGTACCAGCCCATAGAAGCCCACCACAGCCCGTCACAGCCCACCACAGCCCGTCCCGGACCTACCAGAACCCGTCCCCGACCACCACAGCAGGTCTAAGCCCACCACAGCCCGTCCCAGCCCACCACAGCCTGTCCCAACCCACCAAAGCCCATTCCAGCCCTTCCCAACCCACCACAGCCGGTTTGAGACCACCAGAGCCCGTCCCAGCCCACCACAGCCCGTCCCCGCCCACCACAGCCCGTCCCAGCCCGTCCCAGGCCTTCCTAGCCCACCACAGCCCGTCCCGGAATACGACAGCCCGTCCCGGACCTACCACAACCCATCCCCAACCACCACAGCAGGTCCAAGCCCACCACAGCCTGTCCCAGCCCACCACAGACCGTCCCCGCCCACCACAGCCCATGCCAACCCACCACAGCCCATTCCAGCCCTTCCCAGCCCACCACAGCCCGGTCCATACCACCAGAGCCCGTCCCAGCCCACCACGGCCCGTCCCAGCCCACCACAGACCACCACAGTTCTTCCCAGCCCGCCACAACCCGTCCCAGCCCACCACGGCCCGTCCCGGCACACCACGGCCCATCCCGGCCCACCACGGCCCGTCCCAGCACACCACAGCCTGTCCCAGCCCACCACGGGCTGTCCAAGCCCACCACAGACCACCACAGTTCGTCCCAGCCCGCCACAACCAGTCCCAGCCCGCCACAACCCGTCCCAGCTCGCCACAGCCCGTCCCAGCCCAGCACGGCCCGTCCCGGCCCGCCACGGCCCGTCCCGGCGCACCACGGCCCGTCCCGGCCCACCACGGCCCGTCCCGGCCCACCACGGCCCGTCCCGGCCCACCACGGCCCGTCCCGGCCCACCACGGCCCGTCCCGGCCTACCACAGCCCGTTCCAGACCACCACAGACCGTCGCAGCTCACCACAGAAAGTCCCAGCCCGTCACAGAACACCACAACCCGTCACCGCCCACCACAGCCCTTCCAAGGCGTCCCAGCCCGTCCCAGCCCACCACAACCAACCACAGCTTGTCCCCGTCCCACCAAAGCCTGTCCCAGCCCACCACAGCCCTTTCCAGCCCACCGCAGCCTGTCCCAGCCCACCATGGCACACCGCAGCCCACCACAGCCCGTCCCAGCCCACCACAGCCGACCATGGCTTACCACGGCCCACCACAGCCTGTCCCAGCCCATCCCAGACCACCACAGCCCGTCCCAGCCCACCACAGGCCACAACACCCCGTCCCAGCTCACTACAGCCCGTCCCAGCTCACCACATAAAGTAACAGCCCATAGAAGCCCACCACAGCCCGTCCCAGCCCACCAGAGCCCGTCCCAGCCCACCACAGCATGTCCCAGGTCCCCACAGCCCACGACAGCCCATCCCAGCCCACGACAGCCCGTCCCAGCCCACGACAGCCCGTCCCAGCCCATCACAGACCACTACAGCACAGCACAGCCTACCACAGCCCACCACAGCCCGGCACAGCTCGTCCCAGCCTGTCCCAGCCCACCACAGACCACCACAGTTCGTCCCAGTCCGCCACAACCCGTCCCAGCCCGCCACGGCCCGTCCCAGCCCACCACGGCCCGTCCCGGCCCACCACGGCCCGGCCCGGCCCACCACGGCCCGTCCCGGCACACCACGGCCTGTCCCAGCCAAACACAGCCTGTCCCAGCCAAACACAGCCTGTCCTAGCCAAACACAGCCTGTCCCGGCCCACCACAGCCCGTCCCAGCCCACCACAGCCTGTCCCAGCCAAACACAGCCTGTCCTAGCCAAACACAGCCTGTCCCAGCCCACCACGGCCCACCACAGCCCACCACAGTTCACCACGGGCCATCTCAGACCACCATGACCTGTCCCAGCCCACCACGGCCCACCACAGCCCATCCCTTCCCATACCGGCTCAAAACGGCCCACCACAGCCCACCACGGCCCATACCAGCCCACCACGGCCCACCACAGTTCACCACGGGCCATCTCAGACCACCATGACCTGTCCCAGCCAACCACGGCCCACCACAGCCCATCCCTTCCCATACCGGCTCAAAACGGCCCACCACGGCCCACCACAGCCCACCACGGTTCACCACGGCCCGTCCCAGCCCACCACGCCCCACCACAGACCATCCCAGTCCACCACACACCGTCCCAGCATGTCCCAGCCTGTCCCAACCCACCACAGCCTGTTCCAGACCACCACAGCCCGTCCCAGCCCACCACAGCCCGTCCCAGCACACCACAGCCCGTCCCTAGCCCACCACAGCCCGTCCCTAGCCCACCACAGCCCGTCCCCGCCCGTCCCAACCCACCACAGACCAACATACCCCGTCCCAGCCCGTCGCAGCCTGCCGCAGCCTGTCCCAGCCCGCCACAGCCCGTCCCAGCCCACCACAGACCATTCCAGACCACCACATCCCGTCCCCGCCCACCATAGCCCGTGCCCGCCCACCACAGCCCGTCCCCGCCCACCACAGCCCGTCCCAGCCAAACACAGCCCGTCCCAGCTCGTTCCAGACAACCAGAACTCGTCTCAGCCCGTCCCAGCCCACCACAGCCCGTCTCAAGCTCAGCAGAACCCACCACAGCCCACCACAGCCTGTCCCAGCCCGTCCCAGACCACCACAGCCCGTCCCAGCACACCACAGCACGTACCAGCCCGTCCCAGCCCACCACAGCCCGTCCCAGCCCCTCCCAGCCCACCACAGCCTGTCCCAGCCCACCACAGCCCGTCCCAGCCCACCACAGCCCGTCCCAGCCCACCACAGCCCGTCCCAGCCCACCACAGCCCACCACAGCCTGTCCCAGCCCATCCCAGCCCACGACAGCCCGTCCCAGCCCGTCCCAGCACACCACAGCCCGTCCCAGCCCACCACAGCCCGTCCCAGCCCTCCACAGTCCGTCCCAGCCCACCACAGCCCGTCCAAGCCCACCACAGCCCGTCCCAGCCCACCACAGCCCGTCCCAGCCCACCACAGCCCGTCCCAGCTCACCACAGCTCGTCCCAGCCCACCACAGCTCGTCCCAGCCCACCACACCCCTGTCCCAGCCCGTCCCAGCCCACCAGAGCCCGTCCCAGCCCGTCCCAGACCACCACAGCCCGTCTCAAGCTCACCAGAACCCACCACAGCCCACCACAGCCTGTCCCAGACCATCACGGCCCACCACAGCCCATCCCAGCCCACCACGGCCCACCACAGCCCACCACGGGCCATCTCAGACCACCATGACCTGTCCCAGCCCACCACGGCCCACCACAGAACATCCCTTCCCATACCAGCTCAAAACGGCTCACCACGGCCCACCACAGCCCACCACGGTTCACCACGGCCCGTCCCAGCCCACCATGCCCCACCACAGCCCGTCCCTGCCCACCACAGCCCGTCCCAGCACACCACAGACCATCCCAGTCCACCACACACCGTCCCAGCATGTCCCAGCCTGTCCCAACCCACCACAGCCTGTTCCAGACCACCACAGCCCGTCCCCGCCCGTCCCCTGCCCACCACAGCCCAGCACAGCCCGTCCCAGCCCACCACAGCCCGTCCCAGACCGTCGCAGCCTGCCGCAGCCCCGTCCAAGCCCACTACAGACCGTCCCAGCCCACCACACACCATTCCAGACGACCACAGCCCGTCCCCGCCCACCACAGCCCGTTCCAGGCCACCACAGCCCGTCCCAGCTCGTTCCAGACCACCAGAACTCGTCTCAGCCCGTCCCAGCCCACCACAGCCCGTCTCAAGCTCAGCAGAACCCACCACAGCCCACCACAGTTTGTCCCGGCCCGTCCCAGCCCACCACGGCCGGTCCCAGCCCACCACGGCCCGTCCCACCCCACCACGGACCATAACAACCCACCACGGACCATAACAACCCACCACGGCCCGTCCCAGCCCACCACAGCCCGTCCCAGCCCACCACGGCCCGTCCCAGCCCACCACGGCCCGTCCCAGCCCACCACGGCCCGTCCCAGCCCGTCCCAGCCCACCACAGCCCTCCACAGCCAGTCCAGCCCGTCCCAACCCGCCCCATCCCACCACGGCCCGTCCCAGCCCACCACGACCCGTCCCACCCCACCACGACACACCACAGCCGGTTACAGCTTATCACAGCCCGTCCCAGCCCAACACAGGCCGTCTCTGCTCACCACCAGAGCCCGTCCCAGCCCACCACGGCCCGTCCCTGCCCAACACGGCCCGTCCCAGCCCACCACGGCTCTCCACAGCTCTCCATAGCCCGGTCCAATCCTCCACAGCCCGTCCCAGCCCAACACAGCCCGTCCCAGCCCACCACAGCCCGTCCCCACCCACCACAGCCCGTCCCAGCCGTCCCAGCAAATCCCAGCCCACCACAGCCCGTCTCAGCTCACTACAGCGCGTCCCAGTCCACCACACCCACCACAGCCCGTCCCAGCCCATTCCAGCCCACCACAGCCTGTCACAGCTCACCACAACCCACCACAGCCAACCGCAGCCGGTCCCAGCCCACCACAGCCCACCGCAGCCCGTCCCCGCCCACCATAGCCCGTCCCAGCCCATCACAGCCCGTCCCAGCTCGTTCCAGACAACCAGAACTCGTCTCAGCCCGTCCCAGCCCACCACAGCCCGTCTCAAGCTCAGCAGAACCCACCACAGCCCACCACAGCCCGTCCCAGCCCACCACAGCCCGTCCCAGCACACCACAGCACGTACCAGCCCGTCCCAGCCCACCACAGCCCGTCCCAGCCCACCACAGCCCATCCCAGGCCACCACAGCCCGTCCCAGCCCACCACAGCCCGTCCCAGCCCACCACAGCCCGTCCCAGCCCACCACAGCCCGTCCCAGCCCACCACAGCACACCACAGCCTGTCCCAGCCCATCCCAGCCCACGACAGCCCATCACAGCCCGTCCCAGCATACCACAGCCCGTCCCAGCCCACCACAGCCCGTCCCAGCCCACCACAGCCCGTCCCAGCCCACCACAGCCCGTCCCAGCACACCACAGCCCGTCCCAGCACGGCCCAGCACACCACAGCCCATCCTACCCCACCACAGCCCATCCTAGCCCACCACAGCCCGTCCCAGCCCGTCCCAGGCCACAACAGCCCGTCCCTGCCCACCACAGCCCGTCCCAGCCTGTCCCAGCCTTTCCCAGCCTGTCCCAGTGCACCACAGCCCGTCCCAGCCCGTCCCAGCCCACCACAGCCCGTCCCAGCCCGTCCCAGCCCACCACAGCCCGTCCCAGCCCACCACAGCCCATTGCAGCACATCACAGCTCGTTCCAGATCATCAGATCCCGTCCCAGCCCACCACAGCCCATCTCAAGCTCACAAGAACCCACCAAAGCCCACCACAGCCTGTCCAAGACGACCACGGCCCACCCACAGCCCACCACGGCCCGTCCCAGCTCACCACGACCTGTCCCAGCCCACCACAGCCCACCCCTTCCCATCCCGGCCCACCACGGTTCACCACGGCCCGTCCCCGCCCACCACGGCCCACCACAGCCCGTCCCAGCCCACCACAGCCAGTCCCCAGCCCACCACAGCCCGTCCCAGCACACCACAGCCCGTCCCAGCCCGTCCCAACCCACCACAGCCCGTCCCAGCCCGTCCCAGCCCACCACAACCCATCTCAAGCTCAAAAGAACCCACCAAAGCCCACCACAGCCTGTCCCAGACCACCACGGCCCACCACAGCCCACCACGGCCCGTCCCAGCCAACCACGGCCCACCACAGTTCACCACGGGCCGTCTCAGCCCACCATGACCTGTCCCAGCCCACCACGGCCCAACACAGACCATCCCTTCCCATACCCGGCCCAAAACGGCCCACGACGGCCCACCCACAGCCCACCACGGCCCGTCCCAGCCCACCACGCCCCACCACAGCCCACCACAGCCTGTCCCAGCCCACCACAGCCCGTCCCCGCCCACCACAGCCCATCCCAGCCCGTCCCCCAACACCACAGCCCCTCCCAGCACACCACAGCCCGTCCCAGCACACCACAGCCCGTCCCAGCACACCACAGCCCGTCCCAGCACACCACAGCCCACCACGCCTTGTCCCAACCCACCAGAGCCTGTCCCAGCTCACCACAGCCCACCACAGCCCGTCCCAGACCACCACAGCCCGTCCCAGCCTGTCCCAGCCAACCACAGCCCGTCCCGTCCCAGCCCACCACAACCCGTCCCATCCCTTCCCAGCACAGCCCGTCACAGCCTGTCCCGTCCCGTCCCAGCCCGTCCCATCCCGTCCCGTCCCAGCCCACCACAGCCCGTCCCAGCCCACCACAGCCCGTCCCAGCCCACCACAGCCCGTCCTAGCCCACCACAGCCCGTCTCAAGCTCACCAGAACGCACCACAGCCCACCACAGCCTGTCGCAGACCACCACGGCCCACCACGGCCCATCCCAGCCCACCACGGCCCACCACAGCCCACCACAGTTCACCACGGGCCATCTCAGACCACCATGACCTGTCCCAGCCCACCACGGCCCACCACAGCCCATCCCTTCCCATACCGGCTCAAAACAGCCCACCACGGCCCATACCAGCCCACCACGGCCCACCACAGCCCACCACAGTTCACCACGGGCCATCTCAGACCACCATGACCTGTCCCAGCCCACCACGGCCCACCACAGCCCATCCCTTCCCATACCGGCTCAAAACGGCCCACCACGGCCCATACCAGCCCACCACGGCCACCACAGCCCACCACAGTTCACCACGGGCCATCTCAGACCACCATGACCTGTCCCAGCCCACCACGGCCCACCACAGACCATCCCAGTCCACCACACACCGTCCCAGCATGTCCCAGCCTGTCCCAACCCACCACAGCCTGTTCCAGACCACCACAGCCCGTCCCAGCACACCACAGCCCGTCCCTAGCCCACCACAGCCCGTCCCAGCCCACCACAGCCCGTCCCCGCCCACCACAGCCCGTCCCCGCCCACCACAGCCCGTCCCCGCCCACCACAGCCCATCCCCGCCCACCACAGCCCACCACAGACCAGCATAGCCCGTCTCAGCCCGTCGCAGCCTGCCGCAGCCCGTCCCAGCCCACCACAGCCCGTCCCAGCCCACCACAGACCATTCCAGACCACCACATCCCGTCCCAGCCCACCACAGCCCGTCCCCGCCCACCACGGCCCGTCCCAGCCCATCACAGCCCGTCCCAGCTCGTTCCAGACAACCAGAACTCGTCTCAGCCCGTCCCAGCCCACCACAGCCCGTCTCAAGCTCAGCAGAACCCACCACAGCCCACCATGGCCCGTCCCAGACCACCACAGCCCACCACAGCCCGTCCCAGCACACCACAGCCCCGTCCGAGCACACCACAGCACGTCCCAGCCCGTCCCAGCACACCACAGCCCGTCCCAGCCCGTCCCAGCCCGTCCCAGCCCACCACAGCCCGTCCCAGCCCACCACAGCCCGTGCCAGCCCACCACAGCCCGTGCCAGCCCACCACAGCCCGTCCCAGCCTGTTCCAGACCACCAGAGCCCATCCCAGCCCGTCCCAGCCCACCACGGCCCACCACAGCCCACCACGGGCCATCTCAGACCACCATGACCTGTCCCAGCCCACCACGGCCCACCACAGCTCATCCCTTCCCATACCGGCTCAAAACAGCCCACCACGGCCCATACCAGCCCACCACAGCCCACCACAGTTCACCACGGGCCATCTCAGACCACCATGACCTGTCCCAGCCCACCACGGCCCACCACAGCCCATCCCTTCCCATACCGGCTCAAAACGGCCCACCACGGCCCACCACAGCCCACCACGGTTCACCACGGCCCGTCCCAGCCCACCACGCCCCACCACAGACCATCCCAGTCCACCACACACCGTCCCAGCATGTCCCAGCCTGTCCCAACCCACCACAGCCTGTTCCAGACCACCACAGCCCGTCCCAGCCCACCACAGCCCGTCCCAGCACACCACAGCCCGTCCCTAGCCCACCAGCCCGTCCCTAGCCCACCACAGCCCGTCCCCCGCCCACCACAGCCCGTCCCCGCCCACCACAGCCCACCACAGACCAGCATAGCCCGTCTCAGCCCGTCGCAGCCTGCCGCAGCCCGTCCCAGCCCACCACAGCCCGTCCCAGCCCACCACAGACCATTCCAGACCACCACATCCCGTCCCAGCCCACCACAGCCCGTCCCCGCCCACCACGGCCCGTCCCAGCCCATCACAGCCCGTCCCAGCTCGTTCCAGACAACCAGAACTCGTCTCAGCCCGTCCCAGCCCACCACAGCCCGTCTCAAGCTCAGCAGAACCCACCACAGCCCCACCATGGCCCGTCCCAGACCACCACAGCCCACAAAGCCCGTCCCAGCACACCACAGCCCGTCCGAGCACACCACAGCACGTCCCAGCCCGTCCCAGCCCACCACAGCCCGTCCCAGCCCACCACAGCCCGTCCCAGCCCGTCCCAGCCCACCACAGCCCGTCCCAGCCCACCACAGCCCGTCCCAGCCCACCACAGCCCGTGCCAGCCGACTACAGCCCGTGCCAGCCCACCACAGCCCGTGCCAGTTCATCCCAGCCCACCACAGCCCGTCCCAGCCTGTTCCAGACCACCAGAGCCCATCCCAGCCCGTCCCAGCCCACCACAGCCCGTCTCAAGCTCACCAGAACCCACCACAGCCCACCACAGCCTGTCCCAGACCACCACGGCCCACCACAGCCCACCATGGCCCGTCCCAGCCCACCATGGCCGACCACAGCGAACCACGGCCCACCAAAGCTCACCACGGCCCATACCAGCCCACCACAGTTCACCACGGGCCATCTCAGACCACCATGACCTGTCCCAGCCCACCACGGCCCACCACAGCCCATCCCTTCCCATACCGGCTCAAAACGGCCCACCACGGCCCACCACAGCCCACCACGGTTCACCACGGCCCGTCCCAGCCCACCACGCCCCACCACAGACCATCCCAGTCCACCACACACCGTCCCAGCATGTCCCAGCCTGTCCTAACCCACCACAGCCTGTTCCAGACCACCACAGCCCGTCCCCGCCCACCACAGCCCGTCCCAGTACACCACAGCCCGTCCCTAGCCCACCACAGCCCGTCCCCGCCCACCACAGCCCGTCCCAGCCCACCACAGCCCACCACAGACCAGCATAGCCCGTCTCAGCCCGTCGCAGCCTGCCGCAGCCCGTCCCAGCCCACCACAGCCCGTCCCAGCCCGCCACAGACCATTCCAGACAACCACATCCCGTCCCAGCCCACCACAGCCCGTCCCCGCCCACCACGGCCCGTCCCAGCCCATCACAGCCCGTCCCAGCCCACCACAGCCCGTGCCAGCCCACCACAGCCCGTGCCAGCCCACCACAGCCCGTGCCAGCCCATCCCAGCCCACCACAGCCCGTCCCAGCCTGTTCCAGACCACCAGAGCCCATCCCAGCCCGTCCCAGCCCACCACAGCCCGTCTCAAGCTCACCAGAACCACCACAGCCCACCACAGCCTGTCCCAGACCACCACGGCCCACCACAGCCCACCATGGCCCGTCCCAGCCCACCATGGCCGACCACAGCGAACCACGGCCCACCAAAGCTCACCACGGCCCACCAAAGCTCACCACGGCCCATACCAGCCCACCACAGCCCACCACAGTTCACCACGGGCCATCTCAGACCACCATGACCTGTCCCAGCCCACCACGGCCCACCACAGCCCATCCCTTCCCATACCGGCTCAAAACGGCCCACCACGGCCCGTCCCAGCCCACCACGCCCCACCACAGACCATCCCAGTCCACCACACACCGTCCCAGCATGTCCCAGCCTGTCCCAACCCACCACAGCCTGTTCCAGACCACCACAGCCCGTCCAGCCCACCACAGCCCGTCCCAGCACACCACAGCCCGTCCCTAGCCCACCACAGCCCGTCCCAGCCCACCACAGCCCGTCCCCGCCCACCACAGCCGTCCCGCCCACCACAGCCCGTCCCCGCCCACCACAGCCCACCACAGACCAGCATAGCTCGTCTCAGCCCGTCGCAGCCTGCCGCAGCCCGTCCCAGCCCACCACAGCCCGTCCCAGCCCACCACAGACCATTCCAGACCACCACATCCCGTCCCAGCCCACCACAGCCCGTCCCCGCCCACCACGGCCCGTCCCAGCCCATCACAGCCCGTCCCAGCTCGTTCCAGACAACCAGAACTCGTCTCAGCCCGTCCCAGCCCACCACAGCCCCGTCTCAAGCTCAGCAGAACCCACCACAGCCCACCATGGCCCGTCCCAGACCACCACAGCCCACCACAGCCCGTCCAGCACACCACAGCCCGTCCGAGCACACCACAGCACGTCCCAGCCCGTCCCAGCACACCACAGCCCGTCCCAGCCCGTCCCAGCCCGTCCCAGCCCACCACAGCCCGTCCCAGCCCACCACAGCCCGTGCCAGCCCACCACAGCCCGTGCCAGCCCACCACAGCCCGTGCCAGCCACCACAGCCCACCACAGCCCGTCCCAGCCTGTTCCAGACCACCAGAGCCCATCCCAGCCCGTCCCAGCCCACACGGCCCACCACAGCCCACCACGGGCCATCTCAGATCACCATGACCTGTCCCAGCCCACCACGGCCCACCACAGCCCATCCCTTCCCATACCGGCTCAAAACAGCCCACCACGGCCCATACCAGCCCACCACAGCCCACCACAGTTCACCACGGGCCATCTCAGACCACCATGACCTGTCCCAGCCCACCACGGCCCACCACAGCCCATCCTTCCCATACCGGCTCAAAACGGCCCACCACGGCCCACCACAGCCCACCACGGTTCACCACGGCCCGTCCCAGCCCACCACGCCCCACCACAGACCATCCCAGTCCACCACACACCGTCCCAGCATGTCCCAGCCTGTCCAACCCACCACAGCCTGTTCCAGACCACCACAGCCCGTCCCAGCCCACCACAGCCCGTCCCAGCACACCACAGCCCGTCCCTAGCCCACCACAGCCCGTCCCGCCCACCACAGCCCGTCCCAGCCCAACACAGCCCACCACAGACCAGCATAGCCCGTCTCAGCCCGTCGCAGCCTGCCGCAGCCCGTCCCAGCCCACCACAGCCCGTCCCAGCCCGCCACAGACCATTCCAGACCACCACATCCCGTCCCAGCCCACCACAGCCCGTCCCCGCCCACCACGGCCAGTCCCAGCCCATCACGGCCCGTCCCAGCCCATCACAGCCCGTCCCAGCTCGTTCCAGACAACCAGAACTCGTCTCAGCCCGTCCCAGCCCACCACAGCCCGTCTCAAGTTCAGCAGAACCCACCACAGCCCACCATGGCCCGTCCCAGACCAACCACAGCCCACCACAGCCCGTCCCAGCACACCACAGCCCGTCCGAGCACACCACAGCACGTCCCAGCCCGTCCCAGCCCACCACAGCCCGTCCCAGCCCACCACAGCCCGTCCCAGCCCACCACAGCCCGTGCCAGCCCACCACAGCCCGTGCCAGCCCATCCCAGCCCACCACAGACCGTCCCAGCCTGTTCCAGACCACCAGAGCCCATCCCAGCCCGTCCCAGCCCACCACAGCCCGTCTCAAGCTCACCAGAACCCACCACAGCCCACCATAGCCTGTCCCAGACCACCACGGCCCACCACAGCCCACCATGGCCCGTCCCAGCCCACCATGGCCGACCACAGCGAACCACGGCCCACCAAAGCTCACCACGGCCCATACCAGCCCACCACAGCCCACCACAGTTCACCACGGGCCATCTCAGACCACCATGACCTGTCCCAGCCCACCACGGCCCACCACAGCCCATCCCTTCCCATACCGGCTCAAAACGGCCCACCACGGCCCACCACAGCCCACCACGGTTCACCACGGCCCGTCCCAGCCCACCACGCCCCACCACAGACCATCCAGTCCACCACACACCGTCCCAGCATGTCCCAGCCTGTCCCAACCCACCACAGCCTGTTCCAGACCACCACAGCCCGTCCCAGCCCCACCACAGCCCGTCCCAGCACACCACAGCCCGTCCCTAGCCCACCACAGCCCGTCCCAGCCCACCACAGCCCGTCCCCCGCCCACCACAGCCCGTCCCCGCCCACCACAGCCCACCACAGACCAGCATAGCCCGTCTCAGCCCGTCGCAGCCTGCCGCAGCCCGTCCCAGCCCACCACAGCCCGTCCCAGCCCACCACAGACCATTCCAGACCACCACATCCCGTCCCAGCCCACCACAGCCCGTCCCCGCCCACCACGGCCCGTCCCAGCCCATCACAGCCCGTCCCAGCTCGTTCCAGACAACCAGAACTCGTCTCAGCCCGTCCCAGCCCACCACAGCCCGTCTCAAGCTCAGCAGAACCCACCACAGCCCACCATGGCCCGTCCCAGACCACCACAGCCCACCACAGCCCGTCCCAGCACACCACAGCACGTCCGAGCACACCACAGCACGTCCCAACCCCTCCCAGCACACCACAGCCCGTCCCAGCCCGTCCCAGCCCGTCCCAGCCCGTCCCAGCCCACCACAGCCCGTCCCAGCCCACCACAGCCCGTGCCAGCCCACCACAGCCCGTGCCAGCCCATCCCAGCCCACCACAGCCCGTCCCAGCCTGTTCCAGACCACCAGAGCCCATCCCAGCCCGTCCCAGCCCACCACGGCCCACCACAGCCCACCACGGGCCATCTCAGACCACCATGACCTGTCCAGCCCACCATGGCCCACCACAGCCCATCCCTTCCCATACCGGCTCAAAACAGCCCACCACGGCCCATACCAGCCCACCACAGCCCACCACAGTTCACCACGGGCCATCTCAGACCACCATGACCTGTCCCAGCCCACCACGGCCCACCACAGCCCATCCCTTCCCATACCGGCTCAAAAGGGCCCACCACGGCCCACCACAGCCCACCACGGTTCACCACGGCCCGTCCCAGCCCACCACGCCCCACCACAGACCATCTCAGTCCACCACACACCGTCCCAGCATGTCCCAGCCTGTCCCAACCCACCACAGCCTGTTCCAGACCACCACAGCCCGTCCCAGCCCACCACAGCCCGTCCCAGCACACCACAGCCCGTCCCTAGCCCACCACAGCCCGTCCCCGCCCCACCACAGCCCGTCCCCGCCCACCACAGCCCGTCCCCGCCCACCACAGCCCGTCCCCGCCCACCACAGCCCGTCCCCGCCCACCACAGCCCACCACAGACCAGCATAGCCCATCTCAGCCCGTCGCAGCCTGCCGCAGCCCGTCCCAGCCCACCACAGCCCGTCCCAGCCCACCACAGCCCGTCCCCGCCCACCACGGCCCGTCCCAGCCCATCACAGCCCGTCCCAGCTCGTTCCAGACAACCAGAACTCGTCTCAGCCCGTCCCAGCCAACCACAGCCCGTCTCAAGCTCAGCAGAACCCACCACAGCCCACCATGGCCCGTCCCAGACCACCACAGCCCACCACAGCCCGTCCCAGCACACCACAGCCCGTCCGAGCACACCACAGCACGTCCCAGCCCGTCCCAGCCCACCACAGCCCGTCCCAGCCCACCACAGCCCGTCCCAGCCCGTCCCAGCCCACCACAGCCCGTGCCAGCCCACCACAGCCCGTGCCAGCCCATCCCAGCCCACCACAGCCCGTCCCAGCCTGTTCCAGACCACCAGAGCCCATCCCAGCCCGTCCCAGCCCACCACAGCCCGTCTCAAGCTCACCAGAACCCACCACAGCCCACCACAGCCTGTCCCAGACCACCACGGCCCACCACAGCCCACCATGGCCCGTCCCAGCCCACCATGGCCGACCACAGCGAACCACGGCCCACCAAAGCTCACCACGGCCCATACCAGCCCACCACAGCCCACCACAGTTCACCACGGGCCATCTCAGACCACCATGACCTGTCCCAGCCCACCACGGCCCACCACAGCCCATCCCTTCCCATACCGGCTCAAAACGGCCCACCACGGCCCACAACAGCCCACCACGGTTCACCACGGCCCGTCCCAGCCCACCACGCCCCACCACAGACCATCCCAGTCCACCACACACCGTCCCAGCATGTCCCAGCCTGTCCCAACCCACCACAGCCTGTTCCAGACCACCACAGCCCGTCCCAGCCCACCACAGCCCGTCCCAGCACACCACAGCCCGTCCCTAGCCCACCACAGCCCGTCCCTAGCCCACCACAGCCCGTCCCAGCCCACCACAGCCCGTCCCCCGCCCACCACAGCCCGTCCCCGCCCACCACAGCCCACCACAGACCAGCATAGCCCGTCTCAGCCCGTCGCAGCCTGCCGCAGCCCGTCCCAGCCCACCACAGCCCGTCCCAGCCCACCACAGACCATTCCAGACCACCACATCCCGTCCCAGCCCACCACAGCCCGTCCCCGCCCACCACGGCCCGTCCCAGCCCATCACAGCCCGTCCCAGCTTGTTCCAGACAACCAGAACTCGTCTCAGCCCGTCCCAGCCCACCACAGCCCGTCTCAAGCTCAGCAGAACCCACCACAGCCCACCATGGCCCGTCCCAGACCACCACAGCCCACCACAGCCCGTCCCAGCACACCACAGCCCGTCCGAGCACACCACAGCACGTCCCAGCCCGTCCCAGCCCACCACAGCCCGTCCCAGCCCACCACAGCCCGTCCCAGCCCACCACAGCCCGTCCCAGCCCACCACAGCCCGTCCCAGCCCACCACAGCCCGTGCCAGCCCACCACAGCCCGTGCCAGCCCACCACAGCCCGTGCCAGCCCATCCCAGCCCACCACAGCCCGTCCCAGCCTGTTCCAGACCACCAGAGGCCCATCCCAGCCCGTCCCAGCCCACCACAGCCCGTCTCCGCCCACCACGGCCCGTCCCAGCCCATCACAGCCCGTCCCAGCTCGTTCCAGACAACCAGAACTCGTCTCAGCCCGTCCCAGCCCACCACAGCCCGTCTCAAGCTCAGCAGAACCCACCACAGCCCACCATGGCCCGTCCCAGACCACCACAGCCCACCACAGCCCGTCCCAGCACACCACAGCCCGTCCGAGCACACCACAGCACGTCCCAGCCCGTCCCAGCCCACCACAGCCCGTTCCAGCCCACCACAGCCCGTCCCAGCCCGTCCCAGCCCACCACAGCCCGTCCCAGCCCACCACAGCCCGTGCCAGCCCATCCCAGCCCACCACAGACCGTCCCAGCCTGTTCCAGACCACCAGAGCCCATCCCAGCCCGTCCCAGCCCACCACAGCCCGTCTCAAGCTCACCAGAACCCACCACAGCCCACCACAGCCTGTCCCAGCCCACCACGGCCCACCACAGCCCACCATGGCCCGTCCCAGCCCACCATGGGCCGACCACAGCGAACCACGGCCCACCAAAGCTCACCACGGCCCATACCAGCCCACCACAGCCCACCACAGTTCACCACGGGCCATCTCAGACCACCATGACCTGTCCCAGCCCACCACGGCCCACCACAGCCCATCCCTTCCCATACCGGCTCAAAACAGCCAACCACGGCCCACCACAGCCCACCACGGTTCACCACGGCCCGTCCCAGCCCACCACGCCCCACCACAGACCATCCCAGTCCACCACACACCGTCCCAGCATGTCCCAGCCTGTCCCAACCCACCACAGCCCGTCCCAGCACACCACAGCCCGTCCCTAGCCCACCACAGCCCGTCCCAGCCCACCACAGCCCGTCCCCGCCCACCACAGCCCGTCCCCGCCCACCACAGCCCACCACAGACCAGCATAGCCCGTCTCAGCCCGTCGCAGCCTGCCGCAGCCCGTCCCAGCCCACCACAGCCCGTCCCAGCCCACCACAGACCATTCCAGACCACCACATCCCGTCCCAGCCCACCACAGCCCGTCCCCGCCCACCACGGCCCGTCCCAGCCCATCACAGCCCGTCCCAGCTCGTTCCAGACAACCAGAACTCATCTCAGCCCGTCCCAGCCCACCACAGCCCGTCTCAAGCTCAGCAGAACCCACCACAGCCCACCATGGCCCGTCCCAGACCACCACAGCCCACCACGGCCCGTCCCGGCACACCACAGCCCGTCCGAGCACACCACAGCACGTCCCAGCCCGTCCCAGCCCACCACAGCCCGTCCCAGCCCGTCCCAGCCCGTCCCAGCCCGTCCCAGCCCACCACAGCCCGTCCCAGCCCACCACAGCCCGTGCCAGCCCACCACAGCCCGTGCCAGCCCACCACAGCCCGTGCCAGCCCATCCCAGCCCACCACAGCCCGTCCCAGCCTGTTCCAGACCACCAGAGCCCAGCCCAGCCCGTCCCAGCCCACCACAGCCCGTCTCAAGCTCACCAGAACCCACCACAGCCAACCACAGCCTGTCCCAGACCACCACGGCCCACCACAGCCCACCATGGCCCGTCCCAGCCCACCACGGCCGACCACAGCGAACCACGGCCCACCAAAGCTCACCACAGCCCGTCCCAGCACACCACAGCCCGTCCCAGCCCACCACAGCCCGTCCCCGCCCGTCCCTGTCGACCACAGCCCGTCCCAGTCCACCACAGCCCATCCCAGCTTGCCACAGCCCATCCCAGCCCGTCACAGCCCACCACAGCCCGTCCCCGCCCACCACAGCCCGTCCCAGCCCACCACAGCCCGTCCCAACCCACCACAGCCCGTCCCAGCCCACCACAGCCCGTCCCAGCCCACCACAGCCCACCAGAGCCCGTCCCAGCCCACCAGAGCCCATTGCAGCCCATCACAGCTCGTTCCAGACCACCAGAGCCCGTCCCAGCCCATCTCAAGCTCACAAGAACCCACCAAAGCCCACCACAGCCTGTCCCAGCCCACCACGGCCCACCACAGCCCACCACGGCCTGTCCCAGCCCACCACGGCCCACCACAGCCCACCACAGTTCACCACGGGCCGTCTCAGCCCACCATGACCTGTCCCAGCCCACCACGGCCCAACATAGACCATCCCTTCCCATACCGGCCCACCACAGCCCACCACAGTTCACCACGGCCTGTCCCAGCAAACCACGCCCCACCACAGCCCGTTCCAGCCCACCACAGCCCGTTCCAGCCCACCACAGCCCGTCCCAGTCCATCCCAGCACGTCCCAGCCCACCACGGCCAACCACAGCCCGTCCCAGCCCGTCCGAGCACACCACAGCCTGTCCCAGACCACCAGAGCTCGTCCCAGCCTGTCCCAGCCCACCATAGCCCGTCTCAAGCTCACCAGAACCCACCACAGCCCACCATAGCCCGTACCAGACCACCACGGCCCACCACAGATAACCACGGCCCGTCCCAGCCCACCACGGCCCACCACAGCGAACCACGGCCCACCACAGCCCACCACAGCCCGTCCCAGCCCACCACGGACCGTCCCAGCCGTCCCAGCAAATCCCAGCCCACCACAGCCCGTCTCAGCTCACTACAGCGCGTCCCAGTCCACCACACCCACCACAGCCCGTCCCAGCCCATTCCAGCCCACCACAGCCTGTCACAGCTCACCACAACCCACCACAGCCAACCGCAGCCGGTCCCAGCCCACCACAGCCCACCGCAGCCCGTCCCAGCCCACCACAGCCCACCGCAGCCCGTCCCAGCCCACCACAGCCCACCGCAGCCCGTCCCACCACACCAGAGTCCATCCCAGCCCACAACGGCCCGTCACAGCTTACCACGGCCCACCACGGCTTTCCACGGCCCATCCCAGCCCACCACGGCCCTTCCCAGCCCGCCACGGCCCGTCCCAGCCCACCACGGCCCGTCCCAGCCCACCACGGCCCGTTCCAGACCACCATGTCCCGTCCCAGCTCGCCACAGCCCGTCCCAGCCCGCCACAGACCACCAAGTTCGTCCCAGCCCACCACAGTTCGTCCCGGCCCACCACGGCCCGTCCCGGCCCACCACGGCCCATAACAACCCACCACGGCCCGTCCCGGCCTACTACGGCTCGTCCCAGCCCACCACGGCCTGTCCCAGCCCGCCACGGCCCGTCCCAGCCCGCCACGGCCCGTCCCAGCCTGCCACGGCCCGTCCCAGCCCGTCCCAGCCCACCACAGCCCACCAAAGCCAGTCCCAGCCCGTCCCAACCGGCCCCAGCCCACCACGGCCCGTCCCAGCCCACCACGACCCGTCCCAGCCCAACACAGCCCACCACAGCCGGTTACAGCTTATCACAGCCCGTCCCAGCCCAACACAGCCCACCACAGCCGGTTACAGCTTATCACAGCCCGTCCCAGCCCAACACAGGCCGTCTCTGCTCACCACCAGAGCCCGTCCCAGCCCACCACGGCCCGTCCCAGCCCACCATGGCCCGTCCCAGCCCACAACGGATCTCCACAGCTCACCACGGCTCTCCACAGCTCACCACGGCCCGTCCCCGCCCACCACAGCCTGTCCCCGCCCACCACAGCCCACTACAGCACACCACAGCCTACCGCAGACCACCACAGCCCGTCCCACCCCGTCACAGCTCGTACCAGCCCGACACAGCCCACCACAGCCCGTCTCAGCTCACCACAGCCTGTCCCAGCCCACCACGGCCCACCACAGCCCGTCCCAGCCAAACACAGTCTGTCCCAGCCCGTCCCAGCCCAACACACTCACCACAACTCGTCCCAGACCGTTCCAGCACGGCACAGCCCATTCCAGCCCACCACATCCCGTCCCAGCCCACCACAGCCCACCGCAGCCGGTCCCAGCCCACCACAGCCCACCGCAGCCGGTCCCAGCCCACCACAGCCCGTCCCAGCCCACCGCAGCCCATCCCAGCCCACCACAGCCCATCCCAGCCCACCACAGCCCATCCCAGCCCACCACAGCCCATCCCAGCCCACCACAGCCCACCGCAGCCCGTCCCAGCCCACCACAACCCATCCCAGCACACCACAGCACGTCCCAGCACTCCACAGCCCACCAGGGCCTGTCCCATCCCAACACGGCCCACCGCAGCCCGTCTCAGTTCATCACAGTCCGTCCCAGCCCACCACAGCCCGTACCAGCCCACCACAACCAACCACGGCCCGTCCCTGCCCACCACAGTCCGTCCCCGTCCCACCACAGCCCACCACGGCCCGTCCCAGCCCACCACGGCACACCACAGCCCACCACGGCACACCACAGCCCACCACGGCACACCACAGCCCACCACGGCCCACCACGGCACACCACGGCCCGTCCCAGCCCATCACGGCACACCACAGCCCACCACGGCCCGTCCCAGCCCATCACGGCACACCACAGCCCACCACGGCCCGTCCCAGCCCACCACATCAAGTACCGGCCCGTCCCAGCCCACCCCGGCCCGTCCCAGCCCACCACAGCACACCACAGCCGGTTACAGCCTGTCCCAGCCCGTCCCGGCCCACCGCGGCCCGTCCCGGCTCACCTGTGTTAGGAACAGTATCTCACCTTCTTGATTTTGGCACCTCCTTTCGCTATGATGTTCTTGTGGAACTGTTTGCAGATGGGGACAGAAATAGAAAAGCTGTTTTCAACCTAAGGGAGAAAGGAAGGGAGACATGAAGTTTACACTGTCGTGGCAAGGGAGGCCCGACTTCAGGAGCTCTGATAAACGAGCTTTTGAAAACAGGCTTAGACCCAAGGAAGTTCTCTATACGAGGGACTTTTGTAAGACTAAACAAAGGCAAGGACGTTCCCCTATAGCCTTCCCATAACAGGTACTATCCCCCTGCCTCCATTCAGCCAAAACAGAGCTGACAGCTCCCTCCTCTTGAGGTGTTTTAGCTCTACCCAAGCCAGTAGAGCTCTGCTTTGCCCCAGGGTTATCCAGGCACGTAGGAGGGAAGAGCAGGCAGAAGACCTCCTTACCAGGTCTGCCACCATCTTTTGCATGTACTCGGTGCACTTCTCCACCTCATTTTTGGGACCTCGGAGTTGGACGATGTCACTCTTGTGTGCAGGGTCTGGGAAGCTGATGATAACCTGCAGGAGCGGTCATTTCTAGTTAGCTCAAGCAAAAGCAAGAACCCTTGTGTCAGACACATGCAAAGGTTGGGGGGATCCTACTCATGCCCTTTTCCCATTCAGAAACGGGGAACCGTGTTAGCGGCCTCTGGCTAAAAGAACTATCTTCTCAGACACTTGCGCTACAGAGCCACTAAAGTTACGACTTCTGTGACGACAGGCCTACTACCCATGTAGGAAATATCCCCTCTGGATTCCTCCTCTCCTACAAAGCCTTACCTCTGGGAATTGCTCCCGGATTTCCCAGACCCGCTCAGCCTTCTGCCCAGTGATGGTCCGGTGGAATTTCTGCTCAACGATTAGGTCCGCAGCGTGTTCATTTTCCTGATGGGAACAGAGGGCACACTGAGTGTTCAGCCGGAGAGCCATCTACTTTGACTTAGCGGTTTGCTGCCCGACGGTTTACTTGCCAGCACTGTCCCTCTTTTCTCCAGACAAAATTCACTCTGTGTTGACAGAGAAAGGCTACCCGAGGGAACAGGGGAAGACATTTGTGAAGAGGAACTTGCACTTGTCATGAGATCCAAGTGCTCCGTGGGCAAGGGGCACACACTCGCAGCAGAAGGTTACAAGGGAACACGAGAGCGCAAACCCTGCAGTCTCCCAAACATCACGTCCTACCCACTCACCATACGGGAAGCGAGTTCCAGCAGCTCGCTCTTGGCCTGTGGGACCCCCTGTGGGTCTCCTTCCATTCTGATCGGGTTGCTCTTCTCGTTGTCCGGGGGAATGCGCACAGACACCTTGTACAGATCCTTCATCCTGTTCACTTCGAGGCAAGGACTGTGGTGACGCCATCTGCTAGGCAAAGACCTGGAAGCAAGGCACCTTGATTATCACTGCTCAGAGGCTGTTGAAGAAGTAAAGCCGCCTCTGGGAAGGGCTCAGCGGGGTAGGGTTGAGACAGGGGAAATTGCCTCTTCCCCCTGGAGTTCAGTGAGAGCAGACCTGTGCCACACGAGAGCCTGTCCAAGTAAATACCGTGGCATCTACAGAGCCCATTGTTCCCTTGTCAGAGCGAGGCGTGTTTCTTCCCCAAACAGTATCACATTTAGAGCAGAGGATAATCGTTCCTTTCTACCCCAAACTCTTGGCTGGGGTCACGTTGCAGTGCTATCAAACTAGCAGACCGCAACAAGGCTTTACCGTTGACCATATTCTACTGCCGGTGCTGTAGCGCCTTCCTCCAGAGGCCAGACCACACTGCTCCTCCTCCAGCTGACACCCTCTCCCACAAGCCACAGGGCTATTTAACCCCTTAGCGGGAACCAGCTACACCTGCACGTCATCCACGTCAATCAACCCACTGCCTCTGAGGCAAGGCCACAGCTGCGTGTTATCAATGCTAATCAACCCACCGCCTTCATTCCTCTACAGGGAGAAGCTCACCAAGCACATTTCCACCACCCACAACTGGCTGCTAAAATGTCATTCGCACAGAGAAGTAATTCCACTACTGTTCAGGCTCCCAAGGTACTTTCACACGTTAAAGCCATCGCAAGGCCTCACGGCCCATTTCTCTCCTTGTACCACCACCACTCCAGGAAAGCAGAGGAAACGTGATGGAGACAGCACACTGGGTGAGCTACAGAGCCCCTGATACCATCTACTAAACACGAAGGGTGTGAGCATGGGAAGGACTAGAAAGGCACTCCACTTACCGTTTAGCTGCGTTCTTGCCAATGAGGTGTCGGTGGAATTGGTGGTCAGCCTTGATTATTGCGTAATCCATCCCGTGGATCTAAAAAGAATTATATTTTTATATCTATATCTATATATGTATGTATGTCCACTATTATATATTATATTATATAGGGCCAGGTAGGACAGGCCACCGCTTCTGTCTCGTGCCCTAAGTAACTGCCTACTGCCAGTATTGGCACTGACTCACCAGCGGTCAGCTACAAGCACTTCTGCTCTTCAG